>NW_006783635.1:590610-647065 GCF_000442215.2 Lipotes vexillifer | reverse complement strand
CGCTCTTCCTCCTCCTTCTTCTAATATAACTCCTCTCCTTTTCATATTCTCTTGCTCACTCTTTTCACCCAGGGAATCCAGAGTTTAGAGACAGCTGCTCTGACACCTGACATTTGCAGACCAGACTTTCAAGAATAAGTATTTTCTGCATTGGATTAAATCATAAAATACCACATTTAAAATCAGAGCTTGGATCTGGGACTTCTCTGAGGAAGGAACGGTGACTGAGAATCCAGGCTGTGAGAGGTGATCAAAAATCCTGTAACATCCACCTGTCAGAAAAGAAAGCCCCAGCTCCCAAAACCAAGATGAGCAGTGAGCCCTCCTGCATCTGGTCCAGGGGTTCTCAACCTTGACACTATGACATTTGGGGCTGGATGATTCTCTCTTGTGGGGCCTGACCTGGGAACTGTAGCAGGTTGAGCAGCAGCCCTGGCCTTTACCCAGTAAATGACAGTAGCACTTCCCCCGAGTTGTGACAAGCCAGTACATCTCCAGATATTGACAAACATCCCCCATGGGGGAAATTCATCTCCAGTTGAGGATGACTTATCTAAGTTAAATGGAGGAAAACCAGGAGGAAATAGTGATAAATGATGTTGAGTAAAAGAATCTTCGAAGGAAGGGCCATGGAAAGCTTGCTTTCTTGGCAAGATTGTAGAATTCAGGATTGGGAGAATTTAGTTGGGCTCCAGCTTTGCCCCTCTGCTGGCACTTGGTCAAGCCCACATGGACAAGCCAGTTTCTGTCTCTCATCCTGAGTATCTTCAGTGGGGAGATGGGGAGTTACGAACCGAATGCTGGTATCTCTCCAAAATCCATATGTTGAAGCCCTAACCTCCAAAGTCCCAGTGTGATGGTATTTGGAGATGGGGCCTTCAGAAGTAATTAAGATTTAGATGAGATCATGAAGGTGAAGTCTTTATGATAGTATTAATATCCTTATAAGAATAGCTTCATAGAGCTTGTTCTCTCCCTTTTGGCCATGTGAGGACATAGCTGGAAGGAAGCTGTCTGCCACCCAGGGAAAGGGCTCTCACCAGAACCCACCCATGCTGGCACACTGATCTCAGACTTTCAGCCTCCAGGATTGTGAGAAAATAAATTTCTTTTGTTATGGTAAATTTGTATTTTGTTATGGCAGCTGGAGTAGACTAATACATAGAGGTAATCATTTTGCTTATCGCTCTGGACTGTTACAGTAAGTCCCCTACATACGAACCTTCAAGCTGTGAACTTTCAGAGATGTGAACATGCTTTTGCATGTCCAATCACTTAAGTTAGTTCACGTGGCTGGCGTACATAGACACGTGCGTGCATCCTCTATAACTGCTTGTGCTTTTGTGTACTTTACTGTACAGTACTGTATACAGTACAGTAGCACAGTATCTCAAACCCAGGAAGTCAGGAAGCAAGTGTAAAAGCAGAAGTGATGCAGTTGGTACTACTGCACTTTTCAAGGTACTGTATTGTAAGTTTAAAAATGTTTCCTTTATTTTTTGTGTTTGTTTTTTATGTATTATTTGTGTGAAAAGTATTATAAACCTATTACAGTATAGTACCACATAGCTGATTGTGTTAGTTGGCTACCTAGGCTAACTTTGTTGGACTTGCGAACAAACTGGACTTACGAACGTGCTCTCGGAATGGAACTCGTTCATATGTAGGAGACTTACAGTAATTGAAGTAAATCTAAAAACTGTAAAGTGACATATCATGTTCAGTTTTTTTGATAGTTATTAGTTTCAAGAACATTTAGCAATTAACTGCTTATGAAGTTTGGCAAGCACTGGTGCTACTAGACCCACTTTGCTGAAGAAGTGATATTATTGTAATTAACTCATTTCTGGTATGCTACAGAAGGCTACTAAAAACTTGAAATTAGTGCACACTTAATGAGTTCATTTCAACATTTCACAGTGAGTGAAAAAGTCAGACTCAGAATTTGCCCTCATGGAGCTTACATTAAGGTAGATATATAAAAACTTGACTTACAAGATTGAGTCAATAAAAATATTGAACAGAATAAAACCATAGATTATTTCATTACAATTTTTAAGTGCTCTGTCAGAGAAGCCCAAAGTTCCATCACAGCACATACTAGTAGAAACCTCTTTCTTAAAAAGTGGGACCATCCTTACTGGTATCCACAGTAAATGAATGAATTGCTTAAGAAACCTTTCTTCATAAATAATATGCATTATTAGAGGTGATATAATAGGGAGATGAATCATAATTTCATTTAGTGTTTTCCTGGAAACTGTTAAACTCCTTTTTCTATATACAATGTATGAAACCAAAAGCAGAATTGAACAAGTACTTGTCCTTTTCCTGCTGCCAGAACTGCACAGCACTGGCCAAGGAAGGGCTGGTAATGCTCAGTGGGAGGAATTGGAGCCAAACAGAATGCAATTCTCAAAGAACATTTATTCACAGACAATTATGAAACTTGCAGCACGTGTCAGGCACAGTGCTGGTTGGCAGAATACCTAACTCCTACAACCGCAAGAGTTTCTGGTTTACAAAGATCATCCCACTCATTATCTTATTCATTTCTCGTTTGTTTATCAAATCAGATGAACTGTGAAGCAAGTAAAAGATATTATTCTTATTGAAAAAATAAGAAAACCAAGGCATAGAGAGGAGCAGTGATATGTTCACCATCAGCATCTGGTAAGATGCAGAGCAAGGATTTACATCCAGGTTAGTCTTGGGCACCATACAATGGCCTTTCATTGTACCATGTGAGGCCATGCTCCATCAAAACACACTTCCCTCAAGCATACTATTAAGCACTCAACAGAGTAGCCTGGTTTGTTTTCCTTAACTAGATGAGTGCATTTGGTGACCACTAAAATCCATTTCCTAAATTGTCCAGGTCAAGCCTTTTCTAAATCATACAATTAAAATTATCTTATGCTTCATCTTGACTCAATTTACTTTTATTCAGTAAAATAGTTACATGTAGTATCCACTTTGTATGTGAGCAAAAGTGTAAAAGGTAGAATATATTGAGTTCTTTGAGCATCAATAGGCCACTCACTTTGGCAGAGCATGGGGTGTCTTAGAAGATAAGATCTAAAGAATAGAAGGGCGGATTGAGGCTGTTTGAAGGGTCGGTGATTTCATAATGTATCAATCTGCTCGGGCTCCCATAACAAAATGTCACAGACTGGGTTGCTTAAACAGCAGAAATGTATTATTTCATGGTTCTGAGGGCTAGAATTTCCAGACTATGGTCTGCCAGGGTCAGTTCCTGGTGAGGGTTCTCTTCCTGGCTTGCTAATCTGTCTCCACCTGGCCTTTCTCCTACCTGCCCTCTGAGAGAAGAGAGCTCCCTAGTGTCTCTTCTGATGAGGACACTAATCCTATGGGATCAGGGCTTCACTCTCATGACCTCATTTAACATTTGTTACTTCCTTGAAGGCCCTACCTCCAAATACAGTCAGGCTGGAAATTAGGGATTCGACATATACATTTGTGGGGGTGAGGATGGAAACATCCAGTCCATAATATTCCACCCCTGTATCCCTCCCAATTCATGTCCTTCTCATGTGCAAAATATACTTCTTCCACCCAAATGACCCCAAAGTCTTAACTCATTCCAATATCAACTCTAAATTCTCAAGTCCAAAGTCTTATCTAAATAATATTTAAATCAAGTATGGGTGAGACCTGAGGTATGATTCACCCTGAGGACAAATTCCTCTCTAGCTCTGAGCCTGTGAAGCCAGACAAGTTGTCTGCTTCCAACATATAATGGTGGAACAGGCATAGGATAGACTTTCTCATTTCAAAAAGGAGAAATCAGAAAGAAGAAAATATCGACAGGTTCCAAGCAGGTCTGCAACCTATCAAGACAAACTCCATGAGATCTTTAGGCTTGATGCTCTGCACTCAAGACCCATTGAGGTGGCAGGTCCCCCCCACCCAAGACACATGCAGTTCATAACACAAGGGTAGTTCTGGAGGCAAAGGAAAGTCACTAAAAGTGTTTTCAGCTGGAAATGACATGTGTAAAATATTGTTTCAGAAATATAAATTTGGCTTAAGAGAAAAGGATAATTTGAGTTAAGGAAAAAACAAAGTAAGTGCGATAAAGCTATTGCTGTGATTTGTTAACCTAGACAGCTTAAAGTAAAATGAGATCTTTCATTTATTTGTTCATTTAACAAATATTTAATGAATGCCAACCATGTGCCAGATACTATTTTTGGTACTGGGAATTTAGAGGTGAAAAAGATATAAAATATCTGCTTTTCTGGAGCTAACATTATATTGTGAGAGACTGGCATCAAACAAGTAAATAAGTACATGATAAGGTTTCAGACTGCGATTGTGTGACAGGAAGAAAATTTAAATGGGGTAAATGATCAGAAAGTGATGAAGAAAGTGACACTTTAGAGCACACACTTAGGGAGGACTCTCTTTAGAAGGGACATTTGAGGAAAACCCTGGACAAAGCTTTGAGTCACTTCAACTCTTATTTAATCTCAATAGTACACAAAGCCTGGTGGTAGATCCTAGTAGTAAGACTAATTAATAAATCAGGAAACAGAGCAGAATCACAGCAGCCCACATAAGGCATTCTTTTAAAAAAAATTTGTATTGGAGTATAGTTGATTTACAATGTTGTTAGTTTCCACTGTACAGCAAAGTGATTCTCTTACACATATACATATATCCAGTCTTTTTAAGATTCTTTTCCCATATCGGTCATTACAGAGTATTGAGTAGAGTTCCCTGTGCTATACTGTAGGTTCTCATTAGTTATCTATTTTATATGTAGTAGTGTGTTTATGTCTATCCCAATTTCCCAGTTTAATCCCTCGCCCCCTCCCCTCCTGGTAAGCATAAAGCACTCTTTTTGATGAAGCACATCCTGAACTCTTTCTCTGCCAGTTGCATACTCTTCCCCTTTCTGATCCCCAGAAATCATTTATTTCAGAGTCACAGAATGCACAATTGCAGAAAAAAATGGGAAAATGGGATATTAGGAATAGAAGGACGTTTTTGAGACAGGAGCTATCCCCTGCTATTTGCAAATAGTAGTTTTCTCCACATGCAGTCTCCAACTTGTGATTGTCCAACCCATGTTTGATGTTGTTGCCCAGTGGAAAACTCACCACCCTGAGAGGAGTCCACTGTGCTGGTTATCTTTTATTATCAGTCTAGGTCTGGTCTTTGTGCAAAACTGGACAGATATATTCTCTCTTCTTCCACCTGTCAGCCCTACGTGTCCAGGTGAAGGACAATTCAACCTCTTAGATATATTGGTATAGAGTGGCTCTCTATTCTGGTTTCCTTCCTCTGGCACTACCCACACCCCTTGACTGCTCTACTTGATTCTTTTTGTTTGTCTATTTGTTTGTTTTCTTTCTCTGAAACATTTGTTGAGGGGACTACTATGGGCCAGGAGCTTCACAAGGCAGTAAAATATCAAGATCAACAAGACATGGTGCCTGATCTTTAAGATTTACCATCTATCAGGGAAGAAAAACTTTGAGAACAAACCCATCACACTGTGAAAAGTTTACTTTAGTTAATAGAGGACAATTGAGCTCCAGCACTAGAGAAAAAGACGGGGTAAGGATGGTCAGAGCTAATCCATGTGTGGCCAGGCAAGTTATTCCTAGCTGAGGGAATGAGCCACGTGAGCAAATGTAGGCTCGTGTAAAAACACAAGCATACTCAAGGATCTCTTCCTTAGAACCGAAGCTTAGGTTCCTGAAGATGGCTCTGCAAATCTGCAAACCTGGTTTTTTTGAAAGCCAGGTTTGGGGGTGTTTCATTGTGTCGAAGACCCTTTGAGCATCAGGTTAATGTAACTATATAAAAGAAGACTGTTGCCCCCTCTGTTTTGGACTAGAGATTCTAATTGTGTTTTCTGAGGTGGAATTAAATGGAGCTGGATTGTGTCTCTTCATCCCTCAGATCACTTAAACTTTCCTTTTCTCCAGTTCAAGGTATTAGTCCCTTGAAAACATGGACTAGATTATGTTTCCTTCAAAATCTCACAGAGGTAATGGCAGCATAGAAGTCTAATAATTATAATAATAACATGTGTGGCTTGGTAGCATTTGGAATGTGATACCATATACAACATTCACTTATGAGGGGAGCTTTTTCCCCATTTTGCATATTAAGGGACTTGGTGGGAGTCCAGAAATGTCATATGGGTTGTCTCCATGACATGATTACAATTGGTAGGGGTAGAGCTAGAATCCAGGTCTTCTGGCTCCAAGCTAATGTAATTTCCACTAACTTTTAATTGTTGCTTTCCTCAGAAAAATAAATAAATTTAGATGGAAGTAGAAGACATAATGAAAAACTATCTATTCTTCTGTGATCCACTGAGCTACCAGGCACAGCCACTGCATTTATTACTCATCTCCAATCTCATTTACAGTGCAATCGTCAGGATTTTTAGAAAGGATCTGAGAAGGCTGAGAGCAATTATCAGCTTTTCAGAGGTTCTCTAGTCTGTTTCTGAGGACGTGTCTGCCTCTGAATGCAGGTAGCACAGCACCATGGGTAAGAGACGTGGTCTTCCACTGAGATTGCTAAAGTCCACGGTGCCCAGCTCTCTTTCATGCAATGTCCTGTCAAGCAGTTTGCATAAAACACTAGCCTTAAAGTTATTGGATGTGAGTGCTTTTGTCTGTTCCTTCTTTAAGAAGAGCATAAGATGGAGAGAGAACTGGCTTTTCAAGCCACATAACGAGGTGCTATGTCATGATAACAAGCAAAGCTTTGGTAAAGCTTTAGAGCATAATCGAAATGTAAGTCTAATTATTGAAATTACCTTTTGTAATAGACATTTTTTTTAACATCTTTATTGGAGTATAATTGTTTTACAATGGTGTGTTAGTTTCTTCTGTATAACAAAGGGAATCAGCTATACATATACATATATCCCCATATCTCCTCCCTCTTGCGTCTCCCTCCCTCCCACACTCCCTATCCCACCTCTCTAGGTGGTCACAAAGAATGGAGCTGATCGCCCTGCGATATGCGGCTGCTTCCCACTAGCTATAAATTTTACTTTTGGTAGTGTATACATGTCCATGCCACTCTCTCACTTCGTACCAGCTTACCCTTTCCCCTCCCCATGTATAAAGTCCATTCTCTAGGTCAGGGTCTTTATTTCTGTCTTGTCCCTAGGTTCTTTTTTTTTAGATTCTATATATATGTGTCAGCATACAGTATTTGTTTTTCTCTTTCTGACTTCACTCTGTATGACAGACTTTAAGTCCATCCATCTAACTACAAATAACTCAATTTTTCTTCTTTTTATGG
Source organism: Lipotes vexillifer (assembly GCF_000442215.2). Taxonomy (NCBI): domain Eukaryota; kingdom Metazoa; phylum Chordata; class Mammalia; order Artiodactyla; family Lipotidae; genus Lipotes; species Lipotes vexillifer. The sequence continues at coordinate 639,766 of NW_006783635.1, read as the reverse complement.
AGGAGTAATATTCCATTGTATATATGTGCCACATCTTCTTTATCCATTCATCTGTCGATGGACACTTAGGTTGCTTCCATGTCCTTGCTATTGTAAATAGTGCTGCAATGGACACTGTGCTACATGACTGTTACTGAATTATGGTTTTATCAGGGTGTATGCCCAGTAGTGGGATTGCTGGCTTGTATGGTAGTTCTATTTTTAGTTTTTTGAGGAACCTCCATACTGTTCTCCATAGTGGCTGTATCAATTTACACTCCCACCAACAGTGCAAGAGGGTTCCCTTTTCTCCACACCCTCTCCAGCATTTATTGTTTATACATTTTTTGATGATGGCCATTCTGACTGGTGTGAGGTGACACCTCACTCTAGTTATGATTTGCATTTCTCTAATGATTAATGATGTTGAGCATTCTTTCGTGTGTTTGCTGGCAATCTATATCTTCTCTGGCGAAATGTCTGTTTAGTTCTTCTGCCCATTTTTTGATTGGGTTGTTTGTTTTTTTGATATTGAGCTGCATGAGGTGCTTGTATACTTTGGAGATTAATCCTTTCTCAGTTGCTTCATTGGCAAATATTTTCTCCCACTCTGAAGGTTGTCCTTTCGTCTTGTTTATGGTTTCCTTTGCTGTACAAAATCTTTTAAGTTTTATTAGGTTCCATTTGTTTATTTTTGTTTTTATTTCCATTTCTCTAGGAGGTGGGTCAAAAAGGATCTTGCTATGATTTATGTCATAGAGTGTTGTACCTATGTTTTCCTATAAGAGTTTAATAGTGTCTGGCCTTACATTTAGGTCTTTAATCCATTTTGAGTTTATTTTTGTGTATGGTGTTAGGGAGTGCTCTAATTTCATTATTCTACATGTAGCTGTCCAGCTTTCTCAGCACCACTTATTGAAGAGGCTGTATTTTCTCTATTGTATGTTCTTGCCTGCTTTATCAAAGATAAGGTGACCATACGTGCATGGGTTTATCTCTGGGCTTTCTATCATATTCCATTGATCTCTATTTCTGTTTTTGTGCAAGTACCATACGGTCTTGATTACTGTATCTTTGTAGTATAGTCTGAAGTCAGGGAGCCTGATTCCTCCAACTCCATTTTTCTTTCTAAAGATTGCTTTGGCTATTTGAACTCTTTTGTGTTTCCAGGCAAATTGTGAAATTTTTGGTTCTAGTTCTGTGAAAAATGCCCCTGGTAGTTTGATAGGGATTGAATTGAATCTATAGATTGCTTTGGGTAGTATAGTCATTTTCGCAATGTTGATTCTTCCAATACAAGAAAATTGTATACCTTTCCATCTGTTTTTGTATCATCTTTAATTTCTTTCATCAGTGTCTTGTAGTTTTCTGCATACAAATCTTTTGTCTCCTTAGGTAGGTTTATTCCCAGGTATTTTATTCTTTTTGTTGCAATGGTAAAAGGGAATGTTTCTATAATTTCTCTTTTTGATTTTTCTTCATTAGTGTATAGGAATGCCAGAGATTTCTGGGCATTAATTTTGTATCCTGCTACTTTACCAAATTCATTGATTAGCTCTAGTACTTTTCTGGTAGCATCTTTAGGATTCTCTATGTATAGTATCATGTCAACTGCAAACAGTGACAGTTTTACTTCTTCTTTCCAATTTGAATTCCGTTTATTTCTTTTTCTTCTCTGATTGCTGTGGCTAAAGCTTCCAAAACTATGTTGAATAATAGTGGTGAGTGTGGGCAACCTTGTCTTTTTCCTGATCTTAGTGGAAATGGTTTCAGTTTTTCACTATTGAGGATGATGTTGGCTGTGGGTTTGTCATATATGGCCTTTATTATGTTGAGGTAAGTTCCCTCTATGCCTACTTTCCAGAGGGTTTTTATCATAAACAGGTGTTGAATTTGTCAGAACTGTTGAATTGGAGATTATCGTATGTTTTTTCTCCTTCAATTTGTTAATATGGTTTATCACATTGATTGATTTGCATATATTGAAGAATCTTTGCATTCTTGGGATAAACCCCACTTGATCATGGTGTTTGATCCTTTTAATGTGCTGTTGGATTCGGTTTGCTAGTATTTTGTTGAGGATTTTTGCATCTATGTTCATCAGTGATATTGGCCTGTAGTTTTCTTTCTTTGTGACATCTTTGCCTGGTTTTGGTATCAGGGTGATGGTGGCCTCATAGAATGAGTTTGGGAGTGTTCCTCTGTCTGCAATATTTTGGAAGAGTTTGAGAAGAATAGATGTTAGCTCTTCTCTAAATGTTTGATAGAATTTGCCTGTGTAGCCATCTGGTCCTGGGCTTTTGTTTGTTGGAAGATTTTTAATCACAGTTTCAATTTCAGTGCTTGTGAGGGTCTGTTTATATTTTCTATTTCTTCCTGGTTCAGTCTCAAAAGGTTGTGCTTTTCTAAGAATTTCTCCATATCTTCCCATTTGTCCATTTTATTGGCATATAGTTGCTTGTAGTAATCTCTCATGATCCTTTGTATTTCTGCAGTGTCAGCTGTTCCTTCTCTGTTTTCATCTCTAAATCTGTTGATTTGAGTCTTCTCCCTATTTTGCTTGATGAGTCTGGCTAATGGTTTATCAGTTTTGTTTATCTTCTCAAAGAACCAGCTTTCAGTTTTATTGATCTTTGCTATTGTTTCCTTCATTTCTTTTTCATTTATTTCTGATCTGATCTTTTTGATTTCTTTCTTTCTACTAAATTTGGGGTTTTTTTGTTCTTCTTTCTTTACTTCCTTTAGGTGTAAGGTTAGGCTGTTTATTTGAGATTTTTCTTGTTTCTTGTGGTAGGATTGTATTGCTATAAACTTCCCTCTTAGAACTGCTTTTGCTGCATCCCATAGGTTTTAGGTCACTGTGTTTTCATTGTCATTTGTTTCTAGGTATTTTTTGATTTTCATTTCTTCAGTGATCTCCTGGTTATTTAATAGTGTATAGTTTAGCCTCCATGTATTTGTATTTTTTACAGTTTTTCTTCCTGTATTTGATATCTAGTATCATAGTGTTGTGGTCAGAAAAGATACTTGATATGATTTCAATTTTCTTAAATTTACCAAGGCTTGATTTGTGATCCAAGATATGATAGAATGTTCCATGAGCACCTGAGAACAAAGTGTATTCTGTTGTTTTTAGATAGAATGTCCTATAAATATCAGTTAATCCATCTTGTTTAATGAGTCTTTTAAAGCTTGTTTTTCCTTATTTATTTTCATTTAGGTGAAAAGAAATCCATTGGTGAAAGTGGGGTGTTAAATTCCCCTACTATGATTGTGTTACTGTCAATTTCCCCTTTTATAGCTGTTAGCATTTGCTTTATGTATTGAGGTGCTCTTATGTTGGGTGCATAAATATGTACAATTTTTACATCTTCCCCTTGGATTGACCCCTTGATCATTATATAGTGTCCTTCTTTGTTTCTTGTAATAGTTTCTATTTTAAAGTCTATTTTTTCTGATACGAGAATTGCTACTCCAGCTTTCTTTTGATTTCCATTTGTGTGGAATATCTTTTTCCATCCCCTCACTTTCACTCTGTATGTGTCCCTAGGTCTGAAGTGGGTCTCTTGTAGACAGCATACATATGGGTCTTGTTTTTGTATGCATTCAGCCAGTCTCTGTCTTTTTGTTGGAGCATTTAATCCATTTACATTTAAGGTAGTTATTGATATGTATGTTCCATTTTCTTAATTGTTTTGGGTTTGTTCTTGTAGGTCATTTCCTTCTCTTGTGTTTCCTGCCTAGAGAAGTTCCTTTAGCATTTGTTGTAAAGCTGGTTTTGTGGTGCTGAGTTCTCTTAGCTTTTGCTTGTCCGTAAAGGTTTTAATTTATCTGTCGAATCTGTATGACATCCTTGCTGTGAAGAGTAATCTTGGTTGTACATTTTTCCCTTTCATTACTTTAAATATGTCCTGCCACTCCCTTCTGGCTTGCACAATTTCTGCTGAAAGATCAGCTTTTAACCATATGGGGATTTCCTTGTATGTTATTTGTTGCTTTTCTCTTGCTGCTTTTAATATTTGTTCTTTGTATTTAATTTTTGATAGTTTGATTAATATGTGTCTTGACGTGTTTCTTCTTGTATCCTGTATGGGACTCTCTGTGCTTCCTGGACTTGGTTGACTATTTCCATTCTCATATTAGGGAAATTTTCAACTATAATCTCTTCAAATATTTTCTCAGTTCCTTTCTTTTTCTATTCTTTAGGACCCCTATAATTCGAATATTGGTGCATTTAATGTTGTCCCAGTTGTCTCTGAAAGTGTCCTCAATTCTTTTCATTCTTTTTTCTTTATTCTGCTCTGCGGTAGTTATTTCCACTATTTTATCTTCCAGATCATTTATCCGTTCTTCTGCCTCTGTTTTATGTTCTTGATTCCTTCTAGAGAATTTTAAATTTCATTTATTGTGCTGTTCATCATTGTTTGTTTGCTCTTTAGTTCTTCTAGGTCCTTGTTAAACATTTCTTGTATTTTCTCTGTTGTATTTATGAGATTTTGGATCATCTTTACTATCATTACTCTGAATTCTTTTTCAGGTTGACTGCCTATTTCCTCTTCATTTGTTTGTTCTGGTGGGTTTTTATTTTGCTCCTTCATCTGCTGCATATTTCTCTATCTTCTCATTCTACTTAACTTACTGTGTTTGTGGTCTCCTTTTTGCAGCCCACATATTTGTAGTTCCTATTGTTTTTGGTGTCTGCCCCTATGGGTAAGGTTGGTTCAGTGGGATGTGTAGGCTTCCTGGTGGAGGGGACTGGTGCCTGTGTTCTTATTTATGAGGCTGTTTCTTGTCTTTCTGGTGGACAGGACCAAGTCTGGTGGTGTGTTTTGGGGTGTCTTTGAATTTATTATGATTTTAAGTAGCCTCTCTGCTATTGGGTGGGTTTGTGTTCCTGTCTTGCTAGTTGTTTGGAAGGGGTGTCCAGTACTGGAGTTTGCTGGCTGTTGTGTGGAGCTGGGTCTTAGCATTGAGACAGAGGTCTCTGGGAGAATTCGCACTGATTGATATTATGTGGGGCCGGGAGTTCTCTAGTGGTCCAATGTCCTGAACTCAGCTCTCCCTCCTCAAAGCCTCAGGCCTGACACCCAGCCAGAGCATCAAGACCTTTACATATATATGGGTTAAATTCTCCAATACAAAGGCATAGGGTGGCCGGCCTTCTGTGCTCTGCTCATTCCCCAACCAGGCATTGTCCTCTAGAATTGGTCGATATTGAGAGCCTGTTTTGGATCCAGGTCCAGCTTCATTCCCTAGCATCTAGAAGAAGCAGCCAATGCTTCCTGCTGCAACTCATCATGATCCTGGAGAGATCAAGCCTCTTGTAATAAGCAGTTTTTAATCCCCATTTCATGATTGAAAAAAGTGCCAGTCAAGAGATGAAAGAAATAAAATAAATAATACATTGAGGGCATTTGTAATGTCAGCCATTCTAAGAATTTTGCATATATTGATTTATTTACTGTTCACAAAAACCCTATAAAATGGTTACAATTTTCTTTTTTCTGTTTCGTAGGTAAGAATCAGTGAGAGTCAGATTGATCATGTAACTTACCCAAAGTCACACAACTAGTAAATACGGAGTTGACAAGAAGCTTGACAACTGCTCTGTGGTCCTCCTACAAGTAATCATGCTGGGAAATTTTCATCATATGTAGCCACATTCAGTCCTGTTTGTCACCCTGGAAACAGGTATTGGGAATCCTATACTTTATATGCTAAGAATCAGAGAAACTAAAACACATGTCCAAATTCATTTGGCATTCAATTGGAATTCAATTCCAAGTGTTCTAAACATCACATTTCATATTGTTCAACTACACTCAAGTTCCTGCTAAACAAGACAAATTAGAACCACACTTTTTTTTTTTTTTAATACTGAAAAACAGTCGTTTATATTCTTAATCCTCTGTTAGGGCAGTGGCAATGATGAAACTCATACCTTTTGCCATTATTATATAGGCTAATTTCATTTCTGTTTTTTAAATTGTGATTTCATTCTTTAAAATAATTTATTAAAAATCAGTAGTAAGAGAGCTTGTTCTCATTTAAATACTCAGTTTCTTGGGGGTAGAATGAGAAAATATTCCAAAGCAGCTCAGATGGAGGCAGATGTGGCAGGTATGTGGGCTGTGGGACTTTGGAGGGGAGCTCCTGGTCCTTAAAATCAGACAATGTCCTGCCAAGTTGCAGAACCCAATCAAACATGCCTCACTTCTCAAAACCAATGTTCTTTTGAAATCACCAGATCCCTTCTCAGAAGTCCTTGGACTTTACCATCCATAATTCTTATTATTTTTTTACACTAGGTCATCGTCCTTTGAGTCTTGCTGTCTTGTTTTCTTTGGCTCTTCAGAGGCTAGAGTTTTCAGCTCCCTTCTTGATTTCAATAGAAGTATTATTTCTGAGACACCTCTTTCAGAATTTCCTTAGTTGTCAAATCTTGTACCATTAAAAAAAGTAGAATATCTCCCAAGCTACACTTGCTGGCTTCAGTCATTATACAAGAATTGACAATCACAACTATATTTTTCCCAACTTTAATCTGTAGCTTCTGCAGCTAGGTAGAATCAGATTTGAAATAATAAAACCTTGGATTTTAATTTTAGCTTGACAATTTATTGTGTGTATAGCCATTGTTATGAGTTAAGCTTTCTGATTCTTAGCTTTTTCATCTCAAAATTTTAAGCTCTATTATCTATCATGATGGTTGTTCTGGAGATTAAGGGCAATCATTCATTCACTTATTTCCTCACTCATTCATCATATTCAATAACTATGTGTTGAGGGTTTACTAAGTATCAAGTATTCTGTCAACCTTTGGCAGTGAGAGAAGTTACAATGTTTTCATTTTTATTCTCAAGGAGTGCATAATCTATGTGGGAGAGAGTTAAGTGCACAGTTAACAGTTGTCATGCTGTCTGCTCATAGGATGTATGTACAGAAGCTACAGGAACACCAACAGGTGAGGGGAGGGTTTGGCATCTGACATTGTTTGGGTGTTAAATGGTGACAAATGTATGGAGGAATCAAGGTATATTTTCTGAGGAAGAGAAAATTAATCAATGACTTAATGAAAGAATAAGAGTAAGCCAAATGGGAAGAGGGCTGGGGCAGGGACATAAGAGAGGTAGGTATAATTGAAGACACATACCGAGGACAAAGTGTGAAATGCTAATAAGTGATTAGTACTTTGAACCTCTTTGATTCTAAATAAAACAATGAAAAAAGACAATTTGACCTCAAAACCTGCCTTTGATTGCATATAACCAAAGCTATTACTTTTCAGTGTTAACACTGAGTCTTCACAGCTTCCCAGACTTAGGAGCTGTTCTTTGAAGTACACAAAAGATAAGATCCTATGGGGACAGGACTTTCTGAACATAGTGAGATTAATTTACACCACCACAAAATAAAATAAACCTGCTGTTAATCAAAGGTCCAAATCCTATTTTCCAGGGCATTTCACAGGAGGATTTTTCCCACCATGGGAAAAAATGAAAAGATAGTAGAAAAATCACTCTTGCGATACTTTGGGATGAAAACAAACAACAGAGTTATACTTTGCTGAGAAAGTTAGCAGGCTGCCATTGATATGTCTCCACAGAGGAGGAAAAGTAGCATTTCAAACAGAAAAAAATGCTATCTCAATTAAGCAACTTAATCTATTTATGTGTTTATTTTTTATATACACTTAATATGAGTGGAGCATCATGTTGGTTATTAAGGTTTGGTTCCATATAACACACTTAGATTAAGGATGAACATGTTGTAAAGAAAAGAAGATGAGCATTTTGATTTAGTTCTGACTGTGCCACTTAGATAGCATGACCTTGGGCAGGATTTTACCCCCTTTCCCACATATTCAATGCTACTAATAGCATCAGCCTAGCCCACAGCACTTTTGATAACCAGATATGGAGCAATAGATGCACAATTACTTGAGGAGCAATAATGTAAAATGAACGTAGGATATTGATAAAATTAAAGTTAGAAAATATTCTAATGATGAATTCATTTTGAGTTAAAACTTTCCTAACCCTGGACCTGCATTCACAGGGCTAGGAATTCAACAAAAGGTACTCACACATGTGATTCCTGTTGTCTTAGCCTGGCTGCTAAAACAAAATATCATAGACTGCGTGGTTTAAACAACAGACCTTTATTTCTCACAGTTCTGAGATCTGGGAAGTCCAAGATCAAGGTGCTGGCAGATTTGGTGTCTGTTGAGGACCCTCTTCCCATTTTACAGACAGCTGCCTTCTTACCATATTGTCAGATGTCAGAAAGAAATATCATCTCTCTCATGTCTCTTTTTATGAGGGCAGTAATCTCTCATGAGGGCTCCACCCTCATGACCTAATTACCTCCCAAAGGCACCACTTCCAAATACCATCACATGGATGATTAAGGCTTCAATATATGAACTTTGGGGAGACACAAACATTCAGTTCATAGCACCTGCTTTTAATTTATGGGCAATTTCTACTGTTGTATCATCTTTTAGACTTATTATCAGTCTCTTGACTTTGGGAACTTCATCTCAATTTACCTATGCAGACCTTTCCACCCTTCTCCTTCCTCTCTTTATAAATGATTAACCGCAGAAAGCATTCATCAATCTATGACACAATAGTATAGATTTTGACAAATAAATTAATGAAAAAATGAAGAAAAATCCAAGGTCTTCCTTTTCTGGAGGAACTCTTACCTGTAGCACCTTACAGGCAAGCCACTCAGAAGGAAGATTAAAGTCTCTGTCTAGTACAGATCTTGGTACCAAGTGGATGTTCGTGTAATGTTGGTCATCATCACTCACTTCCCTTCACAGTCTTCACCCTCATCCTTAATTTTGAGGACACAAATTGGAAGATTAGGAACCTTGTTCCTTTTGCATCAAGTCCCAAGGCCTAATTCTGTCATTTGCTTACTGTTATTTTTTCTGAAATTGATTAAGATTACTAACATACGTCAACTGACATACATCAAATAGTAATGGGAAAGCCCCCAAACACTAAAATAGATGCCTATAAAGGGAATGTAATACTGGTGGGAGGAGCAAAGGGATCAATTTCATTTTGCTATTTATGCTTGATCCTTATTTCCCTGATACCAGAGTGTAATTCCGGGCTAGGTTAGTTTTCCTTTTGGGAGGTGCTGGAGGCTGTGATGGGTTTCAGAGAAAAGGGGCATCATTAAATGGCTGCTGAAGCTTGTCCTGATCTCCATGGCAGTATTTCTCAAAGAGGATTCTATGGGGAAAAGGAGAATACTCCAATATTCTCTACAACTTTCCAAAAAAGAAGAATCTGGAAGAGAGTAAACCCACACGCTTCATCCTGAATCTTCTGCTCTGAAGCTGCTCAATTTTACAGGAAACTCTGGTCTGCCTGTTTATTCAGCATCCTTCCTGTCTCTTAGAAGGGAGCACGGAGGAAGAAGAAATGGTGATTGGACTCCTGAAAGCCATTGGATGGATCCATGACGGTAGAATGTGGCCTTGACTTTCACCTAACAGGAATGGATTCTGCTGGACATTTCCCTGAAGGACCTGTGCAGGGGTGATGGTAAAATACAGGCATCTTTTCTCATTGGTATATCCCTGGGCAAAGCTGTGAGCCCTCCAAATCAGAACCCACAGAAATACCAGACATGGCATAAAAAGGACTTTCACAGAGCACTTGTTAAAATTGAGAAATGGTATTGAAAAAGAGAGACAACTCTTAAGCAGGACATTCTTGAGATAGCACAATCCAATATCATGAAACAACCATTTAAAAAAATTCTATGTGCCGTTGAAGCCAATCTTTACCCAGTCCTACTCCTATTAATTCCTCTACAAAAGTATCAAAAATCTTAAGGTGGGATTGGCTATCTCAAAATTTTATTATTTTTCCAATTACATATACATATATATGTATATAATATATGTAATATATATATGAAAACTATAGATCACTTTGTGTGCTTTTAAAGTTACATAAGTGGTTTTGCAATATAAAAGCTGAAAATTATGTGTTTAAGCTTAGGAAATACTGCAAGGTTTCTGCAAGATTTTTCAGAAGCTTAAAAATTATTATGACTTGCAGTATTTATTAATCTTACTTGACCATGATGTTATAAGCAATAATAGCAACCATACCAACAACAACAACACAAGAAATTGCTGACCCTCTCTGCAGCTAAGTGTACAGAGGAACCCATTTTGGAATGAATATAAGACTCTGAGTTGAAGGTGCAAAGGGATCCTTGCAGAGTCTGCACTGAGCCTCATGACGAGAAGGCTGCAGAGTTCAGGGATGAAGCGAGGCTCAGGTTTAGCTCAGGTGTGCAGTCGTGCTGTCCTTTTCATGCTCCCTGGGGAGCCTAAGGGTGGCAGCAGGCAGCCAGGCAGAGTAAAGGTCTGAGTGAGCTGCGGGTCCCCTGACATCTGGCAGTGGCAGCAGGATCAGCCACACAGAGTACGATGCTCGGCCCCAGTCTGATAGGATGGTTGTGCAGATGAAATGAATAGGAGCTCATGACAGCATCTTGTGAACTGAAAAATGTCAACTCTGTATGCCACCACTTCTACAGGCAGTGTCAAATCTTGTGCTAGGTGTCACTAACACAGGAGATCATGTTAAAACATCCATAGCCAACAATTCTTGAGCACTTGACATCAAGAGTTGTGCTAGGCTGACCATGTTCTTGGTGCTCTTCGTGTATTAACTCTTTTAATACTATTTTTATTGATACAATAATTTAACACTGTTATTCGTGAGTGGGAAAACTGGGTCGCACCCCAAACAGTCTGACTCCCAGCTCAGCTCTTATCCTCCTTACTGATCACATCATGAGCCTATGAGAGACATATCATTGCTCTTGGTTTAGGAATGAAGAAATTGACTTTCATGGAGTCCTGTAATTTGCATAATGTCGTACAATTGTTTAAGGGCAGAGCTGTCTTTGCAAGAGAGAATGATGTCTCTGGTTGAATTTGCTGAGTGGCAAGAGTAGCGGCCCCCCCAAAACCCCATCCCAACAATGCTCTCTGCACGTTTCACATTTAGAGATAATTCTCTACCACGTGGGTAGCCTGCGTCATTGGCTGGATCATCAATTTGACTAGGTGGAGTGAAAGCCTTTTGGGAAGAGCAGGCAATATTGAAATAAATATAATGTTTTATATTTACATAGTCAATTATGCTCTTGTGAAGAGGCTTCCATATCGAATTGTCCAAATCGTTTGGTTCTCCCAATACCTGCAGAGAGTAGGTAGTTGCTTTCCAAAAGTATACCAGATTTAGATCTATTCTGTTTGAATCCCAGTTCATCCATGTAACAACACTGTGATCATAAATAAGTGTCTTAAACCACCAGAGTCAAAGACTTTCCTTTAAGAAATAAGGTTAATGTGGGAGTTTGGGATTGACATATATACACTAATGTGTATAAAATAGATAACTAATAAGAACCTACTGTATAAAAAATAAATTAATTAGGGCTTCCCTGGTGGCACAGTGGTTGAGAGTACGCCTGCCGATGCAGGGGACATGGGGTCGTGCCCCGGTCCGGGAAGATCCCACATGCCGCAGAGCGGCTATGCCCGTGAGCCATGTCCAGAGCCTGTGCTCTGCAACGGGAGAGGCCACAACAGTGAGAGGCCCGTGTACCACAAAATAAATAAATAAATAAAATAAATTAAAAATTAATTAATTAATTAATTAAATAAAATAATTTTTTAAAAAAGGTTAATGTGACAAACCCAGAGTGGTGAGGAATAAATTAAATTAGTATCTGTTGAGTGCCCTTAAATAGACGATACTACTTTACTATAGTTTCATTTATTCACAGAGTGTCTGTTGAGGCCCCACTGTGTGCTGGGTGCTGATCCCCATACTAGATGAATCTTGTTTAAGTGTAAGGGATGAAGTTCAATAAGCTCAGACCGTGAATCAAACTGGGTGATCTGAGCCAGGAGACAGGTTTTCTGGATCTCTAATCCTGGCTCCTTATAAACAAAACAAGCAAGTCTCTTAGATCATATCAGGGGCTTTCATGTTGTGTTCTGTGTCCCAAAGATTCCATTCATGTTCCTTGGGAGCCTCCCATTAGGATGGGAGATGTATGTTTGACAGGACCCAACATCCATGCACCCCACTGCCTTCCTTCAGAAGTGATAGGACGGTTGCTCATGAGTAAGAAATAAACACAGACTGTTTGGGCTGGAACATTGTGTGGTTTTGTTTGAAAAAGAACTGATTTTTTACAAAGAGAGAGAGAGAGAGAGAGAGTGAGTGTGTGTGTGTGTGTGTGTTTAAATCCATATTCCAAGTTTAAAAATATCAAATGACTATCACACAGAGAGGATAAACCAGTGGTGTCAAGCAGATCTGAATTTGCTTGTTAGCTCTGTGACCATAATGGGTGTTAAACCTCTCTGAGCTGTAATTTTCTCATCCATAAAATGGGAAAATGCTATCTCACAGAATAGTAATAAGACTTAAATGAGATCATTCTTTAAACAAGATACCTTGGCCCATAGCTTTGCTAAATACATGTTAAGTTTTTCTCTTCACACTATCTTGGGGAACAGAAATATCTCCAAGGCTTTGTCACGGGGTCTTAACATATAACCAGGATCCTTAAAGGTTGGGTTTTCTTCAATTCTTGAGAAATGATTGTACCTATCTTTCTTTATGACTGCATTGTCTGATATCATCATTTTCATAATGAAAATATTCCTACATACCACATATTTACAATCCAATATACATTAAAATGTTTAGATATGTAGTCATTTTTCGAAAAACTAATATATAATTAAGGTACTTTACTCCTACTCTGCACTTTATGATTATTAAAGACACTTTCAGATGTTCATATACAACTTTTAAACACAAAATGTACATATACATCATTATTTTATATCTTGATGGTTATGATTTAAGGGATCAATCTTTCCATTTAGTGAGTATTCAAGGGAAACTGGCTGTGCTCTCAACATCAAAAAATGCGTGTATTTAGGTTCTAAATCCCTAAGATCTACATTACCTTGTACAACCCCTGTGAGCATGTATAAAATGGTGGCTATTATACCAGTTGGAAGTTTTTTTTAGCCTGCAGTTTGCACTTCAGAGCAACTATTATTTTCCTTTTTTTAATTGCTTATTTTTTTAAATTGAGGTGTAATTGACATATAACATTATATTAGTTTCAAGTATACAACAGATGATTTGATATTTGTATACATTGAGAAACAATCACCACAATAAATCTAGTTAGCACACATCTTCTTATGTAGTTACAAAATTTTTTTCTTGTGATGAGAACTTTTTAAGATCTACTTTCTTAACAACTATCAAATGTGCAATATAGTATTATTAACTATAGTCACCATCCTGTACATTACATTCCATGACTTATTTGTTTTATTACTGAAAGTTTGTAGCTTTTGACCCCATTTACCTATTTATCTCACACCTTGACCACGCCTACACCCTGCCTCTGACCACCACCAATCTGTTCTCTGTATCTGTTTGTTTGTTTTTGTTCTATATTCCACATATAAGTGAGATCATATGGTATATGTCTTTCTCTGTTTGACTTATTTCACTTAGCATAGTACCCTTGCAGTCTAAATATATTGGACTTGCCATGAATGGCAAGATTTCACTCCTTTTTATGGCTGAATAATATTCCATTGTATTTATATATATATATATATATATATATATATATATACAAGACGATTCCTTTATCCATTCATCCATTGACAGGCACTTAGGTTATTTCCATATATTGTCTATTGTAAATAATGCTGCAGTGAACATGGGGGTACAGATATCTTTTCAAGTTATTGTTTTCATTTTCTTCAGATAAATACTCAGAAGTAGAATTGCTGGATCATATGGTAGTTCTAGTTTTAATTTTTTGAGGAAATTTCATACTGTTTTCCACAGTGGCTGCACCAATTCACATCCCCACCAAAAGTGCACAAGGATTTCCTCTCTCCATATCCAAACCAACATTTGTTATTTTTTGTCTTTTTGATGATAGCCATTCTAACAGGTATGAGGTGATGTCTCAAGGTGGTTTGATTTGCATATGCAAACATGAATTTGCAAATATGCATATTTGCATATTTTTATGATGGTTGGTGATGTTGAGCATCTTTACATGTACCTGTTGGCCATGTTTATATCTTCCTTGAAAAAGTGTCTATCAGCTCTTCTACCCATTTTTTTAGCAAATTGTTTTCTTTTTGTTATTGAGTTGTTTGTATTATTTACATATTTTGGATATTAATGCCTTCGCCTTATCAGATATATAATTTAAAAATATTTTCTCATTCAGTAGGCTGCGTTTTTTAGTCTGTTGATGGTTTCCTTTCCTGTACAGAAGTAATTATTTTTTCTTTTCACAGTAAAGCTATTTCTCATCCTTAATGCAGTGGAAAATGGGCATTAAAAGCAGATATTCTTTCTCAATAAAATAAGAGGGAGAAGATACAGAAGGAATTTGTTGGAGGATGAAGAAGCATTCATTTGGGGAGACCACCAGGGTACTTAAGTGATAAAGCTCTTGACTAAAATGATCCTCTCAAGTGACTGAGCCTTGGGATGAGTCAGGAAACCCAGTTCCCAATGCTGGCTCTCCCTCTTAATCACTGAATGACTCTCTTATTTCTTAGTCTTTTCTTGAACTGCCCAGCTCAGAACCGAGGTGAAAATCCACTGGGAAAATGAATGGAAAAGTGTTTAGAAAAAAATAAAAGCATAATTTTGAAACTATGTAGAATTATACTGAAATACTTAAGTTTGAGTCAAATTTGAGGAGTTTACTAGTTTTGAGTGTAGCTTCTAGAGACTGACAGATCTTTATGAAAACCCTAACTTTAACACCCATAGCCCCATTCTGAGTGTTTTATTGAACTGATCTAAGAATTGGTTTTCTCCACTTTAAAATGGGCATAAATTGTATTCTCCCAAATGAGAACCAAATGATGAAATGCTTGCATGATGCTCAGTTCAGTGTATGGCACAGAATTAGCCCTTAATAAATGGTAGTGAGAATAATGAGATGAGATTATGGCAATGGCCTGGTCAAAATGTTAACCCTAACAGCTACATCAGTATGAAATTCCATTTTTCAGCTCTTTTTAAAATCTGGACACTTGGGTATCATGGAAATTGAGTTAATTTCTACACATGCAAACCAATGGGTACCTTGGTTGAATTTTTATTTAATATGTTAGATAAGTTATATGTATTGGGTTAGCAGATAAAATATTACCAACTGGTACATTAGGTGAAGAGCATCAGATAAGTTGGTGTATTGGTTGAAAGTGTCAGCCAATGGTTGCCAAAGAAACAAAAATGAACTGAAGATAAAAAGCTCACTCTAACCATGTTTTTCCATATAAACCAAAATAATGACTTCATTAGGCTCTTGCTCTTTTGTGTTTCTGAAGAGCATGTGGTATTAGGACAAATCACAGGCTTTATCACATAAGTCCTCTAAGCTTCCTCTATGACTCTAATAATGTATCTTACAGCATGGCTATGAGGCACTAAACAAGATATTGTACTTGAAAAGAATAGGAAGGTGGTAATTTTTTCTCAGCTGAATAAACATTAACATGATCCCAGCACATCTAACACATCATAGATGCACAATAACTAAGAATATTCAGTCCCTCTTCCCTGAGTAGCTCACAGACAAGTTGCCAGAACAGGGAAATTAGCACATAGCCTTAATGAATTGCCAAGGGCACTAACAATCTTGGATTAAGATGCTTCCTAACCCAGTTTGAAAAGATTTCCTGAAAGAAGTATCCCATGAATCTAGAATTCCATGAATCTAGATGAGAAATATTTAGCCAGGTGCAAGTATGGAAGAAGAATATGACCAAAAAGATAGGAGGCTGGAAAAAAATTACAAAGGAGAGAAACTGCAAGTATGTTGTGTGGTGAAAAGGAGCAGTAGAAGGTATGATAAGAGAAGTACAATTTAAGGGCAATCTGAGTTGATTCCTTTAACCATGGGAAAAAAAGTTTAATCAAGGGGCAGAGACCTATGTTATTTATGGACATACCATCTGCACTGAACAATAATCAGACAGCCAAATATGGTAAAATAAATGGTCACTTGGAAGATTTCTTAATTAATTTTAAGAATTAACATCAGGGAACCAAATATATGGTAACTCTACATGATCAATGTATATTGATCCCCTCTGTTGATGGAACCATGGCTGTTGCCTTTCATCTTGTCTTCACTTCCTGACCTTGGATTGGATCCCTGTAAATTCACAGGCAGCTCAGAGGTAGTAGGAGCAGCCACTCCACCCTCTATACCCTATTACTCCTGTAAAAATTTCCTACATGGACATTACATCTCTTTTCCTGGAAGAAATAAATGAAGGAAGTACAGTAATAAAAAGGAACTTTATGTTTCTCAAGACCATGGACCAGTGAATAGATAAAGTGGAGAAGAAAAATGGTCCAAAGTCCTTTGGAGAAGGGGAATCCGGTAATCATAGTGATGAAGATGAACACTTAAGGTCACTTTCCTTGTTTCCCACCTTCCTAGGGTGTATTCTGTCAGCTCAGTTGGACCAATGGGCTATCTTGTGTAGGTTTAGCTTGAGCCCAATTTCCAGGATGAATGGGGCTTCAAGATGAGAAATTCCTGGCTCAATCATGAGTCAGCCTGTCATGAGTACCCCAGGTTGACTCTGTTCTCAATATCCCCCTTTAGATATAAAACTCCTATCTTGAACCAGAGTTCTGCTCTAGTTCCCCCAAGTTAAAATCCCAACTTCCTTTCATATCTGTTCTCTATTTTCCTGATTCTAAGGCCAGATATTTTTCTCATCCATAGCTCCAGTTCCTGGTTTCCGAATCCCAGAACTTCAGGCTTATGTCTAATATTTGCTATTGATATCTTTTTAATGCTATTGATATTCCCCCCGATATTCATACTTTATCCCTTTTTAGATGCCCATATACCATGTTCTCACTATCTTATAGAAATCTCACTTGTAATGTTATTCATTTATTGATTTATTCCTTCACAGATGAGCACTTGTTTACCATGTGCTAGCTGTTAGAGCAGCAGATATGAATAGGACATCGCCTCTGCCCTCATGGAGTTCATAGCAGAGTACAGGACATTGAGACATCCACAAAGAAGCAACATACATGGATTAATTACATGGACGCTTGAATCAAAAATAAATTAGCCGGCTTCCCTGGTGACACCGTGGTTGAGAGTCCGCCTGCCGATGCAGGGGACATGGGTTCCTGCCCCAGTCCAGGAAGATCCCACATGCCGTGGAGCGGCTGGGCCCGTGAGCCATGGCCACTGAGCCTGCGCGTCTGGAGCCTGTGCTTTGCAATGGGAGAGGCCACAACAGTGAGAGGCCCGTGTACCGCAAAAAAAAAAAAATTAGCAACTTTCCAAGCATGGGGGTAAGGAAGATAATGCCAAGGATAGGGCTTCAGATATAATTGCTGCATAACAAACCACCCCAAAACTTGGTAGAGGCCTGCCGATGCAGGAGACATGGGTTTGTGCCCTGGTCCGGGAAGATCCCAAAGATCCCACATGCCATGACTGCTGAGTCTGCGCGTCTGGAGCCTGTGCTTTGCAATGGGAGAGGCCACAACAGTGAGAGGCCCGTGTACCGCAAAAAAAAAAAAAAATTAGCAACTTTCCAAGCATGGGGGTAAGGAAGATAATGCCAAGGATAGGGCTTCAGATATAATTGCTGCATAACAAACCACCCCAAAACTTGGTAGAGTAAAACAAGCATTTTCTTATGTTTACAGATTCTGTGGGTTAGGAATTTGGTCATCTCATAGTGGGAAGATTTGTCTCAATTCTCTAATGTTTAAGGCCTCAGCTGGGAAGGTTTGAAGACTGGTATAATGTCATGGCTGGGGCCTGGAATCATCTGGAGGCATCCTCCTTCATGTGGTTGGAAGTTGATGTAGTTTGACAGCTGGAAAACATACACAAGGCTTTTCTGTGTAGCCTGAGCTTCTTCACAGCATGGCAGCCTCAGAGTAGTCAAATTTCTTACAAAGGCAGCTCAGGACCACAAAGGTAAATGTCCCAGCTTACAGGGCAGAAGTTGCATTGCCTTGTAACCTAGACTCAGAAGTTTCACAGCATCTCTTCTTCCTATTCTGTTAGTTATATATGAGTCAAAAGAGAGGGGGCTTAGGCTTCTCTCTTGGTGGCAGAGTTGAAAGTCTCTAGGAAAACATGTGGAATTGGCAATAGTCTTAAAGCCATCTTCGTTAAAACATAATCAGTGGTTTTCATATGTGAGCAAGGGGAAAAGTTCCGAACAGTCTGTGCAAAAATGTTAGGCATCAAGGGACATGATTAATAGATGAGTGTGTATCAAGGATAACACACATGGCGAGGAATTGGTAAGTTGTCAGGAGAAGTGTTGCAGTTACAAGAGGAGATCTTGAAAAGAGGCTGGGGACCATTTAATAAGCCACAGTAACTGACAAGATGAGAAATGATAAGAACTTCAACTCAGGCAATGGCAGTGGAATTTGAAGAAGAAAATGACTAAGAGATATTTAAGATGTAAAATCCATATGACTTGCCAGTTCCCTAGCTATTAGGTAAGAGAAATGTGGATGCACCTGATATCTGTCACTTTCTGTTGCTCAGCATCTTTCTCATGCACTGGATGAATCAGGGGGAGGAATGGAATCTAGACTGGTCAACCAGAGCACTCCACCTGGTTGGGGTTGGGGGTGGGTAGGCATATGCCTCAAGGTACAGCTAGTGGAGACTGACATAGGATTTCTGGAATTACTAGAAAAGTGATTTGCTCTTTCCTATGGGAAATGTAAGAATGACTTAACCCCAGAGCTACCATTTGCCATATTTTTCCAAAGAGAGAAAAGGTCAGAGAATGAAGTTGTCCCAGGAAAATATCTAGCCAAGAAAGGGGAAAGAGAAGCATGCACCCAAAGATATTGTTAGAATCCTCAGATCCAGCTGAGTCAAAAGCTATAATTCAAGTTACACAGACCACTATATTCACTCTTTCTGAAAGCTTTTTTGAACTGTACTTCCATCCCCTACAATCAAAAGAGTACTGACCTATGTAATAGAGAAATTAAAGATGACTCTGAGCTTCTCAGCTGGGTATCTTGGAAAGTAAAATAAGATACTGTGACTGTCATGGGGACCACAGTAGAAGAGAATGTCTGGTGACAGCATACATCCTGGTTTGAACATTGGCAGTGGAGGATCCTCTCAATCAGCCCAGCAATCAGCAGCGATCACTCACTGACACATGACAGCACCCACACATGTGACATTCCCATTCCCATGGGCATACCCCATGCTGGGCACAGCTATTAGTCCACTAAATCTAATTCTACCACACCCTTGCTCACTCAAGAAACATTTCATGATGTAAGCAGTTGGAGTTATTAACAACCTCACTGATTTGTATATTTCAAATTAATTGTTTGATATCATGAGTTAGTTAAATATTAATAGTGACAAATGATCCCCACCACACTCCACAACTGACCACGGTCTTTGACTATGACCTAAATCATGGTTGTGACCTGACGCTTTTGGCTATCAGGGTGTAGAGATTTGGAGAGAAGACACAGATTGGGTTGAAAACTTTGGAATGAGCTAGGGCTTTGTCAGCGTTGCTCCAGCTGCTGTGGCGGAGGATAATTCAAGTTACATTGTGAAGCCTCTAATTCTAAGTGTAATACAAGTAGCTTTTCTCTTCCCAGTGTGTTCTATTGATTGCAGACAAAACGTAATTACCTTCTGAGATATACTTTTCCCATCTTAACTCCCTTTACATGTGAATAGAACTGTAACAGACAAATCAGCTTTCTTTATTTTTCTTTCTAGTTCCTAACATTCTTAGATTCTTTTTCCTGATCTGATGATTCTCCTCTCCTACCAATATAGCAGTGTTATTGAGGATTAATGGCATATTCTATAAGGCCTGATAGAAATAATATGCAGTCCAATACAGTATCTAGAGTTATACTGGAATAGATACCACAGCTGAAGGTGCCATCTGAAATCATCACATCTTAAGTCCTGTCTTACCCAGTGGGAAACAAGGAACCCCAAAGCATACAAACCATCCAAGATGGCTCACTCCTTGTTAGTTACAGAATTCTTTCCTGTATCCTGGTTCTTTTCATTGCCTTAAAGTTTGATTATATGTACTGAATATATTGTATTTTGTAGGCATTTTACATGGTTTTCTAGCCATTCACAAGTTCGATCTCACTGTAATTTGTTTCCATCAGAGCAAGAGTATCCCCAGCTCAGCTGTATTCTATTGCTCCATTCTGGACCTTCTTTGTCAGCAGAAGAGGCAGCATCTGCTGCATTATGACCAACACACAAGCCTTAAATTTCAAAATCAGGGCACCTCAGTCAGTGCACATTTTAGACATACAAATTAGGGTGATGACATTAAAAGTACTTTTGTAGGATAAGGATTGCAGTGCTTTACAGTGCATAAAGTATGTTGAGGGGTTGTTGACCATTAAGTGAGATATGTAGATACAAAGGCTTCCATCAAAGAACAGACCTGGAGGACCTGATGAATCCTTTTAGGCAAGAGTTGCTCCTTCATTTTAAAAAACAAATTCACAAAAAATATTGTGACAAGAATAAAAAAAGCAAAATGCAATACACAATCTAATCATGGAGCAAACCTATCATTCCTTATTTTCCATGTTTCTTTTTGAATATGTCCATTTACACCATGTGTGTATGTGTGTGTGTGTGTGTGTGTACCCATGTTGATTTATACACTAGGTCTTTTCAACCTTTTTATTTTACTTAATTCCATATTACTTTGCCTGTTGCTACACTGTATTTATAGTACTCATGACTAATTCTTGCTTAATATTAAAGTGAATGGATATAATACAATTAAAAATATTTTTCCATCAATATTATTCCTTTTGAAAAAATTAATGAAAAGGGAAGAAGTGAGGGAGAGATGAAGGCTTTAAAATGTAACTGTTGGTTTTTCATTTGTTTGTTAATGAGGATCGGGTGGAGGCAATAACTGGGAGAGAAATTAATGAAGACACCCCAAATGAGAACAGGCAGAGGCTATTAATTTAGACTTTGCAAGGGCATCCGCCACCATCATGTGGGTTTGGCAGAGATTCAAAGGCAGTCAGAGGAGTGGGAAAGCTTTATAGAGGAAAAAGACAAAGCTTCAGGTTTGTCCTGATTGGAAGTTAGGGAAGCTGATTTGCAGGCTTCCTGGCAGAGGATCTATGTGATCGGTTTCAGGGGCATATGTATTTGCCTTTATGTGATTAGTCCTGAGTTGGAAATGGGGGCAAAAATGAGAGAAACTGGCAGTCATTGACCAAGTCCTGACCTTTTGGGGCCAATTGCTGCAGATGTTGTGAGTCACAGTTTTGTTGTTATATGTGGTCTGGCTATTATCTACCTTTATTGTCAATCTCTCACTGCATAAAAGTTGACATGATTGCTTACAGCCAGCATTAAACTGAGAATTAGTCTCTGAGTCCTGGGCATGAGTGAACCTTAAATATCAAAAGAATGTCTCTGTGGTAAAATAGAACACCTTTAATAAATTCCTATGTTTCCACTTTGACAGTTATTTACTGAAATAAATTTATTAGTAATATTTAGTGCAAGTTCATAAAGAGTTACTCAATTGACACTTTTGTGTTTTATTTGCCTGTTTCTACTAACATAAAAATGGTAATAAATTAAACCAACCTAGAGGTGGTCTGTGTTGCTCTTTTAGGGAGCCACCAACACCAGCTCAACCAGTGTATGGTTTGGAATATTTTATCCTAAATCCAGTTTGTAGTTTTAGTTAAGTAATTGCTTCCCATTCATCCTACTTAAGATCCTAGACTCATAATATTTCACCTCTTATCCTTTTTAAGTTATAAATAAATTTATTTTAAAGTGTGTATTTGAATAGATAGAATCCATGCATGGACAGATTACAAATAATCATATAGTGAACACTTGTGCAGTTAAAACAAAGGTTAAGAAATTGATTAGGCTAGTTCTTTAGAGGACTTTGAAGCTCATCTCCAGTTTCATTCTTCTCTTTCCCCATTATTATGATTTTTGTAAAATGAGTAATCCATTGTCCCAGGACTGCCTGTTATATTTTGTTTTCTGATCTTCCAATCTTGGTCTATCCACGTGTTCCTGTAAGAGTCCACTGTTCAGGTATTTTGCCTCCCAGGAGGTTCTGCTGAAGTATGAAACCAATATTCTCATGAAATGCATTTCTTCCAGATGTGGTTAAGCGGCATCCAACACCTATCAATGCAGCAACCTAAAAGTTGAAGGGATTCCATCTGACTGAGAATAAGACTCATTAGATGTAATGGTACCCCTCCCCTCCAATATCTATTCACAGGTGATGGGAACAGAAGTCTAACAAAGTCTGTTAGTCTAAATATCAGTGGCAAATCACAGAATATATAACCACTTTCTTTGGGTTTCTTTTTGAATTAATTCAATACAACCAGCATTCCTGTTGGGCACCTCTCCCTGAAATTTCTTCAAATCTTGTGGGTATAGGTGGAGAGTGAAGGGAATATGAGAGTAATCATGACATCATTTCTCCCCTTTTGAAACCACTGCATAACTATAGGAGAGACAGAAAAGGTACTATTTTCTATTTGGTTGAGGAAACTCAGAAAAGGCAAAGGTTGCTCCAAGGTAAAAATACAAATGGCAGAAATGGAATTCTCATTCAGATTTCTAATACTGTATCCTGGGCTCTTCCTCCTAAAACATGGTACTTCCCAATATCATATCAAGCATCTAGGAAAAGAAAAGCTGTCTCATGCCCATTCTCTTTGTTTGAAACAGAAGAAATAGAGTTTCCACATCTGGGCTTGATCTGGAATGAGCTTGAATCTGAACTTTGCTAATTTTCAATAAATTGTTGAAGAAAGATGTATTCTTTCAAGGAGCTAGGTTCTAATAATTCTCCATAAACGCACATGCAACAGCAAAGAATTAACTTCTTATTTGTTCTTTCAGCATTTGACTAATATTTACTTCTTAAGATGTCTATAAGTGGAACACTTATGGTTAACACCATTTTACAAATATATAATCCATACTCAGACAAAGGTAAGTGACTTGCCATCTTACAGAGCTAAGAGCTGGTGAAATTTGGTATCAACCCCAGCCCTTGTCAGTGTGAATCTAGTTTTCCCTGCCGAGTTTCCTCTCTGAGTGCAGTGATTGTTTCTGTTCCCTACATCATGACTGAACAGTAGTATTTATTAATGCTTGAAATAAGAGCAATGCAGAGGAGCCATCCATGCCTAGCCTTGCTTAATTGGAATTCTCTCTCTCTCTTCTTTTTTTTTTGGCTGGGGGTACATATGGTCACATTTTAAAACCAAACTGAAATGCAGCAAGAGAAGAAGCCAAGTCAAGAAAGAGTGAGTGTTACTATTCCAGCTATTCAATCAAATGAACCTAACAAACAGTCAATGCTAATGGACCACTAGTATGTTCCTAGCTCAAAACATGGCTTAACAAAATACTCTTTAATAACCTAAATGGGAAAAGAATTTGAAAAAGGATACATGTATATGTATAGCTGAATCACTTTGCTGTACACCTGAAACTAACACAACATTGTTAATCAACTATACTCCCATATAAAATAAAAATTAAAAAATATATATATAAGGAAAATAAGCACTTGGTTCTTTGCCTGAAGGAACTTAAAAATTCTCTTGTTTGAAAGAGAATAGTAACATTAAAAAAATAATAATGCAGCATAGAAATTTTAGTTCTTAGAATGTGTTCTATGATATACGTAACCAATATTTGGGCTCATTTGTTCTCCAGGACTATGTGACAGGCCCTATGCCTTTATTTGGAATCTGTGACTCAGAATAGATGGTCAGCTTACCTGAGATCACACAGTTCAGAAGTAGTGGAGACCGGGATTTTTTACTTTTAACTTCCTATCCAAATCGCAGGCTCCTGATTGCAGTAAGGGTACCCCCTTATCACAGCATTCTAGCTTTGAGTTTATATCTTGGAGGAATAGGGGTGTTGGCTCAGGAAAGAAAACAAAAAGGAAAAATAGAGAGGGCAGAGGAAAAGAGCGGTCTGTGTGTGTGCATGCGAGCATTAGAAAAATTCTGGGTCTCAGCTCTCACCTGTTTCAATGCCTGCAGGCATTTGACAAGAGAATGGCAAGCTTGTAGCACTGACAAATCAATTGGAAACATCTTAACTAGAATGGAGGGGGAAAATAGACTTGCCATAATTTACTTCATCTGATGCTTTTTTACATGGACAAAGAAGTCACTTCAACTCTTAGGAAATTGCTTTCGGAGTTTTCAATAAGTTTCTTCAGTGGCACCTTTGTATCTTATAAAGTTGCAAAGTTATCCATGTGATGGCACTATTAGAAGAGAGAGTGTAAAATGTAATTGCTTTGGTAACATTTTGCAGCAACATCAAGAAAGACTTTGATGTCCCTGTGGTTTCAAAACTCAAATAATATCAACTGTGTTTCCTGGGCTGTTGTTTTTTTTTTTTTAACTGATCTACATTCGTATTAATCACAAGGTGCTGACAACTTGACAAATATTCCTTTGCATGGTATTGAACTGATATTTTCTAGAGCCCAGTGATATATCAAGTGGGGGGTGGGGGGCGGGGGGGCGGCCGGGAGGAAGAGCTGATAAAAATAAATTTCCCACTGTTGTCAGCGAGAGCTTTAGATCTCTAAAAATTATTCATAGCTACAAGGTAGCATTACTTCAAAGAGATGAAAATCATCCAAATGGAGTGGAAAAACTTCAGCTTTTTCTGAACCATATTTCAATTGAGGGAAAAGAAAGGCATCTACATTATTAATCATGGGGAGAAAAACAGCAGTGTATGAATTTTCACAGTGTGTTTGTTATTTCCTCTTGGACACAGTGCTCCAGGAAGCCCAGCTAGGTGATGATCTTAAACCCAAAGCAGATGGTCTTTAAAATGATCATACAGATTTTCTTTCATAACGAATCTCAAGAATCCTATAGGATTTATAATAAAAACTGTTCATACATATGAAAAGACAGATGTTTCTTTAGATGCTACTCACCATTTCTTTGGCTGAATCCAGGAAGAGCCATTAGCTATGACTTTATTTTCAAGCAGCTGAGTTATGTGGGACTTTAGTCTCAACTAATCAATGTCAAAACACCTTTTAAATGGAAATTATTTTTTCTCTGGGGTGAAGTATGGAGGTCTTGTGTTTAGAAGACTGGGGAATTAAGTCCCTTTTCATATGTATTTTTTATTTTTTCACAAGACTTGGGACATTCATTGGCTTCTTTTTGCAATTTTTAGTCCATGAAGCAAAACACTATTCAAAACACATATTTTTCTGTCTAATAAACCATGAATAGACTACTATACAGAGAAAAAGTAAATTCTAAAGTTTGGATATGATTGTGGTTTTCAATACTGCTCCAGAAGGCAGGAAACTGAGTTCCAAACCAGAATCTATCTATCACTCACTAGCTTCTGAGTTCATCTTCATCAATACCAAAAGACATTTGAAATAATTCAACATACCAAAAACCTAACATCAGTAAGAAAAATTCAAAGTAGCAATAATTGTAATACATTATTAACAATGTATTTTTAATCATTAGAAATGTGTGTTTTCTGGAAAGAAATACAACCATTGTAATATTTACCATATTGAAAGAATGGAAACAACTCAAATACTGGACAATTAAATGAACAAATGCAACATGTCTGCCCTAGGGAAGAAGACCACCTAACTGTTGATAAGGATGCTCATAAAATTTTACTTCATGATGAAAATTTTTGGATTACTATGTTAATTTTTAAAATTCAGAATGTAAATGTATGTGATCTAAATGAGTGCTTTTGTCTTTTTTTCTTCCCTCCTCCTTTTCTTCCAGCCTCATTTTCTTCTTAACAGGAGAAAACTACAGTGCAAAACGTTTTCATGTAAGGGGCACCTTCAAGATGGTGGAGGAGTAAGACGTGGAGATCACCTTCCTCCCCACAAATACATCAAAAATACATCTACATGTGGAACAACTCCTACAGAACAACTATTGAACGCTGGCAGAAGACCTCAGACCTCCCAAAAGGCAAGAACCTCCCCATGTACCTGTGTAGGGCAAAAGAAAAAAGAAAAAACAGAGACAAAAGAATAGGGACTGGACCTGCACCTCGGGAAGGGAGCTGTGAAGGAGGAAAAGTTTCCACATGCTAGGAAGTCCCATCACTGGTGGAGACAGGGCGGGATGGGATGGGTGGGTGGAGTGATAGGGGGGGAAGCTTCAGAGCCACGGAGGAGAGCGCAGCAACAGGGGTGCAGAGGGCAAAGCGGGGAGATTCCCACACAGAGGATCGGTGCCGACCGGCACTCACCAGCCTGAGAGAATTGTCTGCTCACCTGCCAGGGCAGGTGGGGGCTGGGAGATAAAGTGCCAGCTTTGGAGGTCAGATCCCAGGGAGAGGACTGGGGTTGGCGGTGTGAACACAGCCTGAAGGGGGCTAGTGTGCCACAGCTAGCCAGGAGGGAGTCCGGGAAAAAGTCTGGAACTGCCTAAGAGGCAAGAGACCATTGTTTCAGGCTGCATGAGGAGAGGGGATTCAGAGCACTGCCTAAATGAGCTCCAGAGACAGGCGAGAGCCAGATATTAGTGCAAACACCAGAGACAGGCATGAGAAACTAAGGCTGCTGCAGCCACCGAGAAGCCTGTGTGCAAGCACAGGTCACTATCCACACCTCCACTCCTGGGAACCTGTGCAGCCTGCCACTGCCAGGGTCCCATGATCCAGGGACAACTTCCCCGGGAGAGCACACACCATACCTCAGGCTATTGCAACATCACGATGGCCTCTGCCACTACAGGCTCACACTGCATTCCATACCCTTCCCTCCCCCCAGCCTGAATGAGCAAGAGCCCACTAATCCATTGCAACTTTAACCCCATCCTGTCTGGGTGGGGAAAAGATGCCCTCAGGCGATCTACATGCAGAGGCGTGGCCAAATCCAAAGGTGAAACCCAGGAACTGTGTGAACAAAGAAGAGAAAGGGAAATTTCTCCCAGCATCCTCAGGAGCAGGGAATTAAACATCCACAATCAACTTGATGTACCCTGCATGTCTGGAATACCTGAAAAGAAAATGAATCATCCCAAAATTGAGGCAGTGGACTTTGGAAGCAACTGTAGACTTGGGGTTTGCTTTCTGCATCTAATTTGTTTCTGGTTTTATGTTTATCTTAGTTTAGTATTTAGAGTTTATTATCATTGGTAGATTTGGTTGCTCTCCCTTTTTTTGTAATATATATATATATATATATATATATATACATATATATATATATTTTTTTTTTTTCCTTTTTCTCTTTTTGTGACTGTGTATGTGTATGCTTCTTTGGATGATTTTGTCTGTATAGCTTTGCTTTTAACTTTTGTCTTAGGGTTCTGTCAGCTTTTTCTTTTTTTATATAGTCTTTAGTGTTTGTTATCATTGGTGGATTTGTTTTTTGGTTTGGTTGCTCTCTTCTTTCTTTCTTTTTTAAGTTACTTTTTATTTTTTAATTTTTAATAATATTAAAAAAATTTTATTATAACACCTTGTTTACTTTATTTATTTTTTTGATTTTTTTTTTTTCTATCTTACTTTCTATTATTTTCCTCCCTTTTATTCTGAGCCATGTGTCTGACAGGGTCTTGCTGCTCTGGCCAGGTATCAGACCTGAGCCCCTGAGGTGGGAGAGCCAAGTTCAGGACATTGGTCCACCATATACTTCCTGGCCACAAGTAATATCAAATGGCAAAAGCTCTCCCAGAGATCTCCATATGAATGCTAAGACCCAGATGCACTCAATAACCAGCAACTTACGGTGCTGGACACCCTATGCCAAACAACTGGAAGAGACGGACACAACCCCACACATTAGCAGAGAGGCTGCCTAAAATCGTAAGTTCACAGATATTCCAAAACACACCATCAGACGTGGTCCTCCCCACCAGAAAGACAAGATACAGCCTCATCCACCAGAACACAGGCACCAGACCCCTCCACCAGGAAGGCTACACAAACCACTTAACCAACCTTACCCACTGGGGGCAGACAAAAAAAAAAATAAACAAGGGCAACTACGAACATGCAGCCTGTGAAAAGGAGACCCTAAACACAGCAAGTTAAGCAAAATGAGAAGACAGAGAAATATGCAGCAGATGAAGGAGCAAGGTAAAAACCCACCAGACCAAACAAATGAAGAGAAAATAGGCAATCTACCTGAAAAAGAATTCAGAGTAATGATAGTAAAGATATCCAAAATCTCAGAAATAGAATGGAGAAAATACAAGAAATGTTTAACAAGGACCTCAAAGAGCAAAAAAACAATGAAGAACAACACAATAAATGAAATTAAAAACTTTCTAGAAGGAATCAAGAGCAGAATAACTGAGGCGGAAGAAAGGATAAGTGACCTGGAAGATAAAATAATGGAAATAACTACTGCAGAGCAGAATAAAGAAAGAAGAATGAAAAGAATTGAGGACAGTCTCAGAGACCTCTGGGACAACATTAAACACACCAACATTCTAATTTTACTCTTCTCTTCCCAGAAGAAGAAGAGAAAAAAAAAAGAGACTGAGAAAATATTTGAATAGATTATAGTTGAAAACTTCCCTAATATGACAAAGCAAATAGTCAATCAAGCCCAGGAACTGCAGAGTCCCATACAGGATAAATCCAATGAGAAACATGTCAAGACACATATTAATCAAACTAACAAAAATTAAATACAAAGAAAGAATATTAAAAGCAGCAAGGTGAAAGCAACAAATAAAATACAAGGGAATCCCCATAAGGTTAACAGCTGATCTTTCAGCAGAAACTCTGCAAGCCAGAAGGGAGTGGCAGGACATATTTAAAGTGATGAAAGGGAAAAAACTACAACCAAGATTAGTCTACCCAGTAAGGATCCCATTCAGATTTGACAGAGAAATTAAAACCTTCACAGACAAGAAAAAGCTAAGAGAACTCAGCACCACAAAACCAGCTTTACAGCAAATGCTAAGGAACTTCTCTAGGCAGGAAACACAATAGAAGGAAATGACCTACAAGAACAAACCCAAAACAATTAAGAAAATGGAACATACATATCAATAACTACCTTAAATGTAAATGGATTAAATGCTCCAGCAAAAAGACATAGACTGGCTGAATGCATACAAAAACAAGACCCATATGTATGCTGTCTACAAGAGACCCACTTCAGACCAAGGGACAAATACAGACTGAAAGGGAGGGGATGGAAAAAAATATTCCATTCAAATGGAAATCTAAAGAAAGCTGGAGTAGCAATTCTCATATCAGACAAAATAGACTTTAAAATAAAAACTCTTAGAAGAGAAAAAGAAGGACACTACATAATGATCAAGGGATCAATCCAAGAAGAAGACATAACAATTGTAAATATTTATGCACCCAACATAGGAGCACCTTAATACATAAGGCAAATGCTAACATCCATAAAAGGGGAAATAGACAGTAACATAATCATAGTAGAGGACTTGAACACCCCACTTCCACTAATGGAGAGATCATCCAAAATGAAAATAAATAAGGAAACACAGCTTTAAATGATATATTAAGCAAGAAGGACTTAATTGATATTTATAGGGCATTCCAGCCAAAAACAACAGAATACACTTTCTTCCCAAGTGCTCATGGAACATTCTCCAGGGTACATCGTATCTTGGGACACAAATCAAGCCTTGGTTAATTTAAGAAAATTGAAATCATATCAAGTATCATTTTCAACCACAGCACTATGACACTAGATATCAAATACAGGAAAAAATCTGTATAAAAATACAATCACATGGAGGCTAAACAATACACTACTAAATAACCAAGAGATCACTGCAGAAATCAAAGGAAAATCAAAAAATACCTAGAAACAAATGACAATGAAAACACGACAACCAAAACCTATGGGATGCAACATAAGCAGTTCTAAGAGGGAAGTTTATAGCAATAAAATCCTACCACAGAAACAAGAAAAATCTCAAAAAAACAACCTAACCTTACACCTAAAGCAATTAGAGAAAGGAAAACAAAAAATTCCCAAAAGTTACCAGAAGGAAAGAAACCATAAAGATCACATCAGAAATAAATGAAAAAGAAATTAAAGAAATGACAGCAGAGATCAATAAAACTAAAAGCTGGTTCTTTCAGAAGATAAATAAAATTAATTAAACCATTAGCAAAACTCGTCAAGAAAAAAAGGGAGAAGACTCAAATCAATAGAATTAGAAATGAAAAAGGAGAAGTAACAACTGACACTGTAGAAATACAAAGGGTCATGAGATACTACTACAAGCAACTGTATGCCAATAAGATGGACAGCCTGGAAGAAATGGAGAAATTCTTAGAAAAGCACAACCTTCTGAGAGTGAACCAGGAAGAAATAGAAAATATAAACAGACAAATCACAAGCACTGAAATTGAAATTGTGATTAAAAATCTTCCAACAAACAAAAACCCAGGACCAGATGGCTTCACAGGTAAATTCTATCAAACATTTAGAGAAGAGCTAACACTTATCCTCTCAAATGCTCCAAAATATAACTGAGGGAGGAGCACTCCCAAACTCATTCTATGAGGCCACCATCACCCTGATAGCAAAACCAGACAAAGATGTCACAAAGAAAGAAAACTACAGGCCAATATCACTGATGAACATAGATGCAAAACTCCTCAACAAAATACTAGCAAACAGAATCCAACAGCACAATAAGAGCATCATACACCACGATCAAGTGGGG
Source organism: Lipotes vexillifer (assembly GCF_000442215.2). Lineage (NCBI taxonomy): Eukaryota > Metazoa > Chordata > Mammalia > Artiodactyla > Lipotidae > Lipotes > Lipotes vexillifer. Next base: position 608,909 of record NW_006783635.1, on the reverse strand, counting down.
TTTATCCCAGGAATGCAAGGATTCTTCAATATACTCAAATCAATGTGATAAACCATATTGACAAGTTAAAGGATAAAAAGCATATGATAATCTCAATAGATGCAGAAAAAGCTTTCAACAAAATTCAACACCAATTTATGATAAAAACCCTCCAGAATATAGGCATAGAGGGAACTTACCTCAACATAATAAAGGCCATACATGACAAACCCACAGCCAACATCGTTCTCAATGCTGAGAAACTGAAACCATTTCCACTAAGATCAGGAACAAGAAAAGGTTGCCTACTCTTACCACTATTATTCAACATAGTTCTGGAAGCTTTACCCACAGCAATCAGAGAAGAAAAAAATAAATGGAACCCAAATTGGAAAAGAAGAGTAAAACTGTCACTGTTTTCAGTTAACATGATACTATGCATAGAGAATCCTAAAGATGCTACCAGAAAAGTACTAGGGCTCAGAAAACTATAAGACACTGATGAAAGAAATTAAAGATGATACAAACAGATGGATAGATATAACATGTTCTTGGATTGGAAGAATCAACATTGTGAAAATTACTCTACTACCCAAAGCAGTCTACAGATTCAATGCAATCTCTATCAAAATACCAAGGACATTTTTCACAGAATTAGAAAAAATTTTTCACAATTTGTATGGAAACACAAAAGCGAACCTGTGTCGTCTGCATTGGCAGGCAGATTCTCAACCACTGCGCCACCAGGGAAGCCCAGCCAAAGCAATCTTGAGAAAGAAAAACAGAGCTGGAGGAATCAGGCTCCTGATCTTCAGACTATACTACTAAGTTACAGTAATCAGGGAAGTATGGTACTGGCACAAAAAGAGAAATAGAGATCAATGGAACAGGATAGGAAGCCCAGAGATATACCCATACTCATATGGTCACATTATCTTTGATAAAGGAGGCAAGAATATACAATGGAGAAAAGACAGCCTCTTCAATAAATGGTGTGGGGAAAACTGGACAGCTACATGTAAAAGAATGAAATTAGAACACTTTCTAACACCATACACAAAAATAAGCTCAAAATGGATTAAAGACCTAAATGTAAGGCCAGACACTATCAAACTCTTAGAGGAAAACATAGGCAGAACACTCTATGACATAAATCATAGCAAGATTCTTTTTGACCCACCTCCTAGAGAAATGGAAATAAAAACAAAAATAAACAAATAGGACCTAATGAAAAGTACAATCTTTTGCACGGCAAAGGAGACCATAAACAAGACAAAAAGACAACCCTCAGAATGGGAGAAAATAATTGCAAACGAAGCAACTGACAAAGGATTAATCTCCAAAATATACAAGCAACTCATGCAGCTCGATATCAAAAACACAAACAACCCAATCCAAAAATGGGCAGAAGACCTAAGTAGACATTTCTCCAAAGAAGATATACAGATTGCCAACAAACACATGAAAGGATGCTCAACATCACTAATGATTAGAGAAATGCAAATCAAAACTACAATGAGGTATCACCTCACACCAGTCAGAATGGCCATCATCAAAAAATCTACAAGCAATAAATGCTGGAGAGGGTGTGGAGAAAAGGGGACTCTCTTACACTCTTGGTGGAAATGTAAATTGATACAGCCACTATGGAGAACAGTATGGAGTTTCCTTAAAAAACTAAAAATAGAACTACTATACAACTCAGCAATCCCACTACTGGGCATATACCCTGAGAAAACCATAATTCAAAAAGTCATGTACCACAATGTTCACTGCAACACTATTTACAATAGCCAGGACATGGAAACAACCTAAGTGTCCATCGATAGATGAATGGATGAAGAAGATGTGGCACATTTATACAATGGAATGTTACTCAGCCATAAAAAGAAAAAATAATTCAGTTATTTGTACTGAGGTGGATGGACCTAGAGCCTGTCATACAGAATGAAGTAAGTCAGAAAGAGAAAAACAAATATCGTACGCTAACACATATATGTGGAATCTAAAAGAAAAAAAAATGGTTCTGAAGAACCTAGGAGCAGGACAGGGACAAAGACGCAGACATAGAGAATGGACCTGAAGACACGGGGAGGAGGAAGGGTAAGCTGGGATGAAGTGAGAGAGTAGCACTGACATATATACACTACCAAATGTAAAATAAATAGCTAGTGGGAAGCAGCTGCATTGCATGGGGAGATCAGCTTGGTGCTTAGTGACCACCTAGAGGGGTGGGACAGGGAGGGTGGGAGGGAGATGCAAGACAGAGGGGATAGGGGTTAGATGTATACATATAGCTGATTCATTTTGTTATACTGCAGAAACTAACACCACAATGTAAAGCAATTATACTCCAATAAAGATGCTAAAAAAAACCCAAAAAACTTTTTCATGCATTTTTGTAAGGAAGGATTTAAAAAGAAGCTGATGGAATTGAAGAAAACAGTGATGAGTTTCATGAGTTGAATAATTCTCCAAAGACCCCAAACCTGGTGAATGTAGTAAACCGGAGGGTGACAGAGTGCCAAAGTCACCTTTTTCCTGAGCATGTCTGAAGTCCTCTGGTAACCCTGAACTTGCAGTTTGATGCCTGCTAGGGAGAAAGGAAATAAAGCCCAAGGCCTGCCCAACCCGGGAATTCTAATAGGAGACCTTCATAAAGATGAGATTCCAAAGGCCTAAACCCTCAGTGGAAGGATGGATGTTTAATTCCACACTGAAGGGGATGTCTTGACCCCTGACAGAAAAAGGGAAAAATCCTCTTTAAGAATTTATAATCATAAACCTTCCTTTATATGGGTTTTGGTCAGATATTTAACTACCTGTGTCATGGAAAAAAACCTCAGTCTTTTCATTCAAAAGGTTCTATCATTGAGTTCTCCCAGATGGCTGACTTAAACAAATTCAAAATCTTATTGAAGCAGTGAAAAGAGTCTCAAAGAAACTAAAGACCCAAAAAATCACAGACACTCCATCATTCTCTCTCTCCATCTCTCTTTCTTTTTCTCTCCATCTCTGTCTCTCTTTCTCCCTCCTTCCTTCTCTGTCTTTTGTTCTCATATACACATACACATATCATAAAACAAACAAACAAACAAGCAAACTCCATCATAACAAAGCACCATGAGAAACAGTGGGAATAAAAAATAAGATAAGCAGAAGTGCAAAGATTTCAGGTTTCAGAATTATGAAATGCAGAATTTAAAAACATGTTTTACTAAATTAGAAATAAAGGAGATTCTTGGAAGTATCAGTTAGGAGCAGGAGACAATAATCACGACAAAGTAGACCTTCAAATCATTTAAATAGAACTTTTAGTAAACAATAGTCCAGTAATTAAAAATTATAAACAAAATAAATGTGCTAAGCAAAAGATTTAGTAAGAGCTAAAGAAAGAGTTAATGAACTGGATGATAAAATGTTAAAAAAAAAATTCCAGCATTCAGCACAAGAAGACAAAGAAAAGAAAGATACAAAAGAGAGAACAAAGTATGAATAGCTAGAATATTCTAACCAACTTCAGAAGCAGATAATAGACACAAGACCATTTTCAGTGAGACAGCAGCTGAAGACATTTGAGAATTGTGGAAAACATAAATTCAGGTGCCAAGGCCCAAATAACTCTAAAAAGATAAATAAACATAAATTGACCCTCAGAGACACCCTAGTAATACTATAGAAAACTAATTAAAATTAGAAGACTTTAAATATCACCTTGAGAAACTGACAGTGCAATAACTGGCTTAGCAGCAACTGTGTAGGTCAGCAGTTAATGGACATGACCATGAACACCCAAACTACTCAAGGAAGTTAACAGTCAACTTCAATTCTATCCTGAGCAAAGGTCTTTCTTAACCATAAGTGAACTAAAGATATTTTAAACAAATAATAACAGAGAATTTATCACCGACAGCCATTCACCATGGATATTATAAAGGATGTACTTCAAGAAAAGGAAAGTGATCCCAGAAGGAAGGTCTGAGTGGCAAGGAGGAATGATATGAAAAGAAATTAATAAATATATGGATAAGTAAAAAATAAACATTGACTTAGTAGAACAATAACAATCATGTCTAAATGGTGATATTGGAAAAAACAAAATCCAAATAATATTTTGCAGAAAAATAGCATCTAAGTTAGGAGAGAAAAAGTTGGTTTCCTGAAAACACTACCAAATGAACATAACTCTATGTATGCCTGATTTGGTAATAAAACAAATAAGGCATAAATACATAATCATAAGAATGATAAACAGCACAGTACCTTAAAGGTAACAGATATTACTGAGGAAAAAACAAGATATCATGAGTCAGTAAATCTAAGTGAAGAGTGTATGGAAATTTAGTGTACTATTTTCACAAATTTTTTTGTAGGTCTAAAATTATTTCAAGACAAAAAGTTAAATAAAAGAAGTTAGCTGACAGTATTTAACCCTATCCCTCAAAACATCAGATCTGGAGACATTACAGGTGCATTTTATCAAATAGGCAAGGAATAAATCAATTCAAACTACACAAACTTGGAGAACAGAAAAAAGTAAACTTTTAATAGTTGTATGGAGCTAACATATGTTTAAGCATGAAACCAGAAAAGCCAATCTCATTAGTAAAAACAAAAGCAAAAATAGATAAAAACATAATTAAAATGTTGGGTTTATTTCAGGAATACAGGATTGGCTTAACACTAAAACATTAATCAGTGCACCTTACTGTATAAAAAAAAAGTGTTATAGATTCAACTCACCATGAATTAAAAAAATATTAAATCTTTTATCCAATTAAGGATAAAAGGGGCTTTTCATACCTGACAAACAATATCTTTTTTAAAAAGTATAAAATTTAATAGCAAATATAAGTCTTATTTTTAAGGTTGGGAACAAAATAAAGATTTTTTTTTAAGCTATGAATATATCTATTCAATATTGTACTTGAAATCCTAGGTAGGGCAGTATGTCCAGACATATAAGCAAAAGACACAGACATTGGAACATAAGAATTAAAACTGCCATTATTTTCAAATAATAAAGTTATGTATGAAAAAATGACCATGAAAATTTGGAATTTAGTAGGGTTACTGTATAAAATCAATACACAGGTGTCAGTTGTGTTTCTCTACATATGAAACAACCAGTTTAAAATGTAATAAAAAAGAAATCACGTATAATAGAAAGAAAAAAATGTGACTAGGAATAAATTTACCTAAATCTTATAAGCCTTTTATGAAGAAATCACAAAATTTTATTGAAATGGTTAAATATGTTTATCTTGATATTGGATGAGATAACCTTGTATGCTGTGAAGGTTGTATATTATTGACTTAAAGAAAAACACACAATGTAAGAGTTGTGAGTTTAAGTTTTATTCAGGGTCTTACTGAGGACTATAGCCTGGGAGAGAGCCACTCAGCACTGCAGAACTGTTCTGAAGAGGTAAGGGTGAAGCCAGTTTATACATGATTTTTTTGGCTAGTAAATACATGCAGTCAAGCATACATCTTGGTAAAAGATTACTGCTAATCATAAAGAATGGATATCTCCAGTTAATGATTTTAGTGCTTTCCTGTTGGGACTATGCAAGAATCTGAGGTCGCTGACATTCTGCCTGAGATATGCATCTAACTATCTAAGGCCTATTATCCAAAGCTCAGAGTCCTCAATCCTGTTTTTCATCCTGAATTCCTCTCAGGTTCCACTGTTGGCTGGCAGCTGCAGTGGGTTATGACTTAACCCTTGTAGGACTGGGTGGTAATTAATGCTCCTTCATTTGTCTTTGTCCACAATATCCATATGGGAAAACATGAAGTTGGATTTCTATCTCCTAACATTCTGAAAACTCAAGTGTTGTTAAATTAATTATTTTATAAGACAGTATGGGAGAATATCTTGATGACTTTGGGGCAGAAAAATATTTCTTAAACCAAATAAATCATTAAGCAAAAGATTGATACATATAAATTTATAAAGAATGAAAGGACAAATAAAAACTGAAAGAAGATACTTGTAACACATATGTCTAAGTATTTGTATAAAGAATATATAAATACTCTGTGAAATAATAAAAAAATAGGTAAAATTATCTCAAAAAGAGAGGAAAGATGGCATAAAGGTGATAAGGAATAAGTAACCTAAAAAAAGTAAAAGCCAGTTTGTCTGGGTCAGTGAAAGGAATTGAGAAGAGGTGATTGGCCAAGTAAGAAGGAAGTAGGAGGACGACAACCTGGACCATGTAAAGCTCCGGGGACCTACAATGATTTTGAAATGGAAGCCAATGAAGAATTCCAAAACAGGGAAATTATGTGGATTAATATATTTTTTTAAAAGAGATCCCTTTGACCATTGTGTTGCCAAAGAGCAGTAGGAGAGTACTTTTCAGGCTAGAGTATGGCTTTATCAAGGGAGGGGCAGAGGAGATGGCAAAGTAGACAATATTATGAAGCATGAGTCCAGAGGATCAGCTGATGGATTAAACAACAGGGTGGAAGTGATGAGAAAAAAAAGAAGCAGAGATGCTTTCCAGAATGTGAAATTAAATAGGGTTATGCTGGTGTCAATTGAAGAGATGGGAAAGTCTGGGGCAAGTGGTGGAGGGAAAAACCTAGAGTGTTGTTTTGGACTTGTAAGGTTGGAAACATCCACTAGGACTACTTCTTTTGTTGGTCAATAACCAAGAAAGTTGGTATGTGGGGTGTTATAGACTACAGGCTTTGAAGTCAGTTGGACCAACATTTAAAGGCAGATTTTTGTCACTTGTAGTATAGCTATGGCCACAACACTTTTCCTTTATGAGCTTTATTTGCTTGTTTGTTTTCCTCATCCTCAACAGTTATCATGAGGTTTAAATGTGATGGTGTATTTTACATTCTTAGCACATTTTAGGTACTGAAATACTAATGAGTTTTTTCCCCCTCCAAAGTTTATGATGAGAGAACTGAAGCTTAGCAAAGGAATGGCATCTATTAGAAGTTATACAGTTGGGAGTAGAGGTAAAGGAAACACCTCTGTTATTGGTTACAATTCCAATTAATTTTTTTAAAGATCTCCTTTGTGTACTTACCCACTCAAGCTGGTAGATAATCATAGGTGACAAATTTTGCTCTTCTCACAGCAGAGTAACCTGCTATGAGAGGTGAGTACTCTTGCATCCAAATGATGCCTGTGTGGGAGGGAACAAGAAGAAAAGTTCAGGCACTGAAATGAAAAAAGTAGGGTATGTGAGGTCAAAGCATGATGATCTCTGGCAGGTCAAATTCACCAGCTAATGACAACCTTTATTTTAAGAATCCATATCCACTTAGCAGAGCTAAGTTCTTCTCCTCTTTCTTTGAAAGTTACCAAAGAGATGAACTTCCTCACATTATTCTGGGAGAGAGGAAAAATAGGTTTTGTTTGCTTTTATCTTCACACACAAATGAAGGCCATACTAAAGGTAAATACTCACAAAAGAATGGGAAAAATTGAATGTGCAGGTAAGATAAAATGGATGCGTTTTATGGAATGGGTTTTTAAGTCATTTAAAAAATTCATTTTAAAATATATCTCTGATTTCCAATGGCATACCGTTTCAGATTGGTAAACCTCATGTGTCTCTTTTCTTTTTCTCCTTCCCTTCCTCCCTGCTTCCCTCCCTTCCCTTTTCTCTCCTTCCTTCTTTCCATCTTCCTTCCTTCCTTAGCCTCTCTCTCTATCTTCCTGTCATCAATCCAGAGTTTTAACAATGATGCTTTAGAGAGAAAGTGACTCCTCTTTGAAATTTTGTTTTACTGTCTTCCTTTATGGTGCTTTGGAGATAAAGATGTCCCTTTAATGTTCGAAAATGCAAAATTGGTATGCCAGGAAAATGTACTATTTTAAGGCATGGTTATAGATACCATTTGTCTGATGGAATGGCAAATGTTAATCTGGGTTCACAGTCCAGTTTTATCTTTCCCTTGCTGTATCATCTTGGAAAATCCACTTTGAGTCTTTAATAAATAGGCCAAAGACAGTCCCTGTTTATTAACCTAAAATGGTCCCTGTGGTGCTTCCTTCTTCACAGCAGGCTAGCACCATTAGCCTAAAGTCTGATGACATTAAACTCAAATTCTTACATATATAATAAACGCAAACTCTTACATATATACATATATAGAGATATATCTATCTATCTGTCCATCTAGAAGAGTCCAAATAAACATATTTTAACCATTTAGAGCCTATGTACTTCACATTTCCTGCAAAATTGCACCAACATCTGCTAACCACAGATAAGACAATCCTTTTAGCTAGATCCTAACTACTACCTCTCTTAGGAGCTCTTGACCCAGCCATTCCTCACTTGCTGCTGAGGGACAAGAGGCATCAACTAGACATGTAAGCTCCCTGTATTGCTCTTCTCCCAAAGAAAGACCTTTGCTCAGGATAGAATTGAAGTTGACTGTTAACTTCCTTGAGTAGTTTGGGTGTTCATGGTCATGTCCATTAACTGCTGACCTACACAGTTGCTGCTAAGCCAGTTATTACACTGTCAGTTTCTCAAGGGTTAGTGGAACAAAGGACCACACCATTTGCTGCAGTTGGTCACATTGTTGCAAGCGGTATTCATTTTCTTCTTATATTATCCATTCTAAATGCTCCTCACCCTCAGTAATCACCTCTGCAGGTCTTGCTGGCTTACCTAACGGTGTAAGTCAAACGTTCACTCTTGATGGGTTGAGCCCTTTGTAATCATACTCTTCTTCAGGCCAAAATTGCTTCAAATGTCCATGCAGAGTTATAATGGAGCAAAGAGTACCAAGATGTTTTCCATAGAGTCTTCCTTTACAAATTGTTTGGAAAAAAAAAAAAGAACAACTCTTTCTGTTGATCAGAGTCAATTACCACTGGTAAGATGGTGATTCATCTTCTTGCCAACAGGACTCTTTGGGCTCAAGGAATACTAAAGTTCCCAGACAGCCACCAGAGCTTGTGGTCCAATGGTAACCTTGCTCTGTTCCCTAGAAAAAGTGCATCTCTTTTGGAGAACATGAACTCTAACTCTAGAGAGCCTAGAATGTGTGGGACAAGGGAGCACAAATTCCCCCTGTGGATCTCTCTAGAGTGATGGTATTCGGACCACTCTTGCTCCCCTTCCTTGGTTCTTGGGCCCACCTTCCCTTCTTATTAAGAAAACAACACTTAAACCCTTACAGAGGTCCCTGATTTGTGCCAGTACTGTGTTCTGAATAATGGCACTCAGCTTCCAGAGCATTTTCTATAAGCGGGTGCCACAACTGCATCTTCACTAAGGTGTTTTAACATTCTATCAAGTCAATTGCCTCTCCTTTCAGATTTCTTCAAGCTGGGAGGCCATTGGTTAGTGCCCAGAAATCTATACCTATATCTATGTCTATGTCTATGTCTATGTTTGTGTCTATGTCTATATATATATATCCTCTCACCTCAGGCTATTTCTCTTTGCACACAAAGGAGAACCAAGTTCAGCATTCATATTTCTATCCACTGGGAAAAAATTTTTCTCTATTGTCTTTCAATGCCACGCTTTAGTGTGGCTTTAAGGCAACCACCATCTGTTTTTGACTTGCATGCACATATCAAGCTAACATATACATATACATCACCCAAGCTTGGGCATTTTCACTCTTCTTTCAGGTGGTCATATGCTACCTCATCTCTCACACACACACACACACACACACACACACACACACAGATACACACAAATTATAAGTGTGAGCTGGGGGTAGTAATGGTGTGTCACTGCTATGTTACAGTGGATCTGGGCCATTTGGTCATGCAGCTTTCTCATGACATTTGACTTTGCTTGGTCTTAGTCCTACACATATCATTTTCATCGTATAATGAGCTGCTGTTAGACCCCTTGGTTATGGATTGCCCAATTTTTATATTGGCAGGACTGGTAGAATCAGCTTATTATATAAGCAGTCTGCATGTGTGATTACTTGTGCCCCATGACCAAGTGCTCCATCTCTACTGGCATCCTGTAATGTGTAGGGAGTTCTTTCTTGATTGTCTTATAATACTTTGATGCAGATGGCATGTCCTTGCTCTAGAACTTTAGGGGTCAGCGTCTTGATTCTCCCACTATGACTTATACGCCATACTGCATCCTTTCACACCATTACTGCCTCCAGCACTATAGGGTTTGTTGAATGTATGGTCCAAGTTTCAAGTCTGCTTGTGCCACTGAGGAGGCCTAGCATAGAGACCTTTTCTGCTCCAGGTCAACTCAGAACCAGCAGCTCTTCCACGTCATCCAATGTATGAGACAGAGAAGCATTTCTACATGTGTTATACTTGGCATTTCCCACCATGATAGTTTTTACTCCACAATAATATGGAGTTACTCTACAACTTCACTACCTAATGTCAATGCTAGCTACACACTCAGAGAACTGGGGAAATTATCACCAACTGGGTTCACAGACCCAGTCAGTCCACTCTAAGCTGTACTTCAGCTATGACTCAATTTATTATCTGGCTCTCACATACCTTCAGTCTAACTAGGATGTCATGGCTATACTTACCATCTACAGGGATCAACGTCAACTCCAATCTAAACCAGATCTCAAAATGGTGGGGATTCCTCTTTTCCCACTATAAGTAAATGGCCATAGACTCCTTTGGGGAAGGACTAAGGACATCTCTACTTTCCCCCAAGTCAATGAGCACCAGATCTGAAAATTATTTCAGGTCCAAGGACTCATGTTATTATTATTTTTTTAATTAAGCAACTAGCCCCAATCTATGCTCCTTTATTTTCTATCTTCTTCTGAGCATAGATGTGAGGCAGTCTCTCCATTGACAATCTGTCTATTTTGTCTCTAAGGGTATCATATTCCATGAATTGTGTTTAAGACTCCCTCTGGGTCAAGCTCCCTCCCTCCATCCTCATGGTTTGTAATGGAAACTGCAGCCCCTAATACTAAAGGTTAAGTGTTGCCACCTAGTCTTTGTCACTGTGAGGCCCATGATCTCCATGAATATAATAAACCCAGCTCTGTGATGACTCTTCCACTGCCCACCCTGCTCTTTAGAAGAGAGTCACCAGGGAAATTCTTAAAAATGCCACAGCCTCTCTCACGAGCACGGTCCTGATTGTCTTGATGAATGGGTCTGAATGGGCCCTCCATGGAAGCTACTTTTCTGGTGGATGCTCTAGCTTCATGTGACACAATCATTTTGCTATGCCCATTTCTTTCAGCCTCTGTAGTCCTTCCACTACTCTTGGTCACAGCAACTCAGGAAATCCTACTTTGTCCAGAATAGGACATCACTTATTCCAGGCTTCAGAGATCCACAACAATGAGTTTGCCCTATATTCTGGCACTGGGGGGTAGGGAGTCTTACCAAATGGTTAAATCTCGTGTCACAAAAATATGCTTCAAAACAATGAATTTATGCTTACCCAGTCCTATGTTCCAACCTTCTTGATGAAGCACTCTTAAAATCCATTTCCAGCCATACTCCCCTATCTCCTACCAGTGTATACGAGGTGATGTTTGCAGCTCCTTTGGGGTATAACATCTTTTATTTCTATGAGACCCAGAAAATCCCCAGCTGAACCTAATATAGTGGGATTTATTCATAGTTATTGGCCTATGTTCCAAAAAGAGCAAATGGAGGCAGCTCCAGAGAGGAGATATTATTGCTTTGTTGGGGAAAGGCCTTTGCAGTAACTTCCTGAACAGGGGAAGTGTTTGCTCTTACCAGGGAGGGCTGTGTCAACTCTGAGGACACTGATGGTCCAGGTGAGGTTGCAGAGCTGCCAGATGCCCTCCATTCCATTTTACAAGGTCCCCGATTTTCGCAACCAGGGCCATTATGTTAAAAAAACAGACCTGCTTTGACTGAGCCTATGTCCCTGGAGCACTCCACTATGACTATCGAAACCTGTGTGTGCTCCTCTGCTGTGTCTGTGTTTCCACTGCAGAAATAAAGACTTCTTTTAAAGCTATAAAGAAGCCCTCTGCCTCTCACAATTAGCTTTCAACTGCTTGTTGATAGTTTTTCATCTTTTCAGTGGGGCGTTGCTATGGACTGAATCTTTATGTTCCCTCAAAATCCATATGTTGAAGCCCAAATTCACAATATGGTGGTATTTGGAGGTGGGGTCTTTGGGAGGTTGTTAGGTTTAGATGAGGTCATAAAGATGGAGCCACCATGGTGGGATTAGTGCCCTTATTAGGAGGTGAAGGGACTGAACCTCTTTTTCTCCACCACGTGAGGACACAGCAGGAATGAGAGAATCTACAAGTTAGGAGGAAAACTGGACCACGATGGACCCTGATCTTAGACTTCCAGCCTCCAGAACTGTCAGAGATAAGTGTTTGGAATGAGAGAATCTACAAGTCAGAAAGAAAGCCCTCACCAGAATCTGACCATGCTAGTGCCCCGATATTTGACTTCCAGTCTCCAGGACTGTGAGAAATAAATTTCTGTTGTTTAAGCTACCCAGTCTACGGTGTTTGGTAAAGCTGCCCAAACAGACTAAGATAGTAATTGGTACCAAGGGCTGTGGTGCTGCTGTAACAAGTAACTAAAAATTTGGGAGCACCTTTGGAACTGGGTAATAGATAGAGGCTAGAAGAGTTTTGAGACACATTCCAGACAAAGCTGATATTTCCATGAAGGGACTTTTAAAGGCAATTCTGTTGAGGACTCAGAAAGAAAAGAGGCTGAAAAAAAAAGATAGCTGTAGAGAAAGCTTTATTAAGGTATAATTGACAATCAAAATTGTATATATTTAAGATGTACAACCTGATGACTTGATATACATATGCATTGTGAAATATTCACCACAACAAAGCTAATCAACATATCCATCATCTACACTGTTATCATTTTTCCTTTTTTTTCTCGTTTGATAAGAACATCAGATTTCCACAATATTAACACATTTTTAACTTGATTTGAACTTGAGACCTCCTGTGACACAATTTGTTTTCTCTTTTCCTTGTTACCCTCTGCTATATTTACCCATCGTTCCCAGGCTGAAAAATGAGAGTAGCATCCTGTCGGACCTGCAATCAACAGGCAGAAGTTTCATTTATAATTTTGCAAAGGGTCCTAGGAACCACATGTGCAGTAGTGTACTTGTCAATCTGATCACAGGCTGTCCACACACATGTACACACACACATGATATTAACTCTAGGGAAAACTGAGATAACATAGCTTCACCAAGATCCCATCGCCCTCAATCCAGTGAGCAGTGGGTGGTTGTCAGACTCTCACAGTCTTGATGCGTCTCAGGATTTGAGATCTTTAAGAGATTTGTGGCAATAGCTAATTATCACACATTTTGTCTCTAAATATGATGGGACTATAAAAGAGGCTAATGAAAAGTAACGTGCTATGGTCTATTTAACTCTTCAAGGGGACTTCTAGATCTAGATGGTAAGTCTTCAGAGGTAGTAATGTTCATTTATCAACCAGACAAATAGGGTAGCAGAGTCTTTTCCACACTTTGGATATTGCTAAGTGATTCATGATAAAACTTGTCTGGGGAACAAAATTCATTCAGGTGTCTTTTCTGCAGGACTTCTTGGAACTTTCATTTGCTACTTTAATGAGTATTGTGAAGAAAGTAAGCAGCATTAAACAAATGTATTTTCTAATAACATCTTTCTTTCATGGAACATCACTTAACAGAGAATCAAGGAGTCCTGTTATCTGTTACTCACTGTATGATTATCAGTTAAATGACTCAATCTTTCTGCCTTTCCATATCCCCATCTGTAAAATGTGAAGACTACCTCCAGCCATGCCTGTTGATTTCCCTTCACTGGAGGATAGAGGTTGCATATGTGTCCATGGTGAGTGCTAGGAAGGAGGTAGCCTCAGCTTTCATCAGCAGGTAAGGGTATAGATTCAAGGAGCAAATGAAAGCAGAGGGATTTAATGGACCTGTACCAGTCACGGAGCATTTGTTTCTGGTCAGCAATGAGATTAGTAGAGAAATGAGCAGAATGTGTTTAGAAATGTTTAGACCAATGTGAGAGGGATGTGATAGCCAGCGTGTGATCAGAGGAATTCCCTCACTTGTATTGTATTTTGCAAAAACAAACTGAAGAAATAGCTAAACAAAACTGGTTTCTTCCACAGACAGCTGGAGAGGTAGTGCTCTACAGCACATCGAATCTCTCGCTCTAAGAGACTTTTAATGTTAGATAACGACAAAATGGGTTTCCTTTTCGATATTTGAAAACTCTTTCTTTTAAAAGCTTTTCTATGCTTTAGTTTACTTGGATATGACCATTTTGCCTCAGACACAATGTGATGCCTTCAAAATGCTGCAGGCAAAATCACTGTTTATGTGCACAGAACAAGAGCCGAGCCCAGAGTGAGGTGGAGATGCATTGGAAGACCAACAACTTGTCTTTCTACTCTCTAATTTTGATTTATCTTCCTCCAAGAGTTTTAGCTTGGCCTGATGACTTGATCATCAGAGCAATGTGAGTCTTTTAGGAAAGGAGGCTGGAGACAGAGTATTTACAAAGAAGAGTTTTCCCAAGGATCAGACAGTGTCTGGCCCACGGTGTGGGCTCTGCCCCCATCCACATCTGAACCCATTTCTTGCAGAGACATTCTTCTGGTCCAGCATCTGTCTATAGTGCTACAAAGGCCCAGGTTCCATTTTAGAGCAGTTCTGGAAGGAACATCAGGGTGTCTGTCTTCTGCTCCTCATTTTATTTTTGTCTGTATGAGGGCTGTTACTTCTAACCTAATGGGATTTGGGGCTATAAAACAAAAAGTTTGAAAAATAACTGTCCTTGATATGAGCATAATGTAGGCTGCTTAATGTTTTTAAGATGGGGTGTGCCCAGTTACACATGATAGGTTATGAATACACTGCAGATTTTATGTTCTGAAATGGGCTTATCATTCATTAACCCACAACAGAGGTTCACACAGAGAGATAACCAGGGAAAAAGTAACACGCCAAAGGAGGAAGATGCAAATTTACCCAGAATAAATCTGAGGCTCTCAGAAGCTCAGATTCTTTCAAAAGACATGGCAAGGCTTGTTGTGTGCATATAATGAAAAGGGCTTTAGGCAAATATGTTTCATACATGCCAGGTATTTCTGCATAAGTGCTCAGGAAAAGCAGGGAAAATAGCTTTCAACCTGGTGTGAAGTTTTCTGATTCTCCATCAGTTTATCCATCCACCCACTCATCCATCCATCCACACATTCATCCATTCAAACACTGTCTACCACGTTTCCTTCTTCAAGTTTTC
Source organism: Lipotes vexillifer (assembly GCF_000442215.2). NCBI lineage: Eukaryota > Metazoa > Chordata > Mammalia > Artiodactyla > Lipotidae > Lipotes > Lipotes vexillifer. Next base: position 593,693 of record NW_006783635.1, on the reverse strand, counting down.
CTTTTCCCTATTGCTATAGGCATTCCTCTTCTGTGACTCCTAGTAAGAGATGATAGTGGGCAAAATATGCTTAAGATTATTGTTAATAAGTGAACCTAATTTCACTTAATGAGGAAAATTTATCCTTAATCAATTCAGGAAAACCCAAGCATTTTAGTTTTCTCAATCAAACTGGGGTTTTCATCTGCTCTTCATCATGTATCTGGATGGATTTTAACTTCAAACTTCAGGGCATTGGGCCATGCCAACCATACAAATGCGGGGACTTATGATCTTTCCTTATTAACATCTAGTCATTTTGCTATCTGCTAATTTTATTTATGTTGTTCTTGGTCCCCAGTTATCAGTCCATAGTGTTTTTTCTTAATCCACCCTTGCTTACCCTCAGGGCACTCAGCTAACTTGCTCTCTCTCAGCTAACTTCTGCATCCTTCCCAAGGACATGGGACATTTGAGCATTCTCTCCTCCAGCCTCTTGAACATTCAAGAGCCCAGCTTAGACCCTCTTTTCCTCCATGTGCCATACCACATTAACAACTATATCTCTGTCAGCCTCTGCAAGGAAATTTTGCCAGATTTTTGGCCAACTCTAACACCCATGGGTTAATCAGGACAATGAATCGAGTGGCCTTTGATCATTAGGTCCTCAAATCAGTTCCTATATTTTGCAGTTTTATCATCTTGCTTGTCCCATAGGTCAAAAGCTAAGGAGAAGAATTTGGGCTGCAGTCTCTTTTAGGGACCCATGTCTAAGCTTTTGCTTCCCTTCATATGTTTTCCCTTTCTCCTGCCTATGGCAGCATTATAGAATTTTGGGTGATAAAAGTAACTCTTTTTCATAAAGCATTCTTCATGTTAGGTGCAGTGCATATTTTATGTCCTGAGTCTTTCAGTGTTTATGAAACCCAAAATTATAAAAATTTCTTGGAAATGAAACCTTGACTTCCAAAACTTATTTATGCTGTGGATTTCATCAAAAGACTGTTTGGAAAATAAAAACTTAGTATTGACTGTGTATATGTTGGAGGGGGCAGGGTGTGTGTGTGTGTGTGTGTGTGTGTGTATTTCCTATTAAAACAATCCTTTTCTTGGGCATGGACACCCATTGACTGTGTGTGTGGGGGGGGGAATGTGTGTGTGTGTGTGTGTGTGTGTATTTCCGATTAAAACAATCCTTTTCTTGGGCATGGACACCCATTGACTGTGTGTGTGGGGGGGGGAATGTGTGTGTGTGTGTGTGTGTGTGTGTGTGTGTGTGTGTGTGTGTATTTCCTACTAAAACAATCCTTTTCTTTGGCATGGACACCCATTGACTGTGTGTATGGGGGGGGCGGGTGTGTGTGTGTGTGTGTATTTCCTACTAAAACAATCCTTTTCTTGGGCATGGAAGCCCATGAGTGCAGTGCCTATGCAGACCTGGAGGAGGGAGGTGGGGGAGCCTTAGTTACTACCCTAAATTAACATCCTATAATATATGCTGGGCTTGTCACAACCTGCAGTCTTGCTTCATCACTTGAAGCAATCCAGAACTTTTACTCTGTGCTCTAGTTTTATCTAACCACTGAAATCTGCTCAAACCTGCTATGCTGTGCTAATTTTCTATGACTTTGAACAAAGCTCTGTCTTTGTTTAAAACACCTTTGTCTATGTGGAAAACTCCTATTCATTCTTTCAAAACCAACTCAAGAGTTTTTACCTTTGAAAGCTTCTTTGATGTTTCTAAACTAAATTGAACCTTTCTCATCACTAAAACCTCTATTTGAAACTTACTACAAACTGTTGTCATTATTCTTCTGACCTCCCTCCCCCCCTCCCTCCCTCCCTCCCACCTAGACTGTCAGTATCTTAAGACCTGGGACTGTTTTAAACATTGATATCTGCATTTCCAGCATCTATAGAGCACATTGTTCATAACAGGTACTTAGCAATTAGAGGAAGAAATGGAGAGAGGGAAGAAGGTAGAGTTTCTGAGATAGAAGGAGAAATAAAGGGAGGAAAAAATAGTTTATTTTATTCCCAGGTGAGTGAGATACTAGTAGGTCAAAAAAAAAAAAAACTAACATTTGTTTCCAACCTACATTGTACTGGCTACATATTTAATTTAGATTATTTCATCAGACATGGCAATTTTGTGCTCTCACTTCACAGGTGAGGACTCCAGGGAACAGAAATGTTAAACAAAATTATCCAAGATTCAATTTCAAGTTTCAAGAGAAACTTGATCCTGGAATTCACACCCTTGCCGTGATGTTCTACTGAAAAGCTGAGCTGAGACTGAGAAAATTATCTTAGTGCCTGCCTTAGATTCTGCTCTAGAAGCCTCTTCAGCTGCCCTTTGCTTGTTTGTGAGCTCCTCTTGGAACTGCTCTTGACCACATTCTCTCTTTCCCCAATTAGGGCTCTGTTTATTTGCTATTTCCTTTCTGTAGTCATTAAAACATAAGATCTGGCACCCAAAACCCTGTTTGGAATCACGATTCTGCCATACTTTACCTTCTGTGAGTTATTTAAGCTCTTTAAGCCTATTTATTCTCCAAATGTAGGTTGTTGTGAAGACCAAAAGAGATAATTTATGAAGTGTTTTATAAATGGTAGTTTTTATTCCCATCCTCTATTGAGAGGCTGGCAGTTATGACTGTCCAGAGCCTCATGCGGATATATTCTATGCTCCTTTGGTCTTGAAACTCTGGCTATCTCTAATTGATGGGAATGCTATCCCATCAGTTCATAAGAAGCAGGGATAGAATTCTCTGGTCCCATGATATGGCTCAAGTAGAAGTGAAATTGGTTAGAGGACATGCAAAAAGTATTTTAGAACCCTAGGCTTCACAGTACTGAATTCCACAATTACTCCCTTCTGCGCCCCCAGCAATAGGCAGCACTGTGGAAACTCAGTCTTTGACCTACAGAAATATGGAACTTTTAAACTTAATTTAATTTTATTTTTCTGGATGAGAAAAGACTGGAGCTTATCTGTTCTGAGTCAGGCAGGTCCAAAAGAGAAGGCAGGATTGAAGCAACTGGGTATTGTTCTTAGATTTAGGTGGGTGGAAGTTGGGATAGGGTCATAAGCCAGTAGTGTT
>NW_006783635.1:560242-590600 GCF_000442215.2 Lipotes vexillifer | reverse complement strand
CTGCTGAAGATAATCACAAAAGTGGTGAATAAGTAACTCCCCTGAACATGTGTGACAGAGGCTCTCTCCTTAAATATGAGAACAGTGTCAATGGGATATGTGGATGACACTTTCTCTGTGTTTCTCTGGAGACCATAAATTGAACCAGTGGGTGGTTTAGATGATATGAGAATAAGACCATCTTAAGGAAGAACTCTGACAATCAGTTAGCCATCAGGTGAATGGACTGACTGACGAGATAGTGAGCAGAGGTAGAGAGAGGTCACAGTTCTAGGGATGTATTATTTATCAGAAGGGCACATGTGGACCATTTAGGTTATCTGGATGGATGCAGGTCTTAGATGAATCACACGGCCAATGACTAGCCATGTGACCAAAAAAAATCTTGCTTAATCTGAGCCTGTTACCTCACTATAGCTTCAAACTAAGTCTCAAGTTACTTCCAGACCTAAAATTTTAGAAACACAACTAATCCAGTGGTCCTGTCTGTTTTTTCCCATATCTCTTTGTTGTATACATTCAAAGACTCTGTTGTAATTATATTACACTTTCTACATTTTATAGAGTCACTTACCTAAAAAATATATTCCAGAGCAAAATAAAGGGACAAACCATAATCCCCTAAATAAAATACAATTGGCTTGAAAGAATAGGTTCAATAAGTTTACCCTGATGCTAAATCACATTAAAAATAAAATAATAATTCTTCATGATAAACTATAACATCTAACCAGAATTATGCTTGATTACCCTACATTCTGATAGCAAAAATGAAAAATTAAAAAGCAGTGGTATACCCTGAAATAAATTATATCATATAGATACTTGAAATGATGAATATTCCCAGGATTTTCTTTTGTTTATTATGTCCTGAGAGTCTATAGTTGATTTCACAGCTGATTATACATCACTTTAAACATTGAAGAACCACTGAAACACTCTAAAATAAGAACCATAATAACATTGTACTTAAGAAATGAGGTAAGGCTGATTATGCTCTGTTCACTACAATGATTGTATTCAGTAAGTTTCCAACACAGTAGGAATAAAAGAGATGCTTTTAATGTACTCACGTTAATAGCAGAAGATATGTCTTTTTATTTTACAGGAAAAATTCTTTCTGCCTTACAAAGTTTCCAGTCATCTTCCACAGAGTTTAAAGCAGCTGTGCTCCCTGTGAAAAAAAATTGCTAGAGACTAGAGACCGCTGGCCAGTCACTTGTTCACTCCTGGAGAAAACAGTGCAGTACAAGGCTTTCCCCAAAAGGCTGTGAGACCAGTGTTCATGCTGGGTAGGCAAATGAGTTTTCAACCCATCTAAGGGGTCAGGAAGGTCTGGTGAATCAATTCCATTAGGACTAACTTTCATGTGGTGCCACTTGCTCTTAATGATACACCTAAACTACTAAGAATGTGTCCTGGTGACTTAGGGACAAACGAAGACAGTACTGAGGCAATCCCATGTTCCTCTAAAGGTTCTTGTGTTTCCTGAAAGGAAGTAATCTCAGGAGTGTTGCTAAGGTGTGTGTGGTGTATCGCGTAGCTTTGTGACTCTTAGCCTCAGTCCTTTTTTCTTTTGAATACAATGTTATCGACTACAGTCACTATGTTTTGCATTAAATCTTTAGAAATTATTCACCTTATAGTTGACGGTTTGCACCCTTTTATCAGCATCTCTCTATTTCCCCCATGCCCCAGCCATTGGCAACCACTTTTTACTTTGTTTCTCTAAGTTTGACTTATATTTTGATTCCACATATAAATGATACCAAGTATTTGTCTTTTGACATAATGTCCTCAAAGTCCATCCATGTTGCCACACATGGCAGGATTTCCTTCTTTCTCATGGCTGAATAATAGTACATTCACACACACACACACATACATATGTATATATGTATTATATTATTATATTTTCTTTACCCATTCGTCTACTGATGGGCACTTAGATTGTTTCCATATCTTGTTTTTTGTGAATAATGCTGCAATGAACATGGGAGTGCAGATATCTCTTCAATATCGTGTTTTCATTCCCTTTGGATATATACCCACAAGTGAGATCGATGAATTATATGGTAGTTCAATTTTTAATTTTTTGAGGAATCTCCATACTGTTTCCCACAGTGGCTGAACCAATTTAAATTCCCACCAACAGTACGTAAGTGTTCCTTTTTCTCCACATTCTCACCAACCCTTGTTATCTCTTATCTTTTTGATGATAGCCATTCTAAAAGGCGTAAATGATATCTCATTGTGGTTTTGATTTGCATTTCCCTGATGATTAGTGATGTTGAGCATCTTTTTATGTACCCGTTGGCCATTTGTATCACTATGTCTTCTTTGGAAACATGTCTATTCAGGCCCTCTGGTCATTTTTAAATCAGATATTTTTGTTTGTTTTATGTTTTGTTGTTGTTTTTTGCTATTGAGTTGTATGGGGTCTGTACAAAATCTGGATAACTCCTTATTAGATATGTACTTTACAAATATTTTCTCCCATTCCATATTGCCTTTTTATTTTGTTGATAGTTTTCTATGCTGTGTAGAAGCTTTTTAGTTTGATGTAGTACCACTTGTTTATGGTTGCTTTGCTGCCTTTGCCTTTGGGGTCAAATCACTCATAGTCCTTTCTTATCAGCAACAGTGGAGTGAGAGGGAGAGATAACTTGGTTTGCTTAGAATGTTGCAAACCACTGAGCTAGCTGCACTGACTTAAGCAGCTCAAGCAATCCTTTGAGCATGTTTTTTATCTATCAAACAAGAACACTGCTGCTTAGGAGTGTAGCTCCAATTAAATGAGGGAAGGATGAATGGAACATCTTGGAAAATTATTAAGATGGTAGTTTCTCAAGGAATATGTATTGAAGATAATTAGACGTAGGATATATGCCATAGTTTAAAAATGTGTATGCTGAGGGGAAACTGCAAGGAAAGATGTGAGAGGGAAGGGTAGAGGGAAAGGAAGAGTGAGGTGAGTAAGAAAAGAAGAAATAAGAGAAATAAAGGAAAGGGAAAGGAAAGAAAGGTAACAGATGGGAGGAAGGGGGTGGATCTCAGCCACATTCTCTTAGATGCTCTCTCTTACCACTACATGTAGTTATCACACTCACACACAGTGGTTGGCTTCACTCTAACCCTGGAATCTTGCCTGACTTGACAGAACTGCCATCATTACAAAAGTCTAGCACTCAGGGTGTGTACCTCATTCCTTGAAGGCCCCATAGCAGGTAGCATGGTACCTGACACCGAACTCAATGTCTATTTCTGCATATACTGACCTAGTTAAAAGGGATGGTGGGAAGCAGAATCTCCAAAGGCAAGGTCAGGAAACATGAATTTGCATTCTCTATGCCATTCAGTAGCTTGGAACTTTGGGAAGGCTCTTTACCTCTGTGTTTTCTTATTTGTAACCTGGGGAGGTTGATTAACTAGAAGATTAGTTGGGAGAATTAGACAAAATAATGGATTTTTGAGGAGGCACATGTAACCTATAAGGTACTAAGTGAGAGTATTTGTTAGGGCATGAATCATCCCCCTAAAAAAGTTATGCTGAAGTCCTAACCCCCATTACTTCATTGCAGATGTAACTAAGTTAAGATGTTGTTATACTACTAGAATAGGGCGGGTCCTCATCCAATATGATTGTTGTCCTTATAAGAAGAGCACTGGAGTTTTAAACCCAGTTTCCTCATTATGTTGAAGGTCCCTAGATGCATGGAGCTCTGGGGGTCAGATGATGGGTGGAGAATATAGCAATCATTTCTTTTCATTTACATTCTTCTCCCATTGTCAAAGTATGGGTAGCCAAACAATAGCACCAATTCAGTTGTAAGTATTGACTACTTTACTTGTTCCCTTTCCCAGAACTGGAGTCAGTTAGTACCCATTAGAGACATGGGTCTCACTATTGTTCCTGGAACCTACTTGAATACAGAGAGATGTAGTATATTCTGGCCCAAAGGCAGAATCCAGCTGGCCTGCTTCTGGTCCAGCTATTGCTCTGGGCCTCCTTTTAGGACCTGGATTCTGTTTTCTTTCTTGGATCTCTGATCTGCTCAAAACGATTCCAATCTTTCTCACCGTTATCTTGGCCCTGTGTCTACATTGCCATCATGGGTGGAAAATAACAGATGTCACTGTGGTGCCAAGTAAAGAGTGGCAGAGATGATATCCTTTTCTACCCTAGCAAGGATATCAAAACTAGTATAAGAATAATGTCAAAATTTATTGTCATTCACCCATTCATCCAGTCAACAACTATTACTTGAATATTACTATGTGCCACACACTCTAAGTACTATACCATGCACTGGGATTAAAAAAAACACAGTGAAAAATACAGAAGTGATCTTTGGACTCATGGAGCTTTGGGTCTAGTGTCAGAGGTTGGTGGTGAGAGAGAAATTAGAATATGGTAGGAAAGAATCAAATCAAAAGAGTCAGGCAGAGAAGTGAAAATGGGTCTAAAGTGAAAGATCCAAATCAATGACATCAAGGGGGTGTGAGGTGGTATGAAGGATGGATACAGGAGATACCTTTAGAGGTACCCTAATGCACCAGTGGGCAGGAACAGGTCTCTTTTTTATGGTACCTCTCTTGGGGAACCCATTTGAAGAGGCCATTAGAAGCCTTGAGTGGGTACAGACACTTATCTTAGAAACTGATCTTGTACTTCCAATTCTCCTACCTCTAAAGTCCCTGATGGGCTCACCTCCATCACTTCAGATGAGTCCCCTAACCTCCATCTCACACTTTTCATTCCTTTATTGATGACTGAGTTTCCTGAATCCTGGACCTTTGAAGCAGGATTTTTCCTGGTCTCCAGGCTAAGGTGTCTCTGATCCATCCCATTTTTTCATCTTAGGTCACGCTGATGGCCAGCCACCATGTTACTGTTTCTGCATTCCACGGTTCATGGATTCTGCCTTATAATTGGGACTTTATCTCATTTTTCTGCTTTGTCTCTCTCCCTGTACTTACCTCCTCCCTCAAGGGTGTATTCATAGTCCCTGGTCACGGTCCTTACTTTCTGCCCAAGCCCACTAGTGTTAGCCCAAACATGAACTGGGCTTCACTTTCCCATCATTTTGGTTAATACAGCTGCACAACTGTTTTTCTGCCCCATTTCACTTAGAAGAAAAAATGTCCCTCTAAGTTTTTTTCTTTTAACATTCTCTGGATTGTCTTGCAATTTTTGCAGAGACCTTCTGGGTAGGAGTCTTCAGGATGATGAGCTGTAAGTTTCAGCTGCCTATTCTCCACTAATCAAGAAAAACAAAACAAAACAAAACAAAGTATGTTATCACTTATATGTGGAACCTAAAAAATAAAACAAACAAATGAGTATAACAAAACAGAAAAAGACTTGCAGATATAGAGAACAAACTAGTGGTTACCAGTGGGGAGAGGGGTGGTGGGAGGGACAAGATAAGGGCATGAGATTAAGAGGTACAAACTACTATATGTAAAATAAGTAAGCTACAAGGATATATTGTACAGCCCAGGGAATATTGCCAATATTTTTATATCACTTTAAATGGAGTATAATCTATAAAAATATTGAATCACTATGTTACACACCTGAAACTAACATAATATTATAAATCAACTATACTTAAAAAAAAAAAAGAAAAACAAAACAAAAACACTGGCATCTATGTCTCACTCCAAAAGATAATTGACAAATGTGGGGAGATTCTCAGATGGAGGATTAATTCATGTCAAAGTGGGTCTTCCAGTTAATAATAATGATAACAATTTAATGAGTATGATTTCTTCTTTGCCTTAACAAAGAAATTGCAGATGGCTAGGTTAGATAGCTGGGGGGCAGAGTGGTTCCAGGAGCAGAGACTTGCCTATTTACTCCAATAAAGCTTCAAAATCCCAATAAAGAGGTCATAAGAGCTGATGATTTAGCAGCCACAACCTTTCTCTCTGCTGACTACAACTGAAATGTGATAGATGAATATTGGCCATGTATCTTTGAAAGATACATTCTTTAAATAGTAAAGAAATTATTAAACAATGTAAACCGAACTCTGCTTTCCCAAGTGTTTACATAAATCAATATATATCAAATGGCATGCATGCTACTATATAAAAAAGGAATGTGTCTCATTTCTGGAATATATGGTGCCAGATGATTTGTGTAAGCATGGCTTTATGTTATCACTTTTCTGCTTATTCATCCAAGAGATGGAGATATTTATAGTCAACAAGGAAAAAATATGATAGTTTCAATGTGGGAAATATTTACAGAGGAAAATATAAAAGGAGGCATGAGAGGATTATTTGCGTTATTTGGACTAGGAATAAAAACTCATAGCTGTACTTGAAGAACCCAGATAATTAAAATAGAAGTGTGCTACCCCTGATGTAGAATCAACCATCGACTCTTCATTTTATGTCCTAAATACCACTCAACTTATTCTCTTATTCACTACCCTTCTGCCAATTCCTGAGTTCAGGAATGTATCAACTCTTACTTAGATGAGAGGGGATACACTTCGGGATTTAACAGATGGATAAAAATTCCTCCCCCCCAAATTGTAAGGATTGTAGAATTGTATAGGTCACTAATGACCTGGGACTGGCATCATTTTATCTTGCCAAATAAGGATATTTTAAAAGCACACCATCTGCTGTCACCGACATTTTGTAAAACAAATGATAGATTTAATGTTGGAAAAAATGTAAAGTAACAATTTCCAAACGTGTTCTTTTCAGTTGAATGCATTGGATGTCACTAAATCCAATGAATTCTGTATTGTCTTTACTGTTCTCATTTTGCCAGACATATGTGAACCTTTCCTTAAGGATCAGGAGTGTCAAGCAAAGCCTTGGATGCTAGCAAATCTTCCTAGCTCGATTTCTCTCACTCTGAGTTCTTCTTGCTACTTCAGCCAAAATCATCTTCCTTAATATGCAAAGTACTCACTTGCTTACAACCCACTCTAGCTCACCATTGTCCTCAGAATAGTTTATACTTTTTCCCAAGATAGACAAACTCTCTAGGTTCTGGGGTTCCATCTTCTGGTGGCTTCACTTTGTCACTTCCCAGCGTACACTGTGAGTGGTCCAGCAGTAGTAGACTCACATAGGCTCAGGTGTGCTCAGTCAAACCCTTTCATTTCTGAAATGCTGTTCCCTCTGTCTATCCTTACACCAAAAACCCCTCCCATGTCTTCTCCTCTTTTAGTATGAGCTTCTTTGCACTGACTTCCCTGGCTGCATTTTACTCATTCCTTCAACAAATGTTTACTGATCCTCTGTTGTATGTCAGGCATACAGATGGAGCATAAAGATAGAGCAGAAAACAGAACAAGTAAAACCCCTTCTTGTATGGAACTTATATTCTTATATGTTCTTTTCCTTAAGCTGCCACTGCATCTTAAGTATTATACATGTATACAAGTATACAACATACTATGAGACCGTATGATTTGTCTTCCAAACCAAAACCCTTTCAAGAGTAAGAGAGATGCTATTAATAATTATTACCAGACAAAAGATGTAAACCAACAATCCATGGCAAACTGGGATGCTGGACTACTAACTATAAAAAGTGTCACTGTTAGCATCTCAGACTTCTGAAGAATTTTGTATGCATAACACCCAGCACAAACCAGGGACATGGTTGACAAACAAACAAACAAACAAACAAAAAGTTGACTTGTTTAATATGCTTTGATTTATTTAATAAGGTAATAAAGAATGAACAAATAATCACAGCTCTCTGTTTAACTTTGCATATGTGGGCAGTATTGTGTTCCTACAGTAAATAACCAGAACTCTTTTATAGGTTACAAGTGACAAAAGCACTACTCAAATTAAGTTAAGGGGGAAAAAGAAATGTGCCTGGAAATCCAAGGGGGTTACCATTAGATATGGCTAGATACAATAGTTCAAATAATGTGATCTGGTTCTCCCTCTTTCTCTCTCTTTCTTCCTCTTCTCTCTGCTTGGCCTCATTCTTAAACTCTCTCCATATAGAATCAAGATGGTCCCAGAAGATATAAGCTTCCTTGATTGTTATAGTTTATAATCTAAGAGAAAGAAAGATCCTTTTTATGAAGAGTTTTAGCTAAAGTTCCAAGGAGCGTGATTGGCTTTGCTTGCGTAACTTTTTTTTCTTAAAACAGCAATTAAAAAAAAAATTCCCTACTATTTACACCACACTTCATGTTAACTATTGCCTTAAGACCTTTTCATGGCTTCTGTCCTTTGATTCTCCCAGTAATCTTACATGCCAAACATTATTGTATCTGAACTTCACAGAATTAATGGGATTCTCTCAGAGTGGGAATAGAATGACTTCCAAAGGAAGGTATGCTAGAGAGAAAAAAAAAGTTCCGCTCTACCCCAAGAAATTACTCAAATGCTGGTTTAATCTGAATATTCTAGGAGGTACTGATAAATGAGAAATGCATGAATCTCTTTATTACTGTTTAGTGCAGGAGAGCACAAACCAAGGTCACATCCTCCCACTCTGTCTGGAAGACTCTTCTGCTGCCTCTTCTACCTCTATGAAGAGAACAGAGGTCCAGGGCTTGGGTTCTGTGGTCGCATGGCAGGTGTTTTAGTCCAGGTGTGCCATTTGCCAGCTGAGGATCTTGGTCAAAATGCTTAATCTCCTAAACCTCAGTTCCTTCATCCATATAATGAAGATATTTATAAGGTTACTGTGAAAACTAAATTACGTAAAATATAGAGAGAGTACTCATCACAGGGCCAAGTCTAAGTGCTTGTTCAAAAAATGATAGCCGTTGTTAGAGCCAGCTTCAGGAATTACGACCTGTGGGATCACACAGAGCCTGGTTCCCAGGAGAGCATCTTTCTTGGTTTAATTCCCCATTGCCACCTTCTTGAAATTCTTAATAATTTTTATCTTTGAACTTGTGTTTTGTAAGTGAAGTCCAATGACACAGTTGAGTCATACCCACAAGTAGAGGCAGTCCACGCACATATGGCCTTGCAAATGTTCATGAGAACAGGACTCTAATGGATTCGTGTTGCATGAAAGTTTAACAGTACTCAAAGCCAATACAAAGTGCGTATGCTGCCCTTGGTTAAGTAAAGGTGCTAGCAGCTCAGAAAATGCCTTGCTTTCTGTTTGAACCAGAACTTGCTTCAAACACAGAAATAAGGCAATGCCACCCAAAGAAACACAAAAGAAAAAGGAGGCATATCATATCCTTTCCTGCTTCTGTTACTTCCCTATATTAGCGAACCACTTATGCTGGAAATGATACCATAGAAGGAAAGAAAAAGACAGGACAACTCATAGTCCCTTTCCTTTCAATCCTTCCTTACTCATCAGTAAAGCAAAAGTAGGGAGTGTGAGTTGAATGTGTGCATATAAAGAAGTGAAAGAAAAACAGCTGAGCTAGTTTTGTGCATCATTTCCACTGTTGTGGTAAGAACAAAATGAGTATGTACATAGGAGTTATAAAATATGAATTGTGCAATTCCGGCAATTCTCAATGAGATAAATGTTCTTATTCCTATGTTTAAGACTGGTGTTGCACAATATGAAGATGAATGGAAAATGTCATGTTAATAATTTAAAATAGTTTTATTTACTGAGAATGACATCAAATACAAATAAAAAACATCAAGACAAGTTAAGAGAGACCACTGGGAAAAAAAAAAGCTTTAATTTTTGTTTTTTTAATGGCACTTCCTTTGCCTTCTGAACAAGGGACTCATATTTTTATTTTGCACTGGCCCTGCAAATTCTGTAGCTGACCCTGGCTATATTATTATTATTATTTCACCCTGAGAAAAAAAATCTAGGTCTGTCTAAATACTGCTTCCTCCAGGAAGGCTGCCCTAATTACTTGATCCAAATCTCTCTTCTCTCTCTCTCTCTGTTAATCCTGCAGCAATTTTCTTAACTTTCTTTTTTAGCACAAGCCCCACTGTGATTGCTATATATTCCTGTCTTGTCAATTAGACTGTGAACTCCTTGGGGTTGGGAATCTTATTTGTTTCCCTGCAGCCCCAGAGCTCTCAGACTAGCTGACAGCGGAGACCAGTCTTCAATTAAAGCTTCCTGAATGGAATCATTGGCGTCTTTGGGAAGTGTTCGTCCCGATGTGAATTTCTCTTCAGGGGCTTACCCTGAATGTAGAACTTTGATTGAATTCAATCTAATGCCTTGGAAACATCTGGACACTGCTTTTCTCACAAGAGTTTTCTTCCATATATTGATGTAGGCCTTTTGATCTCAAGCAGTCAAGATGATACATAGATTTCATTGGCTGCCCTGGGGATAGACCTCTTTTCCTGGGGCAGCAAATGGATTGTTCCCCCTGCCCCACACCCTGGCAGCTCTCTCTTCCTCTGAGTCAAGGCTTTGGTCTGGTAAATGTCCCAGCAGGCAACAGAGGGTTCTTTCTTTCTCTCTTAGAAGAAAGAGAGCAGCTGGGTGCTAAGAATAGATTGTGTGCACCTGGGGCTGGATCTCTACCCTACTCCCTGCTGGAGGGGCCCTTGGAGTCAGAAGTGAGCAACATAAACATGGAGCAGAGGACACTGCCCATCGTCCTTGGAGTAAACTATGGAGTCCTCACCATGACCTTGAGTCCACTGTGATTCAGCCCCTGACCTCTCACTACCACCCCAGAGCAAGCCCATGCCTTGGTGGCTGTGAACATATAAAGCTCTCCCTGCACGCACTTCTGTACCAGGCTTCCCTGCTCACATGGTCCCCTGTGCTCTGGGAGACCTAACTTCCATTAACCAACCACCACATCACTGCCAACTCAGCTTACTCACACCTTCAGTTAACTCCTCCTTTAAGGCTCATCTTAAACATAAAATACAGTTAGTCTTTTGGGAATATAAAAGAATCCCTTTCTCAAAACTTTACTAGAGGGGAAATATATATACATATATAAATATACATATGTTGCAAAAGCATGAAAATCAAATAGAACCAGAAGAAAACATAGGTTTTGAATCTTGTGATAGAGAAGGTCTTCTAAGTATGATATATAAAGAAGAAATTATAAACTAAACATTTCATAGATTTGAACATAGGAAAAACTTAGATTTCCATATTAAAGCATTCCGTACAAAATTAAAAGCAGAGAATAGCCTACAATAATTTTCCTTGATACATGAAAAGATGAACATCCTCAGTTTCTAAGGTTCTCTAGAAACTCATTATGAGAAATACCCACATGATAGAGTAATTCACAAAAGAAGAAATGCAATACATGTTTAGGGAGCTTCAAGATGGCAGAAGAGTAAGATGCGGAGATCACCTTCCTCCCCACAAATACATCAGGAATACATCTACATGTGGAACAACTCCTACAGAACACCTACTGAACGCTGGCAGAAGACCTCAGACCTCCCAAAAGGCAAGAAACTCCTACGTACCTGCGTAGGGCAAAAGAAAAAAGAATAAACAGAAAAAAACGAATAGGGAGCGGACCTGCACCACTGGAAAGAAGCCGTGAAGGAGGAAAGGTTTCCACACACTAGGAAGGCCCTTCGCAGACGGAGACTGACGGTGGTGGAGGGGGGAAGCCTCGGAGCCACGGAGGAGAGTGCAGCAACAGGGGTGCAGAGGGCAAAGCGGAAAGATTCCCGCACAGAGGATCGGTGCCTACCAGCACTCACCAGCCTGAGAGGCTCGTCTGCTCACCCACTGGGGCGTGAGGGGGTTGGAAGCTGAGGCTCGGGCTTCGGAGGTCAGATCCCAGGGAGAGGACTGGGGTTAGCTGCGTGAACACAGCCTGAAGGGGCTAGTGTACCACGGCTAGCTGGGAGGGAGTCCGGGAAAAGTCTGGAGCTGCCGAAGAGACAAGAGACTTTTTCTTGCCTCTTTGTTTCCTGGTGGCAAGGAGAGGAGATTAAAAGTGCCACTTAAAGGAGCTCCATAGACGGGCGCAAGTCATGGCTATCAGCGCGGACCCCAGAAACAGGCATAAGATGCTAAGGCCGCTGCTGCAGCCACCAAGAAGCCTGAGTGCAAGCACAGGTCACTATCCACACCTCCCCTCCCGGGAGCCTGTGCAACTGTCCACAGCCAGGGTCCAGTGATCCAAGGACAACTTCCCTGGGAGAACACACAGCGCAACTCAGGCTGTTGCAATGTCATGCTGGCCTCTGCCACCGCAGGTTCACCCTGCATCCGTACCCCTCACTGCCCCCGGCCTGAGTGAGCCAGAGCCCCCAAATCATCTGCTCCTTTAACCCTGCCCTATCTGAGCGAAGAACAGATGCCCTCAGGCAACCTACACGCAGAGGCAGGTCCAAATCAAAGCTGAACCCCAGGAGCTGAGCGAACAAACAAGAGAAAGGGAAATTTCTCCCAGCAGCCTCAGGAGTAGTGGATTAAATCTCCACAATCAACTTGATGTACCCTGCATCTGTGGAATACCTGAATAGACAACGAATCATCCCAAATTGAGGAGGTGGACTTTGGGAGCAACAATATATATATATTAATCCTTTTTCTCTTTTTGTGAGTGTGTATGTGAAACACAAAAGAAGAAAAGGACCTACAAAAACAAACCCATAACAATTAAGAAAATGGTAATAGGAACGTACATATTGATAATTACCTTAAACGGAATGGATTAAATTCTCCAACCAAAAGACACAGACTGGCTGAATGGATACAAAAACAAGATCTGTATATGTGCTATCTACAAGAGACCTTTCTTTCTTTCTTTCTTTCTTTCTTTCTTTCTTTCTTTCTTTCTTTCTTTCTTTCTTTCTTTCTTTCTTTCTTTTTTTTCACCCTTTTATTCTGAGCTGTGTGGAGGACAGGCTCTTGGTGCTCCAGCCAGGCATCAGGGCTGTGCCACTGAGGTGGGAGAGCCAAGCTCAGGTCACTGGTCCACAAGAGACCTCCCAGCTCCACATAATATCAAACAGCAAAAATCTCCCAGAGATCTCCATCTCAACACCAAGACCCAGCTCCACTCAACGACCAGCAAGTTACAGTGCTGGACACTCTATGTCAAACAACTAGGAAGACAGGAACACAGCCCCATCCATTAGCACAGAGGCTGCCCAAAATCATAATAAGGCCACAGACAACTGAAAAAACACCATCAGATGTGGATCTATCCACCAGATAGAACTACCACACGACCCAGCAATCCCACTACTGGGCATATACCCTGAGAAAACCGTAATTCAAAAAGAGTCATGTACCAAAATGTTCATTGCAGCTCTATTTACGGTAACCAGGACATGGAAGCAACCTAAGTGTCCATCGATAGATGAATGGATAAAGAAGATATGGCACATATATACAATGGGATATTAGCCATAAAAAGGAATGAAACTGAGTTATTTGTAGTGAGGTGGATGGACCTAGAGACTGTCACAGAGTGAAGTAAGTCAGAAAGAGAAAAACAACTATTGTATGCTAACACATATATATGGAACATATTTTAAAAAATGGTCATGAAGAACCTAGGGGCAAGACAGGAATAAAGATGTAGACCTAGCAGAGAATGGACTTGAGGATATGGGGAGGAGGAAGGGTCAGCTGGGACAAAGTGAGAGAGTGGCATGGACATATATACACTACCAAACGTAAAATAGCTAGCTAGTGGGAAGCAGCTGCATAGCACAGGGAGATCAGCTCAGTGCTTTGTGACCACCTAGAGGGGTGGAATAGGGATGGTGGGAGGGAGGGAGATTGAAGAGGCAAGAGATATGGGGATATATGTATATGTATAGCTGATTCACTTTGTTATAAAGTAGAAACTAACACACCATTGTAAAGCAATTATACTCCAATAAAGATGTTAAAAAACCAAAAAAAGAGAAAGAAATGCAATACATATTTAAAAAATCATATAAAACATTTTTTTTTCCTTGGAAGGCATGAAAGAAATGCAAATGAAATAAACTATATCAGTTGGGCAAACATTTTTAAATGATGCAAGATCTGTGATGCAATAGACTATTGTACAGCAAATAATTATTCTCTTTTTACTCCATTGATTTTGGGTTTGCCATGTGATTAGGCGGGTTAATTATACTTCCTCACCCCTTGACTTGGGGATTGTCTATATGACATGATTTAATAAATGTGTCAATGGATAATGTTTGAGCAATGGCGTAGCCTGTGTTCATATTTTAGGAATTACTCTCTTGTACCCCTGCTTTCATTATAAGAACATGCCTTGAATATCTGCTGGTTCAAACACCCGAGAGGTTGAGAGATGGTGGGGCAGAGCTAAAACCTGACTTATATCTTGGAGCTCAACTGAACTAAGCCCAGCCTAAATTGGTCAAACTCCAGCCAAACACATAGACATGTGAGCAAGAAATTGATTTTACATTGTCAAGGATGACACGGAACTCAGCCTGGTGTGTTACACAGGATCATTGTAGCAAAAGCTAACTGAAACAATATTTGATATTGGTGAAAATGTAGAGAAACTATTTTGGCCACTCTAGTGGGATAATTAAAAATCATGAAGGAAGTGAGAAAGGAAGGGAAAAAAAGGGGAAAAACTTGGGGGCAGAAAGAGGAAGGGAGAAAGGAAGAGAAAATCATGATGAATTTCTTTTTTTTACTGAATTGCTATGGCTAAGATTGCTGGAGTTTGGCTATATAATAAAAGCAAACATCAAAACCAAATAATCAAATGCAATGATAAAGCGGAAAGGAGAGCCATATTACTACGTATGATTATCACACCGACCAGGATGTTGCTGATGAAGATAACTTGTGACCATATAGCATTTTTCAAACTGAAAAAGCTCTTTACGTCGTTGTTAAAATCTGACTTATTCCCCTCTTACAGATGAGGGAACTGGGACACAGAAGTCGTATGGCTTTCCCAAGATCAGAAGTAGTCCTGAGATTTTAGTGAAGGTCTTCTGACTCCTAAGGAAGTACCTTCTGCATTTCCACACCTGCTTCCAGTTGTCCCTGGCTGGCTCGGAGTTTCTCTGCATGACTCATGGACACGACTTCCTGAGAGAATCTAACATGTTCTCCTCTTCCCGATAGGGGAAATGGAGCTTGTTAATGATCATGTCTATACTAATTATGAGCAGTGATGGTTTAGAAGACCTGACTTTAGACTCTTCTCAGATCTTGTCAATTCCCATTATGGGATACCGCCAGGATATTCCTCATGAAAGGATAATAATTACTCATTATTCAAAAGATTCAATTAAGGGGTCTTTCATCGAAGGATCTTAAGTACTTGCTGTGCTCCTTCAAAGATAACGATGGTGTTTACAGAGAGAGCCAGAGATACAGAGCAGCATTCAGAGATTAAATGTTTGATGTGCTCCACTGGGGAGGATGCTACCCACATAACGGAATTACAGTATATTAAGCTGTCCTTTGAAAGTTGCAAATGGGAAAGACCAGTTTGCATTCTGATCTCTGTACTACACTACTTGTTTAATAATTTAAGAACCCTAAGAAAGTTTTTAGTCAAGACTGAGTTGATAGTTTCTACAAGGACAAGCTAAACTCACTGAAAGGGACAGGTATGGAGTGTGGAAAAGAACCACGGATGTGGGGTTAGGCATCTGGATTTAAGCTTTGCCACTTAGCGTCTCTGGGAGTTTGGACAAGTCTTTCAATCTCTCACATCTTTTTGTTCCTCCTTCCTTCCTTCTCTTCTTCCATTCCTATGATCTCTTGCTATGTCATGTAAAGATGTGTGTGAGTGTGTGTGTGTGTGTGTGTTGTGTGTATGTGTGTGGCAAATAACAGAAACCCCAGTAAATCAAGCAATAAAGTGCTTGATTTTGATCATGTGAGTGAAAAGTCCAGAAGGATGAGCTTCCATGGGAGAGAGAGGAATGTTATAGAGCTATGTCTCTGTGGTTCCCAAATTCCTAGCTCTTATTAATACTGCGCTCTGCACTTTTACTTTACCCCATTCCTTTTCTGGTGATCATTTCATAATCACAGGGTCTCTGCAGAACACAGATGCCCCCTATTTCATTTTCCCACTGAGAAGAGGACATTTGTGTGTTTCTAAATATTAGAGCATCTTCACCTCAGCATCTCATTTTGAGTGTCTTTATTCTGGTGCCACTTGCAGTATTAATTATTATGTTTGCCAGGGTCCAGATAGCAAAATGATGGCATACTCCAGTTGGGAAGTTTGAGGAAAGAGACTCATCACAATGATGTGGTCAGGGTTTAAGGAGGACAACATAGGAGGGTCAACTCAGGTCCTGGCAACAGTGGGGAGCTGTTGCCACCCAGGGGTCTGAAGGGACAAGGGAAGGAGTGGTACTGGCTTCCAAATAGAGGAGTGCATGGAAAGGACCACTTGACAAAAGCTAGGGCTTTGGCAGAGGGCCCAGCCCCAAAGGAGTCAGGAAAACAAGACCTCCAAATTCACTCTCTTAGTGGTTTCAATGCCTTACCATTGCTGCCTTCCCATTTCCCCCCAAGAATGCCAAACACAACCCCAAGCCTGAGGGCATGGCTGCCCAGGGAGATAGATCATTCCCAGAACAGAGCATTCAAGACACAGAGCAGGTGGATAAAGACAGGGCTGCACCTGGCACCCAGCCCAGTCCCATGATAATTCTGGGCTTTGCTCTGTAACAAGTGGATTGAAAATGTAGAGGAAGAAGATTCCCTGGGATGTAAACACACATTATATAAAGAATAAAGAAAGAAATACAGTTCTCAGTCTTGAGTAAAAATGAGAACATGAACTTGAGGGATGGACACCTTTTAACCATTTGAAATTAGAAGCTGGCAATGAACATATACAGAGCCCCACCACATTTCAGGTATACAGAGGGGCCTGAGACACATAGAATGAACTGGTACCCTGGCCTTTGGGAGCTGTTATATGAAAGTGATTAAACAGATTCCAGACAAACTAAGAGAATGGCCTTGGAAAATGAATGGAAACTCTAAGGACATCAGAATTAGCCTCAGATGTTTTGGCAGGACATGGGCACAAGAGTTAGCTGTCTCACAAGAATTTGAAATAGAGGAGATTAATTGCCACTAAGAGATAATTTAAATCTACACTCAATGGTTGTGATTTTCTGTTGGTGGTCTGTGGTAGAAACCCATACCAGAAATGTGAGTCAGAAAAGGTAGGGAGCAAAAACACCCCTGTGTTATGTTGTGACGTGTCTGTCAGGAGACTCATTTTACACACGTGGTATCATTTAATCTTCACAACAACGCTGGGGATCAGTTTCATTACTCCTATTTTATATACAAGGTATCTGCATTCCACAGAGTCTGGAGCACTTGCACAAAGTCTCACATAAAGTTAAGGAACAGAAAATCCAGTTAAATACAGGTCTCTCTGGATTCAAAGGATTGTTCAGGGAGATAGAGCTGGAAGGCCACTGCAATTTAATAAAAAATAACCTGGTGGGCATGATTGGATTACAGTGGTGATAGTCTGTCCCATTTCTTTGCCCACTTTTCCATGCACAAATGCTTGAACTTAGCAGAGTTTACAGCATTTTCCAAAAGGCAGAAATTTAGAATTCATGGTGTAGTGGATTGAACAGTAGCTCCCAACAGATATGTCCATCTAGAACCATGGAATGTGACCATATTTGAGATAAGGGTCTTTGTAGATGTAAATAAGTAAGGATATTGAGATGACATCATCCTGGATTAGGCTGGGCCCTAAATTCAATGACAGGCGTCTTTAACACAAGGAGATAACAAAGAAAAAAACACAGGAAGAAAGTCATGTGAAGATGGGGTGCTGAGAATGGAATTTTGCTGTCACAAACCAAGGAATATCAGGAGCCACAGAAACTGAAGAGGCAAGGAAGGATTCTCTCCTAGAGCCTTCAGAGAGAGCATGGCCTTACTGACATCTTGATTTTAGATTCTAGCCTCCAGAAATGTGAGAGAACAAAGTTCTGTTGTTTTAAGCAACCAAGTGTGTGATAATTTGTTATGGCAGTCCTAGAAAACTAATACAAGAACTTTTGGGGGTTACTAATTAGATGTTCTTCCCTATGGAAGATGGAGGAAGGGCAGATTCATCACCTTATTTCTGGAGCTTATTCCTTTGCTTAACTCAGAATTTTTACTTACCGAGTGACTTTTGTACAACTATTACAGAACTGAAAATTAGCAGGTGTTCATAGAGGACTCGGAGGAAAAAGAAGTTGTCAACTAGTTAATGGCAGGTGGGACACAAAACAAGTGTGTCATTCCAAAACCAGTGTTCTAATCTCTACTTCGCAGTGGGTCCCATCTGATCAGGGGAAGGAGTTACTCTAAGGAGAGAAGGTATTTGGTCAGTGTGGGACACCACAAGGTTAAAAACCAAATCCTTTACTTATTTATTTTATTTAATTAATTTTTTTGGAGTATGGTTGATTTACAATTTTGTGTTAGTTTCTGCTGTACAGCAAAATGAATCAGTTATACATATATGTATACCCATTCTATTTTAGATTCTTTTCCCACATAGGTCATTACAGAGTCCTGAGTTAGGTTCCCTGTGCTATACAGTAGGTTCATCTTACTTATCTATTTTATACATAGTAGTGTGTAGAGGACAATCCCAATCTCCCAGTTTATCCCTCCCCCTCTTTCTCCCTTTGTAGCCATAAGTTTGTTTTCTATATCTGTGACTCTATTTCTTTTTTTGTAAATAAGTCTATTTTTACCATTTTATAAGATTCCTCATATAAGCAATATCATATGATATTTGTCATTCTCTGTCTGACTTACTTCAGTCAGTACGTCAATCTCTAAATCTATCCATGGATTTCAGCAAAAGAAAGCCACTCTGATCTCCAGAGAATCAATCATCTGACATTGCTATCACTTTCTTTTCTAACCACAGTGCAGGGCTTTGGCAGTCAGAGCCATGCCAGCAGGGAGGTCCCTGTTCCTGGAGATAGCCGGGCACTAGATGAATACTTGGACAGCTGACCCTGGAGCACTGAGATTCTTTGATTCTATGAGACTTCCTCAGGTGTCTGATTAAATGATCAAAGGACAGAGTGGTTGCAAAGAAGCTTTGACAAGCTCTCAGCTACAGGAGAGAATAAATATTAAATAAGTTAGCATTTTAAAATGGTGTCGCACAGCTACATGTAAAAGAATGAAATTAGAACACTCCCCTCCCTAACACCATACAGAAAAATAAACTCAAAATGGATTAAAGACCTAAATGTAAGGCCAGACACAATAAAACTCTTAGAGGAAAACATAGTCAGAACACTCTATGACATAAACCACAGCAAGATCTGTTTTGACCCACCTCTTAGAGAAATGGAAATAAAAACAAAAATAAACAAATAGGACCTAATGAAACTTAAAAGCTTTTGCACAGCAAAGGAAACCATAAACAAGAGGAAAAGACAACTGTCAGAATATTTGCAAATGAAGCAACTGACAAAGGATTAATCTCCAAAATATACAAGCAGTTCACGCAGTTCAATTAAAAAAAAAAAAAAACCCAATCCAAAAATGGGCTTCAGACCTAAATAAACATTTCTCCAAAGAAGATATACAGATTGCCAACAAACACATGAAAGGCTGCTCAACATCACTAATCATTAGAGAAATGCAAATCAAAACTACAATGATGTATCACCTCACACCAGTCAGAATGGCCATCATTGAAAAAATCTACAAACAATAAATACTGGAGACGGTGTGGAGAAAAGGGAACCCTCTTGCACTCTTGGTGGGAATGTAAATTGATACAGCCACTATGGAGAACAGTATGGAGTTTCCTTAAAAAACTAAAAATAGAACTACCATATGACCCAGCAATCCCACTACTGAGCATATACCCTGAGAAAACCATAATTCAAAAGGAGTCATGTAGCACTGTGTTCATTGCAGCACTATTTACAATAGCCAGGACATGGAAGCAACCTAAGTGTCCATCTATAGATGAATGGATAAAGATGTGGCACATATATACAATGGAATATTACTCATCCATAAAAGAACCGAAATTGAATTATTTGTAATGAGGTGGATGGACCTAGAGTCTGTCATACAGAGTGAAGTAAGTCAGTAAGAGAAAAATACCATATGCTAACACATATATATGGCATCTAAAAACAAAAATTTATTTTTCTGAAGAACCTAGGGGCAGGACAGGAATAAAGATACAGACATAGAGAATGGACTTGAGGACATTGGGAGGAGGAAGGGTAAGCTGGGATGAAGTGAGAGAGTGGCATTGACATATATACACTACCAAATGTAAAATGGATAGCTAGTGGGAAGCAGCCTCATAGCACAGGGAGATTGGCTCAGTGCTTTGTGACCACCTAGAGGGGTGGGATAAGGAGGGTGGCAGGGAGACACAAGAGGGAGGGAATATGGGGATATATGTATACGTATAGCTGATTCACTTTGTTATACAACAGCAACTAGCACAACAATGTAAAGCAATTATACTCCAATAAAGATGTTAAAAAATAAATATATAAATAAAATGGTGTCACATACTGCCTAGAATAGGCATTTTATATTTGCTGCTTAAGTATCAATTTTCCAAAAGCTCTTTAAGGCAGTTTAGTATAATAAGAGTATATCTCATATTTGAAAACGTTTGAGCAATATTAGAATATGAACTTAGGAAAGCTACATAAATCCTCTGAGCTGCATATGTGAAAACTAAATGAGACAATGTTTGAAAATTCCCAACTCTGTTTCTGACACATGTGAATCATGCAATAAATGGTAGTCATTTTTTATTTTAAGTAGACTGTATAATATCTAGGAGAGAAAATGCCCAAAAAGTAGCTTTGTTTTCTTTTGTTTTAATCTTGTATGTGAAAAATATTCATGGCAAGGAAGCAATGTTCAAGATATATTGCTAATTAGAGGAAGCAGGTTGTGAAACAGTAGATAGGTGTGAAAATTGTGCAACATTAATTTTTTTATTCATTTTTCTGTACAGTAAAAACTAATACAACATTGTAAAGCAACTATACTCCAATAAAAATTGATTTTAAATAAAGCATATTTGAAACTGCCATTTAATAACATAAACTTGTTATGTCAGGTATATCTGTGTTTATGGCTGTATGGTCACATATATAATCCACAGGTGGATTCTTATATAACAAATATAGTTTACATACAGATGTACATAATTGAAAGCTGTTTATTAATTGCTTATAACATCTACAAGGTAATTTACTTTAAAAATACTTCTGTATAAATAGTGTGATATTTGTAGGTAAAATTTAATTTAATTCCAGACTGTTATTTAGCACTTAGTGTATGCATAACAAGAATCATTCCCTTTAGAGTGGTTATGTGACATGTATAATATTGTTAAAATTTACACCAGAGGATGTGTTAATTAGCATAAATGTTGGTAAAAGTTCATGTTATTGGTGAAAAGAGTAACATTCAAGGTGATTAGGAATATTACAAGGGACCTATTACTGTTGCATCAATATGGCAAAACCAGTTGACTAATGTCACCTAAACAATATTTAAGGTCCAGGATCTTATTGATCCTAAATCTGCATGGCATGTAAGGTTATCACCAAACGCAAACACAAGTCCAGTGGATCCTGTGGCTAAATATCTGTTACCACCTTTCATGGTAAGTGTCAGTCTGACTGCTCTGGGGGAGTGAGAGTAGGAGGGGGAGTTCCCTGAACCACAGAAAAAGTAGTGAGATTGTTTTTGTGTCTCTTGGCAAATACTTGCTCTGCCTTTGACAGAATTTTGTAGAACCTTTGCTTTATTGGAACAAACCGTCTGATAGTGAAATTGAAGGGGATGTAACATATACACTTCTAAGCTCTATGACAAGAGTGCTATCAATATATATCCACCAAACATAGGTCAATTAACATATGTCATATATACCATAAATTCTGGAAATACAAACAATATTATTTTATCAAGTATTATAATGTATGATAAATTAACCACTTATGTATTTGCCTATGTTTCAAAATTTGTTGGTCACCCTGTGTGTAAATATATACAAACACACACACACATTACACACACACACATAAAAACTGAAAGGAAAAGTATCAAAATGTTCAGAGATTACCTCTAGGTAATGTTCGTTTTCTTCTTGATATTATTTTATTTTCTAAATTTCCTTCAGTAAATAAAGTAAACATTTATAATAAAAATGCAATAAATGCTATAAAAATTTGCATTCACACTTTTCAGTTGCAGATTTGCTCAAAGGAAACAGTTGGCTGGTAGCCCTGTAACATTCTGTCTCCTAAAATTAGAGCCAGAGACTCTGATATGATCCATTACATGAAATAGATTCCATATTTACAAATGTAAATAGACATTGCAAAGCATTAACCTAAGCTGTAGGATCTGGGCTGGATCTGATCAGCCCAATAATTCTTCAGTGATACATGTTGAGTGCACATGGTGTGCTCAAGCTGTGTGCAGAACAGTTTAGAAGAGAGACATGTTCCCACTCTCATGGAGCATTCACTTGAGTTGACAATCTCAATTGTAATTACTTACACAGGCCTGATCTCCCTATCTAGATAAAAGTTCCAACTAAGGCAGAGATCCATCTGTTCATAATTGATCTCATAGGTCTTCCTCCAGTTGTGTCATATAGCAAATGCAAAATCAATATTAGTCAAATTGAAATGGAAAGGATTTACCAATTCAAATCAATGGAAATCAGTTCACCAGGATTTTTGAGTGTCTGATACCAGGCATCTGGCTAAGTTCCAAGATAAGAACAGCACATAGACCCTGAGATTCTAAATCTCATAGTCTCCTTGGAAAATCATGACAGTGTGATAAGTGAAATGACAGAGTTACATACAAAGTACACAATTAGCTAAGTGGAGGGAAAGGTTGATGACTCAAAGATGAGAGGTCACTAAAGACATCATCTAGGTTATTTCAGAGCTGGGCTATTAAGGAATGAGTCAGCTGCGTAAAGGGTGGAGGAAGGACATTACAAACAAGGAGAAACAGCATGTGTAACTGCCTCAGAGGTTAAAGCAACCTGATGTACCTCAGCAATTGGCTATTTAGACTGGTTAGAGCAGTAGTTGGTTTACAAGCCATGTCAGGAAACTAGACTTTTGTCATACTGTAGGTGATGGGGGACCATGGAAGATTCACGAATAGAGGAGTGACAGATGAGATATATTCATGATAAACTTTTTGGGCAGCTCTGTGAAGGATGTTCTCTGGGGAGAGAGAATACGAGAATGGGTGAAAGAGAGGCCTGGTAGGGAAGGTACTTAGTGAGTTAGAGTAGGAGATGGAGAGCCAAGGTCGTGGGAAGAAAAGAAGTGGGTAAAATTAACAAATTTTGTTAAGGATTAAAGTCACACTGACATGATTTGATGGTATCATTCGCTCATTCAACTAATATTAGTTGAGTGAAAGAAAAACTCAAAATACATTAAGTTCAACAGTCATGTTAGGTTATTGTAGAACATACTTTGGAAAATGCCCTGTCAAAGTCGTATTTTTGAAACATACTTTACGGAATACATTTTTGTATCATGATGCTGAGTCATATCTTGTTACATAATATTAACAACATCAACAATAATTATATCTTTATACCATGAAACTAATTTGATCATCTCAAGACCCTGTGACTAAAGAAGATAAATGACAATTATTCTCATTTTAAAGATAACAAGAGGAAAATGATGCTTAGACAAAGTAAGAAAGTTGCATGATATCGAATCTTATGTCAGTGATGGTGTGTGTATGTGTGCATGTGTGTGCATATTTAGGTTTTTTTAAACCCCAAGTATAAAGTTATTCCACCAGGCTAAACTGTAAAAAATAAAAACACAAACACAAGCAAAACAAAACTGGTAAACTGTGTCTTTGAGAGAAGAATAGGCTAATCTGAACACAATTAGACTCCTAATAGCAAAATAAAGAGTTCCAAGAACATTATGAAAACTTCACATAAAATTTTACTTTGCTCTAGTCCATTTTATCTGAAATAAATTTATTTTTTAAGTGGAAAATTATGATGTAAGGTATAAATGAATTAGTCATTCTTTGACCTGGGTTGTATTAACCAGAATTCCCTCTACTCATGAATCACTTCTATTAAGATGACAGGATAAATGATTTCTATGTCAGAATAGTAGTAGTGAGTCTAAATAGTATAGTATTAACCCAACACAATTTTTTTAATGAAAATAATTATTGATTATTTTGGTTTGGTTTTGAAAACACCTTCCCTCTCAGACATGTCTATGAAAGGCAAAATCTAGGGTTCTGGCTGTTGGTTGAAAAGAGAAAACTAAAGATAAAATGACTCAAAGATTTATTGATTGATACATTGGTGGACAAATTTGAACATGAAAATATCCCTTGCATCCTCACTCTTTCTCCATTGAACACAGCTTCAAACCTTGTCCACTTATGTCTTCCAAAACTCTTACCCCACTATTATCCTTCCTTCACTCAAGAGTAATTATAATCTTTTGAAAACAAATATCTGAGCATATTTTCTCTCCCAGTTAGAGTCCTCCAATGGCTCCCATTTCATTTTGATTTGAATTCAAAGTCATTGCTCTAGCCTGGAATGCTCTGATTATTCTCTCTCCCTATCTTTGTAACTTCTCCTCTATCAATATGTTCATTTATACCTCACCTCAACATCCTATTTCTGATTCTTTTCTGAACATTCAGTATTCTTTTTGTACCTTTGTAATTTGTACACCTAGGGTTCCAGAGTTTAGTAGCTGGGATGGACAAAATGTAATACACTTTGGGCTGTGAAAGGGAGGGAAGACATAACATTGACTATAGCATCATGTTTCTAGTTTGTCTTTCTTCACTTAAAATAGAACATTAAATTAACTCTGTTCTAGAAAACTGGAAGCAATGATGAAGACTTATGACTGTTTAGGAAGCAATTATAATTATGTCATAATAATGACTGAGGATACTTTAATTGTGATTTGCTCATAAACATCAGCCTCTTCTTTCACAGCCTGAAGTAGAGAGATAAGGAGATGGCCTAGGGGAAGAGCAGGAACAGGCCATGTGATCCACCCCTACTATTCAGTCCTAGGAGGAACGAAGTCTTAAATTCAAGATGCCTACCAGTTGACCAAAAAGATCTAGTCAGTACAAGACCAGGGCCAGACCCATGACCTATTGCTTAGAGATCACAAAAGGACACTTTTAAGAACAAAAGCTAGGCAACTATAAATTTTCCACAGGCATCAGAGGTAAGTGGAACTAAGTATAGATGTCTACATGAAGACCAAGTAGTCAAAGAGCCTAATGACAAACGAAGAATTCAAAGGAGGAGATGGATGGAATCAAAGGTGGATAGAAAACTGTAAAAAAGAAAACTTTTGCAATGTATGTAGCAAGCAAGAAGTTATGTTAGAGATACATAAATAACTCCCACAAATCAGTAAGGTAAAGACAAACAGCCCAATAGAATATTGAACATGAAGTTTACAGAAGAAGGGATACAAAAGATCAATGAATATATGGAAAGCTATTCTAGTCCAGTGAAATGCATATTAAAACAACAAGAAGATACTATTCCTCACCCAACGGTTTGGCAAAAAACGGAAAGATTAATAATAGCCATTTTTTAGCAAGGGGTTGGGGAACAGAGTCTCTCTTACATTTTGGAATGTACATTTGTAGAGCCTATTCAGAGGGTAGACTGGCATTACTGACGAGTCTATGTACTATCCTGGAGAAACACTTTCACTGGGACCTAGCAAATCAGGCATAAATTTCATCATTGTGACACTGCTTGGAATAGCAAAAATCAGGAAACTAATGTCTATCAATAAAGGAATGGCTAATAGTTTTGGACATTGCATAGAATACTATGTGGCCTCTAAAATAATGTCTATCTATATTAACATGTAAGGCTCTTGGACACATATTGTTGAGTGAGAAAGCCAGTATGATTTAAATTGGTAACAAACAAAAATCATCGTCAAAAAAATCCTACAGGAAAAACAACACTATGCACATAAAGGCTTTTAAAACCAGGCTGGACAGGTAAGAGGCATTGCATCTACAGGGCAGCTTGTAATTACCTGTGGAGAGAAGAGGGGCCTGAGGCCAAGGGTTGAGGAAGGATCACGTTTTGTCTGGAGTGTTTGAATGAAATTCAAACTGAATTGGACATGTTGCAAAAGACTGGAAAGTTGCATAATTTATGTGTGAAAAAAACAAGGCTACAAATTCCTGCTTCCAGTTCTTAAGGGCATCATGTGACATTTCTAACAGTCACTTGTATTAACATTAAATTGATTTATTTCAAAACATTAATCTTAGAAAATGTGACTAGGGAAGTAAAGAAGAACAAAAGAAAACAAATGTAGCACTTGCATAAACCTGTGTTTGTGAGCATGGAGTATGAAATAGCATTTTCCAAAAAACTTAAAAAAGAAAAAAATAATAACAGCCATCTGGCTAGTTCAAGCTGCAATATCCCACAGGCCTATATTATTTGTAAAAAGTATAGCAATCTCTTTATCTCTATATCCAAGATGTCAGTTGCTTAAAAAATTAAATAATGGAACTGGGATGCTAGAACCTCAGTGCTAAGACAGATTTTACCTATTTTATATCAACAATTTCATAGATGAATAAATAGTACTCCAGAGCATAAGCTGAGCAAGTTTTGGTTGCAGGCAACAGTAACCAACTCTGGTTAAGACAAATAGAAAGATAATAAATTGGTAGATAAAAGTGGTTCACAGGACAGAAATAACTGAAAAACCATACTCAGAATAAGAACTTATATAAGGATCCAGGTAACTGTGCTACATAATTAGGTACCACTTAATAGATGTTAACTTTAGGAAGCAATAAAAATAATGCACATATACTGAGTTCTTGCAATATTCTCAAAGCTATACTAAGCCCTTTAAGTATATTCACTCATTTATTTCTTCCCAACAGTTATTATTATGTCCATTTTACAGGTCAAGAACCATAGAATTGAAACATAGAATTGAGAGTCAAGTGAAGCAGTCAGATTCCAGGGACCACACTCTTAATTACCATGAGATTCTGCCACTATTAGGTGATCAGCAAAGCCTGTCTAGAGTTGCTACTGGTTGGCTGAGCTGTGACCACATTTTCTAGCCCCACTTGTATCCTCTGTTAAAATAACTAGCTTAAAAACGTGATATAGGGCTTTCCTGGTGGCACAGTGGTTGAGAGTCTGCCTGCCGATGGAGGGGACACGGGTTCGTGCCCCGGTCCGGGAAGATCCCACATGCCGTGGAGTGGCTAGGCCCGTGAGCCATGGCTGCTGAGCCTGCACGTCCGGAGCCTGTGCTCCACAACGGGAGAGGCCACAACAGGGAGAGGCCTGCGTACCGCAAAAAACAAAAACAAAAACAAACAAACAAACAAACAAAGTGATATATGGTAATTCTAAAGCTCACCCTTCAAAACCTTATGCATGACTTCATGATCTCTTTTCTTCCTGCCTAGAGGACATCAATGCCCTTGATGATCTTGGAAGCTACATGTTGACAATCAGAGTCTCTACCAGCCTGGATCTCTACATGACTGTGTGAGCACAGGCCCTCCCTGCCCCCAGTCCAATATCCATATTAATACATTTTTTCTCAGGATAAAGCACTGAGATTTCAAAATTCATCTACTATAACAACTACCATAACTAATACATCCAGACATGTAAACTGAACTAGGAAAGTACAGTGGAGAGATTGGATGTCTGAAGAAATCTTCCTGGTGGAGGTGACATCTGAAATTACACTAGGAAAACAACTGAAAACTTCTTGAAAATGTCTCCCAAAGCCAGTTGTATTTTAGAAAGAACCTGGATAAGCTCAAGGGTTTTGTGTATTATTCAAGGACTCTTAAATGCTGGAATTTCCCAGAATATCCAAAATGCATGCACCCATGGAAAAGACCAATACTAGAATAAGATAATTTCTCTGTCTGCAGGATCCTATTCTGATCCAGCTGGCTTCAATTCAATATGCTTTTCTGAGCACCACTCTTTGCTCAAGGTTCTGGGTTAAAGCCAATAGGAAACAAACAGAACAAAACAAAACAGAACAGAATAGAAGAAACAAAGATGTGAAATTCACAGTTTCCCGCCCCCCCCAGAGGAGTTTCCAATCTAATGATGGAAGAAGAGTGGACTTGGTCTTGAAGCAGGTAATGAGTGATGCTGTTTGGGGGACAAGTGTCCAAATGCTCCTTTATTTGCCATTATTTCATGAATTGGAATGTAACTGATAGGAACAAGAACCAAACAACATTTTGAAAATCTGTATATCAGATATCAGAGTGATTTTGGAGAGAGAATCTCAATTTATCACCTCATTGATTATTTCCCTTGAAATTGTAACTTGTCAGTCAAGAACTGATTCAATCATTTTGTGTTAAATGCTACTATATGCTAAACACATTTACATATATCAAAATATAGAAGCCTCAAGAAGAGTATCTGAGACTGGTGTTATTATAAGTATTTAAAAGGGGCCCCAGGAGTGAAACTGCTTTTCCAAATCAACCCAGGAGGGACGAGACAGAGTGGAGAGTAAACCCAGTGTTCCACCTATACTTTTAGAGCCGCGCCTGCTCCCCATAGCTGTCATCCCACCCCTACACCATTTTCTTCCCTGAGCTCTTTCTAGCTTTCATCTTCCCTCTTCCAAGTACCTGTTTCCCTTCTGAGTCTCCCTTACTTGAGATGGAAGTCTCAAGCTGTATGCTCACCTCACTCTGCTTCAACAGCCCTGGGAGGGAGGGAGGGAAGGAGAAAACAGAAAATAGCTCAGCAGATGTTTCTGGATAAATGTTGTTTTTCTTTAAGTGCAAGTTGCTAATGTGGAGGTTTATTTTGGGGCCTGCCAGTGTTAGCAGATGTTTGAGCACACATGTACCTGCTTAGACAATTATACATAGAAATTGATAGCAAGATTGCATAAGAAGTCAATCTTTAAAAAAGGATAATATAATAGTATTTTTAATATAGATTCAGCATGCTTATCCTAGATTGGTTCTTGGAGACTGATTTCGACCCTATATTTATTCCTGAACTTGGTACTTATAAAAACGGGGCCATACAAAAGGGGAAATAGAAATAGATTGTGCCTACAGACACAGGCTGGAGAATATAATTAGAAGACACAATGCCAAGAAACTCTTGACACTCAGGGACTGGAGCTCCGATTAATTGCAGCTATGTTGTTTTTGGACATAAATATTTACACTTTATTTCTCATTAAAATTCTGCTTCTTAAAATATTAAACCTAAACTTCTGATTGCTGGATAATTAATGACAAAATAATGCATCAAGACTTCCAGGAAATTGAAGGTGTGCAATTTTCACTATGGGTATTCTTATAGTGGGGAAAGTATGTGCCAAAAAAATCCATTCAGTAAACATTTACTACACACTTACCTATGAGTAAGGACATAAGTATTGGGATTCAGAGATAAGTAGGACACAGCTCCAGCTCTTTGGCAGCTTAAATCTCATAAACATTATGTAAAAAAGCTGATAGATTTCATGGAACTCAGAAAAATTTCCCTCTGATTGGGAAGAAGTTGCAAATATGAACTTAAGACCAGCTTAAGACCTGCCTGGACCTACATGAAAAATGTATTCCCAGGCTTCCCTGGTAGTGCAGTGGTTAAGAGTCTGCCTGCCGATGAGGGGGACACGGGTTCGTGTCCCGTTCCGGGAGGATCCCACGTGCCGCGGAGCGGCTGGGCCCATGAGCCATGGCCGCTGAGCCTGCGCGTCCGGAGCCTGTGCTCCACAACGGGAGAGGCCACAACAGTGAGAGGCCTGCGTACCGCAAAAAAAAAAAAAAAAAAAAAAAAAAATGTATTCCCAGGAAAATGGTCCTTAGAAAAGCTATGAGAATGGTGATGGGAGGTTCATAAAAATTCTGATGTGACCTGGAAGATCAGTAGGTGCCTTGGGTGATGAGGTACTTTTGTTGGGACCTAAGAGCCAGGGAAGTTTGCCCTCCAGCAGGTGACTGTAGATGAGACACCTACTTTGACAGCAATCTGTTTATAGTTATATCTGACATTTTTTTCTGGACTTATTATTTCTCTGAGTCTGCTGGTAATTTTCCAGAAGCACTAGAGCCCTGTACCCTAATTGTGCAAGTCTTCCTTAGTCAAGTGATCACATTACTCTCCCATGGTTTAAAACACCTTAGCATTTGCCTTTGCTGGTAGGCTGGATTCTGTCAAAGCCCCCTAACATCTGGCTTCTCCCCGCATCTCTAGTCTCATCTGCAGTGACTTTCCCAGACAATACTAACCTTCTGAGAGGTCCCCAGATGTGCCAAGCTACTTTAAAATTCCACTTTTTTTTTTTTTTTTTGCGGGACGCAGGCCTCTCACTGCTGTGGCCTCTTATGCTGCAGAGCACAGGCTCCGGACAAACCGGCCCAGTG
>NW_006783635.1:542802-560138 GCF_000442215.2 Lipotes vexillifer | reverse complement strand
GCGGTACGCGGGCCTCTCTCTGCTGCAGCCTCTCCCATTGCGGAGCATAAGCCCCAGACGCGCAGGCTCGGCGGCCATGGCTCACGGGCCCAGCCGCTCCGTGGCATGTGGGATCTTCCTGGACCGGGGCACGAACCCGTGTCCCCTGCATCGGCAGGCAGACTCTCAACCACTGCACCACCAGGGAAGCCTTGAAATTCCACATTTTGCTGATGATCTTCTATCTGAGAAGATATTGCTCCTAAGTTTTGCTTCCGAGCAATAAGCTGTCCATTCTTATAAACCATGCTCTAGTGTCTCCATGTCTGGGGTGAATTTCTTGACTTCTTCATCTTTCCAGGGTGCCAGGTACTTACTTTTGTCATTCTTATTGTATTACAGTATTGTCATTATAGATTTGCATGCCTGACCCCCGAACTAGCTGTGAACTCCTCCACAAAGGTAGGGGCATACCACACTCATCTCTGAAGTTCCTCCCCAGAATATACCTTGCCACACAATCGGGGCTCACAGCATGTCCTCTGAATTACTGCATCAGTCTGAATATTTCCCTTTGAAGCAGCAGAGTTCACACTAGTTTAAAGACCAAAAGGAGAACATTGGTTCACTTAAGTGGGAGGCACTGGGGTGGCATTGGATTCAGGCATGACTATAACCGGGAACTCACATCGTCAAAACTTGACACTTCTTGGCTCTGGTTCTTCTTCTTTCTGAGAACTGGCTTTATTCAGTCACAATTCAAATGCTCTTTTGCCACGTAGTGGCTGCTTGATATTCTGGGATTACATCCTTGACTTTATAAACTACAAGGAAAGAGAGACCATCTTTCTCCAGTGGCTAAATATAAATTCCCAGGGAAGAATTCTGATTGGCCAGGTCTGGTTCTCATGCTCACCCCTGTGGAAGTTGCTGAGGCTAGGAGGATAAGGTAATGTGGTCTGGGGCAGGTCTGAGTGAGTGACCAACTCACCCCAATGGCTGTAGGATTCACTGATTGTCAATCACACCTAAACCACACAAGAATGGTGCAGAGGCAAAGAAAGAAAGGTAGTGAGAAGGACCAAAAGAAATAGAGAACAAATCTTGAAAAGAGAAAAACAACAGTGGTTTACTAACTCCTTAGCAGAGTGTGTGACACATAGTGTTTAATAGGCGTCCACTTACTGAATGAATTTGCAAAAACATAGGTTCACGTTAATTTATTTTTCTTATCCCATCAGTGACTTCTCTGATTCCATAGAAAGAATCTGGCCATGTGTGTTTCATGTTTGCAAGTTTATTTCTTTGTTCAAGTCCTAGACACTCTTCAAGCTCACAGCATACTCTGTTCATTTTCCAACATAAAATTTTTATTTATATTAAGAGATTCTGAATCCAGCAATCCAGATGGGTTACTTTTAGGCGTCTGCCTACAAGTACAGGCATCAGTCTGTTTCCAACAAAGTGTTGTTTACTGTGATAATCTCACCTCCATCAAATGTTCCTAACGTTAACTCTTTGTTATTAAAATAGTGTAGCTCAGGAAAGATAAGGCCATGGGCTGAGGCAACATGATACAGTAGAAAGACAAGGGGTCTGGGAAATTTATACATGGCTTTAAGTGTATCTTTACTACCAACTCACCTTAGACATGTCACTTCACCTCTCTCAGCCATTATTTTATCTATAAAAGAGATGAGATTAGATGATTTATTGGTGTCTTTCAGCATTAACTCTCTATACATCTATGGAAGATTTTTATCACCAGATCAATATTTGAGTAACCATGGCTCCATGCAAACCACGAGAACACAGAACCTACCACATTCATCATTCATCAAGACTAACTTGGCCATCCATCCAGTGAACACATAACTTAGCTTTGTGCTTTAGGATAGAGCAAATTATCTGACTTCAATTAAATTTCCAAACAATATGTTTTACTCTGTTTCCTTAAACCCTGTATGCCCCTCCCCAAAGAGCTGACGTGTTCTTCTCCAAGAACTTTATATATTTCTTCTGTAGACTTACTTAAGCAGTTTCTGCCACTAAGAAAGTCCCCTCCTCCAATTTTATCTGTTCGTATCCTACCCATCCTTGAAGGTCCATGAAAAGACTACCTGCTCTGTAAAGTTTTCCTATTTTCCAACTCGCCTCCTTCCATCAGGATGCTTCTCACTCTTTTTCACCGAGTTCTTACAGCTCTTTCTTTATGTCTTTGAAGAACAGTGACCATGTTCTACCTTGTGTTATAGTTATTTGAGGATTTATCTCATCTTTCCCCCTGGAATGCAAGCACCTTCCCATTAGGACAGGATGTTCTGTGTAGTCAAGCACGAATGGATTTTGCAGCAAACAAGCCATAATCAAATCCCAGCTCTCTGCCTAGTCCTTTGGGGAACTACTTAATCTCCATGATCATCGGATTCCTTATCAGTAAAAATAATAACTACTGGCGTGTTGGAAAGATAAAACGAGATCATTTAAGTGAAAGCACTTAGTACTGTGCTTTGAACATGAGGCAAGGGTTTTTTTTGTTTGTTTTGCATTTGCATTAACTGAACACTCATAAGAGCTGTTGAAATCCAACATCTCTACAGCATTTTGAGTTCAATTCAGATTCCTCACTAGGGCATACAAGGCTGGACATAATCTGCCTCCTGCTTCTCCTGTTTTACCTCCCCTTGTTTTGTGGTCGATTTGTTTTTTACCAGCCTTATTGGGATAAAATTGACATACAATAAATCACACATATTTAATTGTATAATTTGTTTAGTTCATATAGATACATGAACTCATCACCACAATATTAATACTGGAGTATTTATGCCTCCCAGTTTCCTTTTGCTCCTTTGTAATTCTTTTTCCAACACTTTCTCTACTATGCCTTCTGTCCTATAATTAGGCAGCCACTAATCTGCTGTCTATCACTATATGTTAATTTGCATTTCCTAGAATTTTATATAAATAGAATTATCCAGTATGTAGTCATTTTTGGTCTGCACTTTCTACTTTCACTCATCATATTTATTTTGAAATTTATCCCTATTGTAGAACGTAGCAATAGTTCATCACTCTTTATTATTGCACATGATTCCATTGTATAAATATACAAGTTTGTTGATGGACTGTTGGGTTGTTTCCAGCTTTTAACTATTGCAAATAAAGTTTCTATGGGCCTTCTTGTACAGGTGTTTATGTAGACATATACTTTCATTTCTTTTGGCTAATTATCTAGTAGAGGAAAGAAT
Source organism: Lipotes vexillifer (assembly GCF_000442215.2). Lineage (NCBI taxonomy): Eukaryota > Metazoa > Chordata > Mammalia > Artiodactyla > Lipotidae > Lipotes > Lipotes vexillifer. Next base: position 556,908 of record NW_006783635.1, on the reverse strand, counting down.
GGGTCATGTGATAATACAAGTTTAACATTTTAAGAAACTGGCAAACTATTTCCAAAGTGGTTACACAAGTTTTACATTTCTACCAGTAGTATGTGAGAGCTCCAAGTCAACACTTGGGATTATCAATCTTTTTTTAATTTTAGAAATTTTGAAATGTGATTTCAAAATAGTGATTTTATTTTCATTGCTCTAGGACTACTGATGTTGAGCATCTTTTCATATGTTTATGTACTCTGCCTGTGTCTCCTTTGGTAATGTGTCATTCAAATATTTTGTCTTTTATTAAACTGGGTTTTTTTTTTAATATTATTGGTATTAAAAGTTCTTTACATATGTAAGATACACATTTTTATCAGATATTTGCTTTGCAAATGTTTTTTCCCAGTCTGTGGCTTGCCTTATTCCCTTATCAGTATTTTTCAAAGAGCAGAGATTTTACCTTTGGTTAATTCCAATTTATCACATTTTTTTTAATGAATTACAATTGTCCCTCAGTATCAGCAGGGGATTGGTTCCAGGATCCGCAGCAGATACTAAAATCTATAGTCCAGTCCCATAGTTAGCTCTCGTCTGTGGATTCTGGACCTTAAGATACGGAGGGCTGACTGTATATTTATTGAAAAAAATCAGTGTATTAGTGGACACATGCAGTTTGAACCGGTGTTGTTCCAGGGTCAGCTGTATAATTTTAACAAAGTATCTGAAGAAGCCTTTGCATAACCTAAGGTTATAAGGAATTTATTCCATCCTTTCTTTTAGAAATTTTGTAGGTATATGTTTTATATTTAGATATGTCATACATTTTTATTTAATTTTGTATATGGTATAAATACTGACTGAAGATCTCTTTTTTTGTTTACGTATGTTTAAATTTTCCAGTGTCATTTGTTGAAACTTCTTTCTCCATTGAGCTGCTTTTGCAACTTTGTAAAAATATGTATGTGTAGGTCTATTTCTGAACTATTTATTCTGTTCTATCAATCTATTTGTCAAACTTTGTACCATATCCACACTGTATTTAATACTTTAGCTTTATATTAAGAACTGAATAAATTCTGAAATAAAGTATTGTCTTCCAACTTTGTTCTTATTTTTCAAAACTGTTTTGCTATTTTAAGTTGTTTCCATTTCCATATGAATTTTGGAATCTATTTGTCAATTTCTATAAAAAAATAAAGCCTGCTGGGATGATGATTAGGATTACAATAAATCCATAGAACAAGTTGTTAAGCATCAACTTTGTAATAATATGAGTTTCCTTACACATAAACATGGTTTAGCTCACCATTTAGTTAGGTCTTCTGTAATTTCTTACAGCATATTTTGTAGCTTTCATCTGTATTATAATTTGCAAGGGTAAAGAAATACAATTAATTTATGTAGGTAGATTTTGTGTCCTGCAAACTTGCTAAACTCACTTATTAATTTTAGTAGATTTTTAAAATAGATACATTAGAATCTCTACATAGATAATCACATCATCAGTAAATTAAAAACACTACTTCTTACTTTCCAATGTAAATGCTTTATTTATTTCCTTACATAGTAGCAAGGGCCAAACCTTTAGTACAATGTTGAATAGAAATGGTAAGATTGGGCAAGAGAATGAGATCCCCCAATTGTAGGGAGAAAAAAAGCATTCAGGCTTTCCCCATTAAGTATGATGCTAATATAGGTTTTTTAAAGATGCTTTTTATCAGGTTAAGGACAATCCCTTCTATTCCCAAATTTTTGAGAGTTTTTAAAAGGGATGGATATTGGATTTGATCAGAAATGTTTTCCTACATGTATTGATATGATCACATGGATTTTCTTCTTTTGGTTTGTTAATATGGTAAATTATATTGATTGATTTTCAAATATTAAACACATTTCCTATAACTTTAGTCCTTTTAAATTTGTTGAAACTTATTTTATGGCCTGCAATATTATCTCACTTATTAAATTTTCTTTGGGCAAGAATGTGTGTTTGTGTGTATATTTTTTTTCTGGTGGAAGAGTTTATAAATGGCTATTAAGTTGGCAAATAGTATTCAAATCTTATATATCCTTACTGGTTGTCTATTTACTTGCTGAGAGACAAGTATTTTTATTTCTGACTAAAATTGTATATTTCTCTATTTCTCTTGCAGTTCTATCAAGTTTTGCTTCATGTATTATGAAATTCTGTTCTTTGATAAATAAACATTCAATATTACTATTTCTTCTTGATAAGTTGACCCCTTTATCATTATCTTTTCTCTGAAATCTACTTTGATATTAATATAGCCACCTAGCTTTTTTGATTAGTGTTTGCATTGCATATCTTTTTCTACCCTTCTACTTTCAATTTTTTTGTGTTTTTGTATTTCAGGTGCATTTCTTGTAGGAGGCTATAGTTGGGCTTTGCTTTCCCCTCCCTCAGTCTGACAATCTCTGCCTTTTCATTGGGGTATTTAGACTATTTACATTTAATATGATTATTGATATGCTCAGATTTTAGTCTATCATTTGGTCATTTTTTTTCCTATTTGTCTCAGATGTTCTCTGTTTCTTTTTTTCTGATTTCTTTTGGACTAATTGAATTCATTGTGTGACTCTATAGTCTTTCTTGGTTTATTACCAGTACCTCTGTGTTATTCAAATGGTTGCTTTAGAATTTATGGCATATATTTTTAAGTTATCACAGTCTACTTTCTAGTGATTATTACCCCACATCAGATGCATATAAGAAACTTAGCATAGTATACTTCCATGGCTTCTTCATTATTTTTGCCATGCATATTACTTTCATGTGTAACACACCAAATATATGTTTATTATTTGGTTTAAACAATTATCTTTTAATAATATTTAAATAATAAGAAAAAAATCTTATGTAATTTTCAAGTAGTCACCATTCCCAGTGCTTTTAATTTCTTCCCGTAGATGCAGATTTTCATCAGGTATCTTTCTTCTTCTGCCTGAATAACTTTCTTTAACATTTCTTGTAGAATAGATAGATCTCTTGGTAAGAAATTTTTCAAATTTTGTATATCTTTAAAACTATTTCTTTTGCCTTCATTTTTGAAAGGTATTTTGGTTTTTTATAGAATTCTAGGTTGTATAGAATTATTTGTTTATTTGCTTCCTTTTTCAGTACTTCAAAGACATTACTCAACTGCCTTCTCACATAAATTGTTTTCAATGAAAAATCTGCTGTCACCTTTAAATTCATTCCTCTATATGTAATGTCTTTTTTCACTGTCTGCTTTTAAATTATTGCCATTTATCATTGATTTTGAGAAATTTAAAGATGTGCTTTAGCATAGCTTTCTTCATGTTACTAGTATTTGAATTTTATTGCATTTCTCGAATCTGTGGTTTTATAGTTTTCATCAAAATAGGAAAAAAATTTGGCTATTTTCTCAAATACACACACACACACACACACACACACACACACACACACACACACACACACACACACACACACACACACACACACACACGCACGCACCCTCTTTGGAGACTCTAATGTTACTCATATTAGGCCAGTAAATCTTTCCAACAGCTTACTGAAACTTCCATCATTTTTTTATTCTATTTTTCTCTCTATGCTTCATTTTGATAGCATTTCATTGCTATATCTTCAATAGTACTCCTTTTTTAAATGTAATATTTAATTTGCTTTTATTCCTATTCATTGAATTTTTATCTCTAGTAATTGATTTACATTTTTTATATATCTTCTGTGTCTCCACTTTACTTTTTAAACATATAGGAAACAGTTACAGCTGTCTTAATGTTCTTGTTTGCTTTATCTAACATAAGTGCCCATTCTGGGTCAGTTTCAATTGATTGATTTATCTTATCATTTGCTTGCTCCTTTGTGAGCGTGGTACTTTTTTGTTAGGATGCCAGACACTAGGATTTTTCACCTTGATAGGCACAGGATATTTTTGTATTCCTATAAATATTCTTGAGCCTTTTGGTGGGGAGGCATTTAAGTTCTTGGAATTAGTTTAATCCTTTAGGTCTTGCTTTTATGATGTGTTATTAGGGACCAGAGTCAGTTCCTTATTATGGATGCAAAACTCTGTATACTCAATTCTATGTCTTATGAATCTTGAGGTGTCCCAGTGTGGCTGATAGGACTGAGCACTATTCTCAACACTGTGTGAATGCCGGGCCTTAGTTCTTTTTGGTGGCTTTTTCCTAGCTTCTGGTATTTTTCCTCACATGCTTGTGCTGATCAATATTTAGCTGAATATTTAAGAGGAATCTCTGCAGATCTCCCAAGTGCAGTTCTGTGCAGTTCTCTCCTATCTTGTAAACTCTTAATTCTTTGGTATCCCTGGACTCAAACCTTTGTCTCTTCAACTCATGAAGTCCATTGAGCTCTACCTCAAATTCCAATCCCTACATCATGTCCTGGAAATTTCTCAAGAAGTAAGTTGGGACAATATCAGAGCTGTCCTTGTTTGTTTCTTGTCATTCAGTGTCATTTTCCTTTTTTGCTTGTTTTTCAAGGTCTTGCAAAGAGTTGTTTCATATATTCTGTCCATTTTTTGACTGTTTCAGATGGGACCTAACTTATTCCTATTTATAACCATATTCAGTAAGTTGCCCTTTCTTTCTACCCTTTGCCCATGCCAAGCTTATTCACACGTCAAGCCTGTAAAACCTGCTGACCCTTTTTTTCTTTGCTCGGAATACTTTCTCCAAGATCTCTGCAAGCTGATGGCTTCTAGTTATTCAGGCATTAGTTCTAATGCCAACCCCTTTGGGAAAACTTGTTGATCATGCTAATAAAGTAGACCATTCCCACCTCTAAGTTATCTATCCAATATCGTGCTTTATTTCTTTCATAATGTTAATCACCATCTACATGTATTCAATTGACTTGTTTACACTAAATATATATTGAAAGAAGAGTCGTGTTAAATATTCAAAGAATAATTGAAAGTAGGTTTATAATATGTGCATATAAAAGATTAGACCATTTAGAAGTGACTTAGAAGGAAACTTGCTTATTTCACATAACAAAAGTGTCCAAAGTAGGAAAGTTCCAAGATTAGTTAATTGAGTGGCTCTGTGAATTCATCAAGGATCCAGTTTCTTTCTACTTTTCTCCTTGTCATCTGTAGTGTATTAGATTGCTGTCTTAGCCCAGCTCTCTTTATTTTCCCAAGACGGCTCCCACAATTCCAAGCAGCACTTGAAGTCAGATTTTAGAGATTGTAAAGCGAAGGTATTTTTCTTCATCTCTTTCTAAAGGTAGGAAAAAATTTCCCAGAATCTTTCCAACTTCCAGCAAACTCTCCTCACATCTTCTTGGCCAGATATTGGTGTCATTCTCAAATTAGGTGATGGCAATGGGAATGAAAATTACCAATATTGGCTCAAACTAATTAAGGCATGCTTTCATCTCAGACCTCTCCTCTTCAATCTTGGGTTTATGGAAGTTTCTTTCCCCACCTCTCCCAGGAACTTGGTGCCTGAATTTGTCAAGAATGGAGTTCTATTACAAAGAAGGATGGGAAATATGTAGTTAGGAAGGATGCCACAGATTATTTTATTAGGATGAGAGTGCAATTCAAGCATTTAAATTAACTTATTTTGGTTCATCTAGAAAATCTCTCAACTAGTTCAAATATTTGCCAGAGTGTGAGACAAACCTTCTGATATCAGCTGAGTTAAGCATAAGGTTTTTAGCTTGCATCTTTAGTTTTTCACTTTGTATAACATCTCCAATTCTCGGCCTTCCTTCCTGGTATCTTGCCCACAACACTGATGCACACTGTCAACTGAAAATACTGTTTCCACAAATTTCCAGCAAGCTGGCAATGGGATTTCTGAAGTAGAAACATATTTCATTTTTTCTGCTTAAAAATGGAAATTTAATCATAGTACATTTCTTGTCATGATACACCCATTCAAAAATATTTACAGCTGATTCTATTTACAGTGAATCCACAAATCTTAGTAAACATTTTGATCAAAAGGATGATGCTATGCTTAATTAATCTTTGACACAACCCTGTACTCATGGGTAAAATTATATTATTTTAATCTAGGGGTGAAACCAGGAGATCACCTATTCATTCCTGGTGTTGAAGGTGTAGAAACTGGATGGGTAGAAATTAATTTATTTCATCAAAGTCATATGAAGGTGTGTGCTAGAGTCCACTTATATCAGCTTATGAGACCCAAAGGTGAGCACCTGCTCCTAACTACACTATCAGTGATGTCAAATTGATAGATAGAAATTGGCTATTGTGGGAGTACTTACACTACAGAAATTGGCAAAATGCTACAAATCACAGCTTTTTCTTTTCTGGAATGCTGGTTTTAAACATTTGCCAGCACACCATATAATAAGATGCAGAACAAATCTAAGATAGTAGAATTGAAAGAATTAAGAATTTTAAAGCCATATATTAGTAAAAGTCAATATTATTATTAATACCTGTTTTGTTGTCATTAACATTTCCTGACTCAGAGTCTATCTTTTTTCCCCACTATATTGTGACAGTGTTTATAATTCATTTGTATTTACCCTTTTCACCAATTTAATGGATTCATTTGTCTCTGAATAAATTGGGTTGGACACTGTTTTAGTCAGGGTTTTGGTGGTGAATAACAAAACCAACAGCTGAATAACAGGTGAATAACAGTACAACAGCTGGCATACAGGGGCTGGCATTGAGTGAACAGGCAAGAAGAGTTACTGTCTGGAGAAGGGAGAAGAGGTAGGAGATGGTACAGCTGAAGGATCATCAGCAATAAGCTATGGAGGGCAAGCTGCAATTTCACTCATGCCTTACATGATTGGAGGTTTTCTCCCTCCCCATGGAGGGAGAAAAGGAGCTTATAAAGATATGTAATGACTCACTGTATCAAGAGAGAATAAGACTTGGAGAATGGACAAGAACCAAAGGGACCTGGCAGCAGAAGTCAAGGTCAGGCCTACAGGACTGTCTGGTTATGACATTGACAGTGGTGTCACTACCTCAACTGTTGTGGAACACCTTGTCTGTTTACGAACCAAGTAATTTCTCCATAATCAATCTCTCTTTACACTAATAACATAATATTTAAAACTGATGACACTGGCACAAAAATAGAAATACAGATTAATAGAACAGTATAGAAAGCCCAGAAATAAACCCACAAACCTATGCCCAAAAGTTCTAAGGCAAAGTATGCAAGGCTATACAATGGAGAAAAGACAGTCTCTTCAATAAATGGTGCTGGGAAAACTGGACAGCTACATGTAAAAATATAAAATTAGAATATTCTTTAACACCACACACAAAAATAAACTCAAAATGGATTAAAGACGTAAATGTAAGACTGGATACTGTAAAACTCTGAGAGGAAAACATAATTCTTTGACATAAATTGCAGCAATATCTTTTTCAATCTGTCTCCCAGAGTAATGGAAATCAAAACAAAAATTAAAATATAGGACCTCAAAACTCAAAAACTTTTGCACAGCAAAGGAAACCATAAACTAAATGAAAAGACAACCCACAGAACAGGAGAAACTATTTACAAATGATATGACCAACACGGGATTAGTCTCTAAAATTTACAAACAACTCATGCGACTCAACATTCAAAAACAAACAACACAATCAAAAAAATGGGCAGAAGACCTAAGTAGACATTTCTCCAAAGAAGATATACAGGTGGCCAAGAGGCATATGAAAAGATGCTCAACCTCACTAATTATTAGAGAAATGCAAATCAAAACTACAATGAGATATCACTTCACACCAGTCAGAATGGCCATCATCAAAAAAATCTACAAATAATAAATGCTGAAGAGGCTGTGGAGAAAAGGGAACCCTCCTACACTGTTGGTGGGAATATAAATTGGTATAGCCACTATGGAGAACAGTATGGAGGTTCCTTAAAAAATTAAAAATAGAGCTACCATATGACCCAGCAACCCCACTCCTGGGCATATATCCAGAGAAAAACATGGTTTTAAAGGATACAATGCACCCCAATGTTCATTGCAGCCCTGTTTACAATAACCAAGACATGGAAGCAACCTAAATGTCCATCAACAGATGAATGGATAAAGAAGATGCGGTACATATGTACAACAATATTACTCAGACATTAAAAAGAATGAAATAATGCCCTTGTGGCAACATGGATGGACCTGGAGATTATCATACTAAGTGAAGTAAGTTAGACAGAGAAAGACAAATATCCTATGATATCATTTATATGTGGAATCTAAAAAAAATGATACAAATGAACTTGTTTACAAGACAGAAACAAACTCACAGACTTAGAGAACAGAAATTATGGTTACCAGGTGAGAAGGGTGGTTGGGAGGGATAGATTGGGAGTTCGGGATTGACATGTACATACTGCTATATTTAAAATAGATAACTAACAAGGACCTACTGTAAAAAAATTTAATTTAAAATTAAAAAAAAAAAACTGATAGAACCACCTGCTTTTTTGAGACTGAGTCATGCTGCTGCAGTGTTATAGGAATCTTGCTTTGCCTCCCAAAAATATAATTCCCACTGAAAAACTCACCCCAAAATAGGAATAGAATTTGGTTACTTGGTGGCAAAACTGAAAAGAAATACAAACAAATGTTCCTTGACATAATCATTGTTAAAAAATGGGGGGAAGAAAAGAAGACACAGTGCCCTGACTATATGCTGATATGAGAAGGGGAGAAAACATATCATAAGCATAGAGCAAAGTACAGTAAGTCCCCTATATATGAACAAGTTCCATTCTGAGAGCATGTTCCTAAGTCCACTTTGTTCGTAAGTCCAACAGAGTTAGCTTAGGTACCCGACTAACGCAATTGGCTATATAGTACTGAACTGTAATAGGTTGATACTTCTCACACAAATAATACATAAAAAAACAAACACAAAAAATAAAGAAAGCATTTCTAATCTTACAGTATACTACCTTGAAAAGTACAGTAGTACAGTACAACAGCTGGCATACAGGGGCTGGCATTGAGTGAACAGGCAAGAAGAGTTACTGCCTGGAGAAGAGAGAAGAGGTAGGAGATGGTACAGCTGAAGGATCATCAGCAATAAGCTATGGAGGGCAAGCTGCAATTTCACTCATGCCTTACATGATTGGACATGCAAACACATGTTCACACATTGAAAGTTCACAGCTTGAAGTTTCATATGTAGGGGACTTACTGTAAATGAGAAGCATGGTCTCCGTGGAGCCTCTCAAGATGTCATGGTGTCTTATAGTTTTCTACCCAGGTATTTAAGAATCAACATTGTGAAAATGACTATACCACCCAAAGTAATCTATATATTCAAAGCAATCCCTATCAGATTAGGTAACTACCAATGGCATTTTTCACAGAACTGGAAAAAAAAATTACAGTTTGTATGGAAACACAAAAGACCTCAAATAGCCAAAGCAATCTTGAGAAAGAAAAATGGAGCTGGAGGAACCAGGCTCCTGGACTTCAGACTATACTACAAAGCTACAGTAATAAAGACAATATGGTACCGACACAAAAACAGAAATATAGATCAGTGGAACAGGATAGAAAGCCCAGAGATAAACCCACACATGTATGGTCACCTTACCTTTGACAAAGGAGGCAAGAATATACAATGGAGAAAAGGGAGCCTCTTCAATAAGTGGTGCTGGGAAAACTGGGCAGCCACATGTAAAAGAATGAAATTAGAATGCTCCCTAACACCATACAGAAAAATAAACTCAAAATAGATTAAAGACCTAAATGTAAGACCAGACACTATCAAACTCTTAGAGGAAAACATAGGCAGAACACTTTGTGACATAAATCACAGCAAGATCCTTTTTGACCCACCTCCTAGAGAAATGGAAATAAAAACAAAATAAACAAATGGGACCTAATGAAACTTAAAAGCTTTTGCACAGCAAAGGAAACCAAAGACAAAGTGAAAAGACAGCACTCAGAATGGGAGAAAATATTTGCAAACAAAGCAACTGACACAGGATTAATCTCCAAAATATATAGGCAGCTCATGCAGCACAATATCAAAAACAAACAAAAACAAACAAAAAAAACAAACCCAATCCAGAAATGGGCAGAAGACCTAAATAGACATTTCCCCAAAGAAGACATACAGAGTGCCAACAAACACACGAAAAGAGGCTCAACATCTCTAATCATTAAAGAAATGTAAATCAAAACCACAATGAAGTATCACCTCACACTTGTCAGAATGGCCATCATCAAAAAATCTACAAACAGTAAATGCTGGGAACCCTCCTGCACTGTTGGTGGGAATGTAAACTGATACAGCCACTATGGAGAACAGTATGGAGGTTCCTAAAAAAACTAAAAAAGAACTACCATATGACCCAGCAATCCCACTACTGAGCATATACCCTGAGAAAACCATAATTCAAAAATGTACATGTACCACAGTGTTCATTGCAGCACTATTTACAGTAGCCAGGACATGGAAGCAATTTATTATTTATTATTATTAAATTGGTTACAGCTGATTTTCAAAGCTCTGTTTCTTGCTGCTGTACATCCACTTGATTCACATACAGAGAGACATCAAAAAATTATTTTTCAGATTCTTACCAGTCATATATATTCTTTTGCGGTGACTTGAGTGTGCGGAGTGCAGTTCTTTTAGCTACCGTGTAGGCCTTATTGATTATCAATTTGGTATTTGGAATGGTATCTTTGCTAATATATATATATATATTATCTTTGCTAATATATATATATATATATATATATATATAATCTTTGCTAATATATAAATATCCAGATGAATGGATAAAGAAGATGTGGCACATATATACAATGGAATATTATTCAGCCATATAAAGGAATGAAATTGAGTTATTTGTAGTGAGGTGGATGGACCTACAGTCTGTCACACAGAGAGAAGTATGTCAGAAAGAGAAAAACAAATACCGTATGCTAACGCATATATATGGAATCTAGATAAACGGTACTGATGAACCTAGGGATAGGGCAGGAACAAAGATGCAGACTTGAGGACACAGTGGGAGAAGGGGAGGCTAGGACGAAGAGAGTAGCATGGACATATATATACTACCAAACGTAAAATAGATAGCTAGTGGGAAGCAGCCGTATAGTACAGGGAGATCAGCTCGGTGCTTTGTGACCACCTAGAGGGGTGGGATAGGGAGGGTGGGAGGGAGGGAGACGCAAGAGGGAAGAGATATGGGAACATATGTATATGTATAGCTGATTCACTTTGTTATAAAGCAGAAGCTAACACACCATTGTAAAGCAATTATACTCCAATAAAGATGTAAAAATAATAATAATAATAAAAAGAAAGCATGATGAATTTATTGTGGTTTAGGGATATAGTTTTAGTCCTAAAGAGTCAGACCCAGAAAAAGTGAAATTCATCAAATTTATGTGGAAAGTGAAATTGCCCAGCTATAAGATTAAAAGTGAATTCCTGAGTAATAAGAAATGGCTTGGCTAGTTGGTAGGAATCAGGAAGGAGAAAATTTTTAAATCAGAGACAAGGGTTTCTGGGGAAGACACATGTGAATGGGCACATGGAAGTGGGAACAAATGGTATGGATGTTTGTGTCTCATGTTAATGTCCACCAGAAAATATCCTCATCAGAAGAACCACTGAATAACCATGTAAGCAGAAGGATTCATCCACTGCATTACAACCAACCCCTGTGTTGCCAGGTACCCAGTGCTTATATAATGCACCCATGATTGGAATAGCCATTGTGGCAGGGATGCAGTCTATGCATTGAGCCCAATAGTATGGATTCTTACCCAAACTTAATAGAGTCTCTTCTGCTGCTGTATGCCCAAACTTTTAGCAGTAGAGATTAACTCCAAATCTTGAATGTGGCTCTATCCCTGTAGGAGTTCAGCCTGCCACTTGGTAGCTTGGTTATGTTGTGGGCAGTTGTTGGTAGGACAGCAATTTGTCTTAAATGGAACAGTAAATGTATGTACATTTGCCTTCCCCAACTTCAGTATCTCTGTCAGAAGCAGTTTTCAAGGATGTAGAAAGCACTTGATTAATAAACGTGAGATCCTGCATTACACTAGCTCAGATCTTAGGATTCATTTTATTGAAAAAAAAAGTACAACAATAGATACACATAAAACGGATCCACTGATCCTACCACATCCTTCATCACCTAGGAGCAACAGCTTGATAGAATGTTGGAAAGATCTATAAAAACCTAAGCTAAAGCACCATTTGAGGACAAATACCTTGCATGTCGGAGTGCTATCCTTCAGGATATGATACATACTTGGAAACAATGACTGATATATAATAATTTGTTTTCAACAAACAGAATTCACAGGTTCATGATCTAAGGGAAAAATAGGACTGGTTCCTCTTATTATCCCCAGTGATACTGTGCTTCTTCTCACAACTGGGAAACCTAAAGCTGTGACTGCCATCTGTTCACTTTGGAATCTTCTTCATGCCAGTGGGCAAATCAGGAAAAAGGGTTATCATAGTAGTTTGGGTAACTGACCCTGTTTCATGGGGAAGTAAGGTTGCTGCTATATAATGAATGCAGAGAGGTGCAGTCAGAATTCAGAGTCATATTTTGGTACTTCTATGCTTGGTGATAACAGAGATCAGTCAGTCATATGAAACTTGCCCCATAAGGGAAGGTCTGATGGGGATGATGGTCTGGATCACTCCAACAAGGAAATACTGTGAAGTGCTGCTGGCTAAGGGTGAGGAAAATATAAGTTGAATGATATATTTCAGAAGAAAGAGATGATAAATCTCAATTGCAGCCTCAGGAGCCCCTGCAATGGTGAGTACCATGGCTTTTATCACTAACCCTCATGACTTTTTTAGAGACTATTCTTTAGAGGGTGCTTCTGGCCACCACCTTGAAAAGTCAGGGACAGAATGGACTACATGAGAGCATTATTAGAACTGAGCATGCAAGAGGTAGCAGACACTTGTGGCGCTCTGTGTCCCATGGAGCCCTAGGAGGCTCCATGTACACTGACCATGTCCCACCTAAGCAGGGGCTTTGACATCTCTGTTCTTCTGCCTCAGGCTTTTTCTGACGCTATCTTAGCCCACATTCAGGAAAGCCTAGAAGTACCAATAGATATTGTTCTCATGGGATCCCTCGACCAATGGGACATGAGAGTTGATAGATAAATAATGCAGACTCCTATCCTTGGAGGGACAATTCTGAGAGGGTTCTATGTGACCCACAGTGCAACTGAAGCCCAGTTCTGGTTCTGGTAACCAGTTCAATAGTGCACACTCTATTCACTTTTTCACTTTCATAATCTCACTCTTAGTAATTCCTCACTCTTAAATTCTGGAATCACTTCCCAAAAATACAATCTGTATCAAATCCTTGTCTCAGGCTCTATTTTGAGGGAAACTCAAACCAAGAGAGTAGGAAGGTTGAGATAATTATCTTATTGCTGCTTGGTGAGCACAAAGCAAGATCACTTTTCTATCCCCACAGCCCAGAGTACTCCACTGCTATCTAAAATTCATGTGAATCACATATTTTGAGTCTCCTTCTCAGATTATAATCAGGTACAGCGTCTGTGTAACTGACATATCCCAACCATAAGTTTTGCTTGTTTGTTTGTTTTTTAATTTATTTTTGGCTGCATTGGGTCTTTGTTGCTGCATGCGGGCTTTCTCTAGTTGCAGCGAGCGGGGGCTACTCTTCATTGTGATGCAAGGGCTTATCATTGCGGTGGCTTCTCTTGTTGCAAAGCACTGGCTCTAGGCGTGTGGGCTTCAGTAGTTGTGGCACGTGGGATCTAGAGCACAGGCTCAGTAGTTGTAGTGCACAGGCTTAGTTGCTTCGCGGCATGTGGGAGCTTCCCGGACCAGGGCTTGAACCCATGTCCCCTGAATTGGCAGGTGGATTCTTAACCACTGCGCCACCAGGGAAGTCCCCCAACCATAAGTTTTAAGTAGTACAATTCATGCAATCACTTAACCCAGTGCCTAGTGCAAGGTAAATACTCAATGCATGCTACTTGCTATGATGGCTATTATTGTTATTATTATTACTTTACTGACTTATCTACTATTCTGTCTTTTTAAAAATTACTGTTTTCTGCTATTGTTTCCACTTTGTTTATTTCTTTTTTCTTTTTTTTTT
>NW_006783635.1:533425-542284 GCF_000442215.2 Lipotes vexillifer | reverse complement strand
TTTTGCGGTACGTGGGCCTCTCACTGCCGTGGCCTCTCCCGTTGCGGAGCACAGGCTCCGGACGCGCAGGCTCAGCGGCCATGGCTCACGGGCCCAGACGCCCCGCGGCACGTGGGATCTTCCCGGACCGGGGCGCGAACCCGCGTCCCCTGCATCGGCAGGCGGACCCTCAACCACTGCGCCACCAGGGAAGCCCCACTTTGTTTATTTCTGATTTATTTCAGAGATCCTTTCACAAAAACTTACAATTGCTATCAGCTAATGCTTAAAATACCTACTTTTCAAGATTATTTTGAAATTAGTATATATAAATGATTAAAACAGGGTCTAACAGGTAGTATATTTCCTACAATGCTTACTTTCCCTTCTATGGCTATTATCTATTTTCATTATTATTACCAATAATATGATCACTACTCTCATTGCTGCATCCCTGGAATCGAAGATAATAATGCAAGAACAGAGCTCCCATTTTTATTTTATTTTTTTAAATATCATGACCCAGTTTGGGAGTCTCACTTTCATTAACTTTAGCAGTTCAATAGTTCATTTTCACCAAATATGGCAAACCTGATCCAACCGACAAATGGAAGATGGCATTTGTAATTTGCCTGTTCTGTTATAAGAGTTACCAGTAAGAAGTGCTTTCTAGGATTTATTGGCTCTACAGTTGTGACTCATCCATAATGTAATATAGCATGCAGAGGAACGTCATTGATTGAATGCCAGCTCTGTACCATGTGCTGTGCTGGATATTGGCCCATTACTGTCCAGAGCCACCCCTCTGACTTCCCATCATTGATCCTAATGCACAGGTGAAGCACCAAGGCATACAGAGGTTGAATCACCTGCACAAGGTCATGTATTCAGTACATGACAGAAAGAATATCTCCTTCAAATCAAATTGATAGATGCTATTTACTATATTTTTTTATTCCTAACAAAGGGACCACATGCAAGTCTCAGAACAAGAAAGGCATCTGTACTCTGAACTCTGATCAAGAATAGAAACATTGAAGGTGACATTCAGATCTGGAGGCGTATCAGAATTTCACTGACTGCCGTATGTCCCAGTTAGTTGCTGCTCTCACTGTGTCTTTCAGAATAGCCTATTTTGGTCCCTAAACCATCAAACAACTTGAAATAACTGAACCATGTAACAAGAGCTTATTAAAAAAATACAAAAAAGAAAGAAGAAACACTTTCAGAGACGGGTGCTCTCCCTGTGATTGTAGGACTTGCAAAACTCTCAACTCCAAGGGGGCAATTCCACAAGGGCCCCTCAGCATCTGAGACTTGTGGCAGGAATATATCAGGCACAGGCCAGTTTCTCTTCCTGCTTCTGCCTTTATTTTTTGTGGTAATTCATCCTGTAATATGAGTCAAATAAACTCACCAAGGGTTTATTTTTGGTTTGTTTTTCGCTTGGTTAAGGTAGATCGTTTTCACTCAGATATGCATATTAATAAAAGACCAGTTTTAGGCTCCATTTTGGAAAAAGCATGATGTCATGCAAAAAAGTATGAATTTTGCATTGAATTCCTGCTCTGCCACTTACTGTCTGTGTGACCTTAAACCCATTCCCTAACCTCTTTGAACCTCAACGTTGGCCTGGGTTAAAGGGGATAAAATGCATTTTGCAGGGTTATCATGAGAGCTTACTGAAAAGAAAAAATCCCACTGGAGTTTCTGATTCTCAGTGCTATAGTAAATGAATATCAATTCCCCTCATTTATTCCCTATCCTTTCTCTGTTTGAACGTTACTTGATGGGCTTTATTTTGGAAAAGGTGGTAGACTTAGAGGCAAAAAATCTGAGCTCCCTTCCAGTCTCTGTCTTTCTCTAACCGTATTTTCTTAGCATGATGAAATGGTATGATGCACTTGAAAGAACGAAAGAAAATTATTTTGACCTCTTGGAATCTTGGGCCACCTCTTCACCTGCTCATGTCCCAGTTGTGTTGGGATTAAGGAATCATCACACCATCTGGCATGGAAGGAAAGAGCTCAGGGTCTGGCTTCCAAAGCCATCTCAGACACTCAATGTCCTTGTGAACTTGGACAAAAGTGTGACATCTCTGAGTATTGCATGATTATTTATAAAATGGGATTCATAATAGTACTTGTGTCAGAGGGCAGTGGTGAGTACTAATTGACATAGAATTAAAAGAGTAGAGTCTGTTTCGTAGATAAGTTCATTTCCGTCATATTTTAGAGTCCACATGTAAGTGATATCATATGGTATTTGTGGGGGAGGGATAGATTGGGAGTTTAAGATTAGCAGATGCAAACTATTATATATAGAATAGATAAACAACAAGGTCCTACTGTGTAGCACAGGGAATTACATTCAATATCCTGTGATAAACCATAATGGAAAAGAATACAAAATTGAATATATATATACATATATATATAACTGAATCACTTTGCTGAACAGCAGAAATTAACACAACATTGTAAATCAACTATACTTCAATAAAATAAATTTAAAGAAGAGTAGTGTCTGACAATATGCACTATACATGCTAATGACGGTAATTTGTAATTTGTTTTATTTAAGGAAAATTTCAGCTCTAAATGGCTATTTATCTGTTCATTCACATGTCTGTGAACTTACTGTTTACTTAAGCACTTATTAAAGAGGTATTTTGGGAATGACTGCTGTGTGCCAGGCACTGCTGAGGGTTTAGAGAATACATGACTTCTGTCCTTAAGGAGCTCACGGTGTGCTAAAGTGTGGGGCAGACAAGCCATCAGTTGCAAGGCACTGGTAGATCCCGAAGATGGGAATGTATACAAAGTGCAAATAAAGCACCTGACTTCAGAGGGACAATAAAAAATACCATGAACCTCCATTTTCCTCTGATACCTGGTTACCACGCTGAGCAATATTTTAGGAGCTGCTAAAGATGAGCTCTCAAATGTCAGAACTTCTCATGATGAAAATTGTTTCAATTTATATTTCATGGTAGCTTCCAAGAAGCCAATATGCCAATTCAACTAACAGTGTTAATTATAGGATGTTTCAGTTTTCTTGGTTTCCATTGGTTCAGCAAAATCCTTACCCTAGGAAGCCTATTTTATCTGCTTGGGAACACTTCTAAGGCCACATCCACTGGAAGAAGTGCCACATCTGCTGTCGGGATGGAGTGCTTTGCAGTCATCAGATATCATTTTGGAAGGAATCAGAAGAAAGAACCAGATCATTAGCAGAAAGATTTTCTCTAGGAAAATTTGTAGAAAACTGAGTAAGGAGGTTTTTTTTTAAAGTAAAATAATCACAAGTGAGTTTATAATGTTTTTAATCATGTGTGAGGGTGTATTTCCTTCCCTTTTGCTAACGCTGGAACAAAATGAGCACTGGGCCGAGAGTCAGATTTGAACCTTAGCTTCATCTCTAATTAGTGATATACTCTTGAGCAAGTCAGAACTGTTCTGAGTCTGCTGCCTCATTTGTAAAAAAAAGAAAAAGAAGGATAATTATGGGACAATTATTGCTTAGAAAAAACTCTGCAGAGTCAGTGACCAGTAAAGGACCTTTAGTAAATAATATCCATAAGGATAAGGATGATGATGATGATAAGTAATAATTTAAAAAATAATCTGTGCTGCTCATTTTAAATGAAGCCTGTCAAGAAATCTCACTGCAAGCTGCACTAGCGTGTGATTATGAATTGGGTTAAGAGATGGAGAATGTAGAATAGATACATAAGATAATGGCCCAAGAGGAAGTGAGACAGAGAGCCTTTAACACTTTCATTAGTAACTTGAGCATGTAAAGGTACTCACAAAGGAAGCCTTTGTGGAACTGAGAAGAGTTACAGAAAAGTGTGGGACTCTACAAGACAACTTGTGTCCCCATAGAGCTTGTGAGAAGTTTCCGTCTGCTCCTGCTTTAAGCAGATGAGACTTGGGACACCACAGATGGCCAAGGACATCCCATGGACTCCCACTGAATTAGCAGGGGGATCTGGGACAGTAACTCTCATCTGGCATAATAGAAAACTTACACAAAGGGTGCCAGTCAATATGCAACCATGTGCAAAAATTGTGTGGTTAAAATTGAGTGTAATACTGTTAGGGTGATGCCTGCTGGGTAAAACATAGAGCTGAGCTGGTTAAATAATACAGAGAAACATGAGCTACAACGTGCTTTGGGTAGGAGGTGAAAAGTAAAGTGTGGTGAATAGCTGGCACTGGAAAGTGCAAGGACTTCACCTAACAAGTAATTGAGAACTGAGTGAGGGCAGTGCAAGGTTTTTTTCCCCAACAGCAGCCTAGTGCCAGTAATTAAGTGAACTAAGCAAGAGTCAGCTACTCACTACTAGAGGTGGTTCTGTAATTATTGATAAATTTTGAGTATTTTAATATCTTCCCATTCAGTAACAAAAAGTCTAGCATTTGACAGCACTCTGCTTCCTCACAAAGGTTTAGAACTACTGATGTTAGGAGCACAAAGAAAGACCTCCATCTATTTGATCTATTAATTAACTATTACTGTGTAACAAATGGCTCCAATATGTAGTGGCTTAAAATGGCACACATTTATTATCTCAGAGATTTTGTGGGACAGGAATCTAGGCATGGCTTAACTATCTCCTTTACTTCTGGGTCTCATAAGGCTGCAATCAAGGTGTTGGCTGGGGGTGTAGTGTTGTCGGAAGGCTGAGCTGAGAAAGGAGCTTCCAAGCTCACTCCAGGAGTGGTTGGCGGCATCCAATTCCTCACAAGCTGTTGGTCAGCAATTTCCCTCATTTCCTTGCCTCATGGCCCCCTCCATACAGCATTTCACAACATGGTGACTTGCTTCATCAAAATGAGCAAGTGAGAGGGTAAGAGAGAGTTTCAGCAAAAGGGAGAGGATGCTAGTAAGATAGAAGTCCTTATAAGTTAATCACGGAAGTGCCATTTATCACTTTTGTCAGATTCCATTCATTAGAAACAAGTCACTAGATCCATGCCACACTTATCTGGAGAAGGATGTATAAAGGCTGAATACCAGGGAGTGAGGGTCATCTGGAATCATCTTAGTAGGATGCCTGTGAAAGTTGATATAGGAAAGTTTAAACTGTAGGGATCCTAGTCTCCTCTCTCATCATCTACTTCCTACCTTTTTCCTCTTCATGTCATGATTCTGATTCTGAAATTTTTCCTGGCCAATATCTTTTTTCCCCTATACCTCCTTTCCTTTTTGCACTTCCTTAACTTTTTTTATTTTTTTTTTTGGTCCTGAGAGACTCTGATATAGAGAAAAAGACAATGTCAATAGGAGTGCTCAAATTTAGGCTCAATTCTAATCCAACTACTTAAACTGTATATGAACTAAGGAAAAAGCACTTCACTTTTTAATCCTCAGTGTCTTAAGCTGTTAAATGAAGCTACAAGGTAATATAGTGTAGCGATTATTATAATGGGATTTGGAGTCAGACACTCTGCAGTCAAATGCTCTACCCCTGATTTATAGCCCCTCCCTTTGGAGTCAGACATTCTGAATTGGATATTAGGTGTCTAATATTTTAGTATTATTTCATTGTGTGTTATCCTGTATTATTCATTTCTTTTAATTTTATAATATTGCAAATTAGAATTTATCTCCAATTTATACACGAGGAAAATGAGACTTAAAGAAGTTAAAATCTTAGCAAATTTTTTCATTATGAAGTGTTAATGAGAGTGTGAAACAGCAGGAGGTCTTACATACCCTATGCCTGGGGGAACACATATTTTTACAGCACATTTGGTACACAACTGGGCATTGACTTAAACTTTCATTTGTACCACAATCTACAAGCTGGAAGCTTAACTAGTAGGAGTATGCCCCAGAGAATGCCTGCACTCTGCTATGTAGATAACATTCATAGCAATACTAATACCAATACTGACACTGATACTGATATTAATAACTGCCGGTAACCTGCATGGTATGGTGGTTCTCAAATCTTATGTGCAATCATGACCATCTGAAAGACTTGTTAAAACACAGCCACTGGGCCCCATTCCCACAGTTTCTGATTTTGTAGGTCTGGGGTAGGGCCAGAGAATGTGCATTTCTAACAAGTTCTCAGGGGATCTTATGCTGCTGATCTAGGGACCATCCTCTGAGCCCCGTTGATAAAGTGTCTACTCTGGGCCAGTCACTCCTCCAAGTGATTTATGCACATAAAGTCCATAATTCCTCACAACAATCCTAGAGGTGGAGAAACCTTATTATCTCCTGTTTACAGATGGAGAAACTGAGGCATGAAACATAACTTGAGCTGCCTGAGCTGGGAAACTCAGGCTGACTGGTCCTGGGTCTGCGTGATTAACCAGAACATCTGGTGTGCTCCTGATGGACAGATGTAGAAAAACATGTCAAGTGGAGAGAATGTTAATAAAAACCTTGGCAGTATGGGCCATTCTGACAAGTTTGGGGACTAGAAGGGAGTCTAAGTGACTCTAATATTGGACACACGTGGGGCAGGGATAAAGCCTGGATGAGGTCAGAAGGAAGAAGCAGGGGTTGTAGAACCAGGACTTTGCTTTCCATGTGAGATTGCACTTTGTCCTGGGGATTACAGGGCACAGAGAGGGAGGGCTAGGCAGGGAGAGCCAGGATGAGATTTGTGCTTTTAAATACATGTATAATATACAGGGCTTGGAGAATGGCTTAGGGGGAGAGAGATTGGAAAGGGAGAGAATAGTTTGGAAGTTATTTGGGATGGTCCTGATGGGAAGTGTTGGCAGCTTGGACCATATAGGCGGGAACAGAGCAGGGAGATCGAGTATGAGAGATATTCAGGTACAGAGTCAGCAGGATCTGGTGGCTGCCTGGGTTTAAGGGGAGACCAAGGGGGTTAAGGCTAATTCCTAGCTTCCTGACTTAGTCCATTTGGTAATGGTGGTGGTGTTCTCCTGGGGCTGGGTTTTTTTGGGGGTAAATGTGCTTTGTTCACTGCTGAGTCTGAAGTCCCTGTTAGAAATTTAAGCAACTTTTCCTCTTCAAAACAAGAACAGCTTGCAGCAGCTTCTGACACAAGGAGTCCGGCAGACATGGTTTGAATCCCAGCTCCAACATTTATTAGCTGTGCAGTCTTTGGCATTTGTCCTTTCTGAGGCTCAGAACAATCCCAACATCATAATATTGTTAAGAGAAGTGCATACTGGGGTTGGCATAGGAGTTCATTAAACAGATATTGAGTCACCTCCAAGTGGGATGCTGATAGAAACACACAAAACCCCTGCTATCATGGAGCTTCTGCTCTAGAGAGGAAATACTTATGAAAGAAAATTAGAGTGTGCCCTGTAGCCACCTGCTCAGCCATGAGTCCCTGAAAAAAACAGGGAGTTCAAGCAATCGGATGGGCCGTGGATTGAAATGATCTGCTCCTGAGGCCTCCCATTCTGGCAATTACAATCCTCACAGGCAGAGATGAGCCTTACTAATGTCTGTATCCCCCAGACCCACAACACAGCCTGGTACATTACCGGTATTCAGTGAAGGTGTGTTGAATGAAGCAAAAAAGTGTGTTCAGCGGTTTTCACAGATGAAAAATGCTGAATCTGGAAAGAGGTCTGTGCTGGTGGCAGGGACGGTTCGTAGGGTTTTATCATAGAGCTAGGATGAGTTTGTGCTGCTTTCATGCTCACTGGCAAAACTGCAATGACCTAGTTAGCTTCCCAAGCTAAAATAAAGAAATCACTCTGTAAACGACAACATTCGGTGCTTAAAATAGGAAGGTTTCTCTTTAATATATTAACCAAATCACCTGCAAAGTCACCAAAACACCCCTGCAATTTGTGGAGCAAGATGTTTCCGTAGAACTGAATAATTTATTCATACATCTGCTGACAGTGTGCATTTCTGACTACCATTATTTGCAATCCTGCATCATTTCCTGATGCAATGTGGTCACTATTCTGCCATGTCATATCAGAAATCTGTTTAATTTTGCACTCCCTAAAATTACAACACAGGTCTCCCAAGGATGTTGCTTTTATTTCCAGCAGCAACTAAATTTTGAATAGCGGTGAAAATATATTGTTTTTAACCTTTACCAGAAAGAGCAAGAGTTGTGTCTTAGCACCCCACTGGTGGGCTTTCTAAAGATGCCTAGGGTCTTTTCTGTGTGTCAAAACCTTGTCAGATGATGAGGACCTGTATAGTGACAGCAAAAATCACAAGCTCCCTCCCTGCCATGAACTTTGCCTGTGCTGAGCCGCTTTATTCTTGCAACAAGCCTGGCACAGAGGAACTATTATTATCTGCACAGAGGAGGAAACAGAGGTGTAGGTGGGGTTAAGAACGACAGAGGAAGGGCCTAGATTGTGAGAATATAGCTTTAAATAGTTGGTTTTGATTTTACTGCGTTAGGAGCATTTTTACCTTCATGACTTCACTTGGCATTTCTCGAGACTAAAGTCGTTTCCTGCTTATTTTTAGACGTTGTTTTATATTTTTTTTAGTGACTGGAGGGGTTGAGGAAGTGTAGAATGAAAAGGGATCTGTCATATATTGAACAACTATTAACTGTCCTACACTTTCTTTTAAAAACTGTATTGATACTTTACACCAGTCCTAGAAGGGAAATAACATTATGGTATTTGCCCCTTCAGTCTGAGGATGAGGAAATAGAGCTCATAATGATCCGTGATTATTCAGTGACTGCGTGGTTAAAAAGCCCTTACACGTCTCGGGCTTCCCTGGTGGCGCAGTGGTTGAGAGTCCGCCTGCCGATGCAGGGGACACTGGTTCGTGCCCCGGTCCGGGAGGATCCCACATGCCGTGGAGCGGCTGGGCCCGTGAGCCGTGGCCGCTGAGCCTGCGCGTCCGGAGCCTGTGCTCCACAACGGGAGAGGCCACAACAGTGCAAGGCCC
>NW_006783635.1:506113-533265 GCF_000442215.2 Lipotes vexillifer | reverse complement strand
ACCCCAAAAAAAAAAAAAAAAAGTCCTTCCACGTCTGAGATGGAACTTTGGACTCTCGTGTTTGATTTCAAGCAGCGCTCTCTTCATGTTGGAGAAATTGTGCCCAGTGGGAGAAGAACCCTACTGTTCCTCATGATACTGTAACCTGTGCTGTGAGACCAATCCAGCAAACTAAGAGCTGTGTTCCCACATAGCAGGATCGTGACCCCTCTATAATCGCATGTATGTGTAGGTTCTTTTATGCTTTACCAAAGATGTCATTAAAAAAGATGGCGTTTTATATGTTATTGAGTTGTTGCCCCCATCGTCACAGTGCATGAGAGGAATTCCCTTCAGATCTCACTCCTAAAATAAAGACGTACACCCCTCTTCTAGGTTTTTCACTTATTGCCTTTCCCACTTCTCTCGGTCCACTGAGAAATCCAGAACCAAATGTGCAGCATGCCTTTAGCAAGTGTACAGAACTTGAAGAATAACAACCATTTGCTCAACTATGGGAACTAACCCTCTTGGTCATCAACTGTTAGCTATCTTCCTATCTTAATTTGTCCTTCACCACCATTTCCTCATTAACAATAGTACTATATGAAATTCTATATGCTACCACAATATCCTTCCAGCATTTGGCTGAGTTACATACACAAATAAACAATGTTTTCCGGTGGAACAAGCCACCTGAGAAGCAGATCTGAGAGTGGAGGTGCTATTTCCTAGGAGGTGCCCCAGAGAGAGATAACCTATAAGACAATTATGGCAATAATAAGCTTGATTAATAAGTGATGACATCTTGTGTGCTTATGATGTGCCATCTATGTCAAATGCTTCCTCTGTGTTTAGTCCTCATAATAAACTTGGAGGTAGAGACCATAGTCCTTTTTACCAGATGAAGATGTTACGCATTAGTGAGATCCAAACATACCCATCTGGGAAAGGGTCACCAACTGGAGAGGGGTGGAGCCAGGGCTCCAGTTCCGGTCTGTCTGCCCCCAGATCCCAGGCACTACTCCACGAGGGGGAACTGCCTCTCTAGGTGGAATGGTTCCAGCTCCTAAAGTGAGCTGAGTGGGGCAAGCACCTGGTAATGAAGCAGTGAGTTCACTGCCCCAGAGAAGGTTCCATTCACTTCCCCGCTTTCAATTCTGTTGCTTTCAGCTCCCTGAGATGGATGACGTGACCTGGTAACACGTATTGTATTCTCCACCCTGCAGGATTGTTAATTTCAAAAGGCAGGGGATTTATGAATTTTGCACTGCCCTGTATCATAGCTGCAATGTGGAGGTTTTCCTGGGGAGGCAGCCCCAGAGCGTTGCCTTTTCTGGGGGCAGCATGCTTTTAACTGAATTGGCCTCACAGAGGAATGAGTAAGGCCTGGCTGAAATGGCATCAAAGGCAATTGTCACCAGCACCCAGGAGAGAAAAATCGGTGACAGTGTGGAAGTGAGCTTAAGTTGGATTTCTCAGGCTGGTTTCAGTGTCTGCCCTGCCTGGTGGGGGCAATTCACTTCCCCTTTTTCTATTTAACTTGTCCTGCAGCTTCAAAACAATGTACATCCATTGGGATGAAATTAGAATATACAGAGACACAAAAACACACTGAAGTTTTCATTATCTCATTCTCCCAGATGATCTGTTATCAGATCACATCCTTGCAGGTCTTTTTCTATGTAAATAAAATTAAAAACAAAACAACTACTGTCTCTGTTATTTTAAGAGCACCAATTTTCTGTAAAAAACATATTGTGAGCATTCATTCATGCCAATTAGCTTTCCACTGCAGCAGAGTTCAGAGATTGGTGACTCAGGCTCTCTACCTCCCTTCTTCATAGAGCTTAACAGGCTAAGTAACTAGATAGTAGGTGGTAAATTTGGTATCTTACCATTTATTGTTTTATTTTAGAGCTAGCAACTTACCTGCAACTTCCCAACTTCTGTCGGTATCTTGAGTGTGAGCTACCTGTTCTACCATGGGAAACATTTGACTGCTGTGTTTCCAACTTCTGCTGTAACAAAAGA
This sequence comes from Lipotes vexillifer, assembly GCF_000442215.2. Taxonomy (NCBI): domain Eukaryota; kingdom Metazoa; phylum Chordata; class Mammalia; order Artiodactyla; family Lipotidae; genus Lipotes; species Lipotes vexillifer. The sequence goes on along the minus strand of NW_006783635.1, from coordinate 531,252 downwards.
CCACAAGCAGTGGCTTGAGCCAAGATGAATGTATTATCTTACAGTCCTGTGGGTCAGATGTCTGATATGGGTCTCACTGGGCCAAATTCAGGTTGTCAGCAAGACTGCATTACTTCCAGAGGCTCTAGGCAAGAATCTGTTTCCTTGCTTTTTTCAGTTTCAAAAGGCCACTGCATTCTTTGACTCCATCTTCAAATTCAGCAAGGCAGCATCCCTCTGACTTTGCTTCCATCAGACTCTCTTTCTCTGATCACAGCCAGGAAAATTCTCCCCTTTTAAGGATTTATGTGACTCCATTGTTTCCTCCTGAATAACCCAGGATAATTTCTCCATGTCAAGGTCATTAACCTCAATCACATTTGTAAAATCACAGATTCTAGAGATTAGGACATGGACATCTTTGCAGACCTTTATTCTCTCTTCCACAAGTGGTACACCGTCTGATAGCTGTAGGGCTATCATATATTTAACTGGTCCCCATTAATATACATTTAGGCTGCTACCAACATTTTTGCTTTATAAACAGTTATTCAGTAAAACATTATGTAACTAAATCTTTGCTTAGCTTTGTTTTCTTAAAGGGAATTACTAAAAGCAGGATTTCTAGATTAAAGCATATGCCCATTCATAAAGCTTTTCCACATTCAGTGCTCCATAAACATTTCTTGCGTACCTACTTTGTGCCAGGCATTTTTCTGAGCTGAAGAGATTCATTAGGGAACAAAACAGATAAAATATCCCTGCCTCAGTAGTTTCTATTCTACAGGATACTGGTGGCTAATTACCCTTTGGCAATAGCTAGACTACTTTAGAGACTGCCTTTTTCAACTGTCTCTCTTCAATTCACCTATCTTTCTTAGGAGCCCAGCTTTGATTCATTTTTTAATCAGTCTTTTAAAAACAGACATTTATTTTAACATGTGGTAGCAATCGATTAAGCTGGTATTTACAGAGAAGTAAATTTTGCTTATACTCAGAAACCCAAGGCTCAAGATCCAGTTTTGCTATTTACTAACAGTGTGAACTTACACTGGCCCCCTCATTGTTACAGACCCGTGTGATAGAAGTAGAGTGAATTTCATGTGTTAGGCAACTTTTAAGTCATTTTATGTACATTATCTCAGTTATTTCCCATAAAAACTCTGTGAGTTAAATACTCTTAAGAATGCCATGTTATAGATATGGGAATTGAAGCACAGATAAGTTAAGTAATCTGCTCAAGGTCACACAGCTAAGAAGCACTGGAATCAAGATTCAAACAAGCCAGTCTGATTCCACAGCCTATATTTATAACTGTCTTGATCCTTGTTATAGGTAGACTTTTGTACCCCAAACATATGTGTTGAAGTTCTAACCCCTAGTACCTTAGAATGCAACTTACTTGGATATGAAGCTGTTGTAGATATAATTAGTTAAGATGAGGTCATACTGGAATAGGATGGATCCCTAATCTAATATAACAGGTGTCCTTATAAAGAGGGGATATTTGGAAACAAAGACAGACACGCATACAGAGAGAATGGCTTGTGAACACGGAGGCAGAGATAAGGGTGCTACTTCTATAAGGCAAGGAAAGCCAAAGCTTGCCAAGAACTGCCAGAAGCTCCAGGTTTCAGAGGGAGCATGGCTCTGCCAACACATTGATTTCACACTTTTCACTTCCAGAATTTCTGTTGTTTTAAACCACCCAGGTTTTGGCACTTTGTTATGGCGGCTCTAGAAAATTGATACAATCCTTCTCTACATTGTGGAGACACGTTAATTTACTTTTAGCTTATAGACAATGTGAACATGTTATTGACCATGTGTTTTTCTTTCTTTTGTTGACAGGACATTCAGAGCAAGGTAATAACTGCAGAACCAAAGCTACTACACCTCTGTCATCTGAGTGTCCCATCTGTATCCCATCGTTACGGCTGTATTCTACCTTTACTCCAATGTCCTTATTTGTAGGAAATCTTACTGTACTGCATGCAATTCTTTAAGCAACATTAAAATTACATCCTATCTAACGGCTAAAATGTATAAAACACAGATTGAGAAGAAATTCTAGAGGGGGGACATGACTTGTTAAGTCACCAATCATTTGCAGCAGGTGCAAGGCTAGAACCTGAGCAGGTTGTACACCCCATTCAGTGGAACCCCTTGACCAGGGTGCCTCCAAATAATGGAGGATTCCTCCAAACTCCTCTGTCTCCATTCCTCTGCCCCCTTCCCTGGGTCCTACAACTTTCCTGCCTGGAAGACCCTACCCACGCCAGCTCATTCTTGACTCTACTTCTTAAGCCAACCTTGCCTGAGGCAGCTCCAAGTGCTCCCATAGTACAGATGACCTGGATTGTAGTTACCTGAAATTGTCTCCCCCCAGATCCCAGGATCCTTTCGTTCTGCCCAAGCTGATTTCTAACAATAACGGGTCCTCTCAAGGAATTTCCCAATTGGCAAAGCTACTGGGTTGGTGGGAAGGAAAAACAGAGTAATGGAAAGATGATATGTAGGATTTGGTCCTATTTCTCCTTCTAGCTGGGTGATCTTGGACACATCACTTAGCCTCCTGGCACTTACTTGGTTTTCTATCTGTGAAATGGGAATTGTTACCTCACAGGAAGTTTACATGTGTCTCACCCAGTTTTGGCCCACAGAAAATTTCACCCCTTCCCCATGCCTTAACTTCTATTGTTCAGTTAGTTAGTCAGCCTCTGCTACTCTGGACCCACAGGAAGAGCTCTGTACCCTTGATGAATTAGAGTTTAGGTTTTCTTGACCTTCATTGCTTTCCTCCACGGTAGCATGAATGACAGAGCTTCAGGGACAGGAAGACAAAGGCTGCCCTTGGGTATTAGAGAGCAGAGCAGGGAAAGAAGATGATTCTTCTGCCCTCAAATCAGCTCTATCGTCATCTCAGCCTGTCTGCTTTGATGGAAAAGACTTGGGGAATTCTGAAAGCACAAGTGCTCAGCCTGGGCAGTGTAATGTGCTCATCTCTTCCTAACTTGTTCTGTCCTTGCTGCTGTTAGGACAGGATGTGTGAAATCTGAATAGCCCCCATGATCGGGGCTCAGCAGTTTACCAAACAAATGCTGACATTTCATCCAGAGCATTTTATTTCTCTCCAAAGCACCATTACACAAAGAGCTCAGACAGATTGTTGGAGTGGTCCGTGTTGAGACTGGTCTTTAAGCTTTGCTATCAGAGAGGTGATGCTGGAACCTGGAGCATCACTGGCCTGGGGGAGAGAAGATGAGACAACTAACATACCCTAAGGACCTGTGTGCCACAGGCTGGGCACACCTGCATCTTCCAGCCACTATACTTCTGCATACCCAACGTGGTGATCTTTATTGCACAGGAGAGGAGACTGAGCCTTCGAGATGTCATTCACCCCACTTCTCCCACTATTGCAAGAGTTTTGTTGTTGTTGTTGTTGTTGTTGTTTGCGGTACACGGGCCTCTCATTGTTGTGGCCTCTTCCGTTGTGGAGCACAGGCTCCAGACGCGCAGGCTCAGCAGCCACGGCTCATGGGCCCAGCTGCTCCGCGGCATGTGGGATCTTCCCGGACCGGGGCATGAACCCACATCCCCTGCATCGGCAGGCGGACTCTCAACCACTGTGCCACCAGGGAAGCCCGAGAAATAGGTTTTGATTCCCAGTGCATCAGTTTCCTCTACATGAAGCTCTCCTGGCCTGCAGCCAAAGAGCACAGGTTCTAATGAGTCTGTGCAAGTCGTACAGACTGTCTGAGCTTCAGTTTCTCAACTTTAAAATTGAAATATTTATCCTGTTCATGATGGCTTCTGGAGTCTCAATGCAACTCAGTCAAGGTAAATAGTAAATAGAGTGACCATATCATCTATCACCATACCCTTGAGTGCCTGGGATCCCCAAGACCACACCCATCTTTGGAGATTCACTAGGACTAAGCATAGAGTTAAACTCACAGCTAAGATTGATTACAGCAACATAGTAGGGATACACAGCCAAAACATATGGGAAATAAACACAGGCAGAGTCTGCAGGAATCCATAGGAGGCTTCCCTGTGGTCTCTCCCTATTCCATGAGGAATTGCACAGAGCACACTCTTTGCCCAGAAATGAAAATGCAGAACTGTGTGCCATGTTTCTGCTCAGGGAACTCCACTAGAGGCTTGGTACTCCAGGTTGTATTATGGGCTGGTCACATAGGTACCCTCTGCCTAGCACATTTCAAATTCCATACTTCCAGAAAGAAAGAAGCATAAACAATACTGTCTCCATGGTGTAAGTGCAGTGAGCCACACTTGTTAGTTAGGAAAAGTTTTATATCAGTGTTAGGAACTGTATACCAGGCAAGTGCCCAGAAACGGCCAAGGGCCAACATTGTAAGAAGGGCTTTTTAGGGATAGCAGTCTCTGATCTGCTATAATAACTACTTTCTGGACTCCAGAACACCAGTGAGAGTGAAAAGAGAGCTTAACAGTTTGGTACCCCAGGACAACAGGCATAAACCAGGAAAGTCCCAGATAAACCAGGACATGGGCATCCAGACATTTGACTACAAAGCTAGCTGTGTGATGAAACACTGCCTTGCCAGACCAGGTCTCAGATGGATGCTAACTAGTCCAATCTAACTTATGCTTTCTAGAAGAGCAAGTTTCAAAATTGAGTTTGATTTCACATGTGTGATATCCAAAAGGAAATTACTGTATCTGGTGCTTAGCCACAAGTGAGGCATTGTTTTTAGGGAAAGGGGGACTTCCAAACTAGGACATTAGTGAAAAATAGATTCAAGTTGTTATGTGCTTTGTATTTGGCTGTGCATCTTTAACGCTACATACTCAAATTATCACGTTTGAATTTTAATACTGCAAACAGCCCTGCAAAGAGTTTATTAATTAGAATGTCTAGTTATCTGCAGCCGGTTAAATCTGTTGCTTGTTAAAGGCAATATCGTTTCTAGTTCAAATGTCTTAAAATAATGAGCAGAATTCCTTTTCCATTCATTAACAATGTTGTCCGTATTCCCGGACAGATGACAATACAGCGAGTTTTACCAACCGCGGATGCAGCTCTCAAGCTCAGGGAAGAAACTTCCTGGGTCTCTCTGCCGTATTCATTCTTGTCACACTCCTCAGCAATGTGTTCTGTAATTCTCTGATCTTTTGACATTGTCATTCCCTGGTAAAAGAAATTTAATCAAAATATGTATGCTGAAATTTTACTTAAGCAGAAATAATGACACTCATAAATTCAGATTTCTACGTGAGCCTTTTCATTTGAGATGTGCATAATCTGAAGCCTGGCCCCTCTGTGGAGGCGAGCCACTTCCAGGGGAACCAGGACAGGCAAGGCTCAGGCCTCTCTCCTCCTCCCCATGGGGTGCAGCTCTGCACATCTGAATGTGCACTCCATTTCTACTGAAGAATTTCTGCCTTATATATCTCTGCCAGCCCACCAGTCACCAGTATTTATTTTTGTGAGGATTAAATAAAATTATATGTATACATGTATATATACATGTATATATATACACACACACACACACACACACACACACACACACACACACACACACACACACCTAGGAGATGACTGTTCAGTTCTAGACCACTATAATAAAGGAAATAGTGCAATAAAGCGAGCCACGTGAATTATTGTGTTTCCCAGTGCAGATAAAAGTTATGTTTACACTATACTGTAGTCCAGGGGTCCCCAATCTGCGGGCCGCAAAACAGGAGGTATCCCCATGTCTCCACATCACTCGAGTTACCACCTGGACCAACCCACACCCTGCCCCATCCGTGAAAATGTTGTCTTCCACAAAACCGGTCCCTGGTGCTGAAAAGGTTGGGGACCGCGGCTGTAGTCTATTAAGGTGTGCAAAATTATTATGTCAAAAAATATATATATATGTATACATACCTTAGTTTAAAAAATCCTTTATTGCTGAAAAGGTGCTAACCAACATCTGAGCCTTCAGCGAGTCGTAATCTCTTTGTAATAGTAACATCAACCATCACTGATCACAGATAATCATGAGAGAATACTAATGAAAAAGCTTGAAATATTGTAAGGATTACCAAAATGTGACACAGAGACATGAAGTGAGCAAATGCTGTTGGAAAAACGACACCGATAGACTTGCTCTACAGAGGGTTGCCACCAACCCTCAATTGATAAACGGCACAATATCTGCAAAGCACAATAAAGTGAAGCACAATCAAATGAGGTATGTCTGTATATATATATACACACAGACACACACAGAAATGTAGAGAGAGAGAAAGTGTGCACACACGGAGTGGGTTGAATGGTAAACCCGCCTATGTCCTCATCTTCATGCTAGAACCTGTGAAAATGAGATCTTATTTGAAAAAAGGTCTTTACAGATATAATTGCATTAAGAATCTCGAGATGAGATCACCCTGGATTATCCAGCTGTGCCATAAATCCAATGAAAAGTGTCATAAGAGAAAGGCAGAGGGATATCCAAGACAGAGGAGAAAAGACTGTGTGAAGACAGAGGCAGAGATTTGAATGATATAGCCACAAGCCAAGGAACAGCCGGAGCCACCAGAAGCTGGAATAGGCACAAAGGAATCTCCCCAGAACTTTTGGAGGGAGAAAGGATCCTCGATTCAGATTTCTGGTCTGCACAACCACGAGAGAATAAATTCTTGTGTTTTAAGCCATAAGTTTGAGTCAATTTTTTATGGCCCAAGGGAAATATAGATATAGATGTAGATGTGGATACAGATGTAGATATACATGTACATGTAGATATAGATACAGATGTAGGTATAACCTACAACCAGTGCAGGCCTGGGCACACATTTTATATTCAGTACATGTTCTTAACTGCTGATCTGTGTCTGTTCCCTGGAGTGACAGTGGCTCTGAAAAGTCAGCACCAAATATCCCTTATCCAATTTGCAATTTGAACCAAAAACCTTCCTTTTAAAAATCTCTTCTACTTGACCTCATCTATTATGGGGTAAAACATGTCCTCCCAGAATTCATATATTGAAGCCCTAACCTCCAGCACCTCAGAATGTGACTGTATTTAGAGATGGGCCTTTAAATACATAAGTGAGATACAATGAGGTCATATAGGTGAGGGCCCTAATGCATTGTGACTGGTGTCCTTATATAAAGGGGAGATTTGGACACAGACACACACAGGGGGAATACTAAGTAAAGACAGGAGAAGATGACCATCTACAAACCAAGGAAAGATGCCTAAGAAGAAACCCACTCTGCTGATGCCTTGATCTTGAACTTACAGCCTCCAGGACTGTGAGATAATAAATGTCTGCTGTTTAAGCCTCTAGTCTGTGGTACTTTGTTATGCAGCCCTAACAAACTAATACACCATCCTGGCAGCAAAGAAATATCACTACGCCTGTCACTTTCTGAATCAGGGCCTGGGGGGTGTCGCTAAGACACACCAAAGTTCAACACTGGCTATGACATGCAGAAAGTGTTCCGAATCGTTCATCAATGGCGCATGATGATCAAAAGATGAGGAACCAAGCAGGAAAAAATAGTCTTTGGAGAATTCATTGTTTCTGTTTCCTGGAATGGAATATGCTGCTACAATGATAGTCTTGGGGTAGGTGGCCCTGAACCCCAAAAGGCTATAACCACACCATGCACTTGGCCTCTGCCACACATCCAGTCCTGTGATGAGCTCTTCTCATGTAATAACTCATTAAATGCTCATACTACGTCTTCAAACCAGCTGCCATTGTTACCTCATCCTATGAGGAAGCAGAGGTCTCAGAGCTTGCATGCAGAGTTGCTGAGGTGTATACGCAGCCCACTGCATCCTGAGTCTCCTTTGCAAGCCTACAGGAGGCTGTGGATAATAGACCCCTCCTCATCTTCCAGCCCTTTCTCCCTCCTAAACGTTTCCCGATGATTTATTTGTTGTTATTTTTTCTCTGCTTAATCACCCAGGTTCTGCTACTTGGAAACTGGTTTAAAAACAACAGATTTTTTTTTGGCATCAGCTGCTAAAAAGACATCTAATGGAAGCAAATATATTGGTAATCATGTTTCTTGTGGGGAAACATTTGTGAAATATAATGCAATCTTCTATAATGATATTTTCCAAAGCCCTGCAAAAATAATTAATAAAGAGGGGAAAAGGGGAACTAAACTCTTTTATCATATTAGATTTTTATTGACTCTGGTGTCAGGGGGGTCACTGAGGGCCTCCGGTCTCGTGTGCTTTGTAAAGAGTCACCATCAAAGATTTACCATATGTCTTGTTTATGCCTTTTCTACTTCCAACAGGCACCAGAATCGTAGGACTACAGGTGGGATACTGTGTTCCACTTGTGGTTTCCATGAAGAGGGACATTTATCCTAAGCATTTTCTGGTCTCTCTCTGCCTATATTACTCTCTCCTCCCTGAGGACGTGGCATGACTTACCAGGTCAGTAAATTTGGGAAGAATCAACTGGGCACACTCATCTCCCAGCCCAGTCTCTCTTTTTTTGTGTGATCCTGGCTGCTCCCCGAAAGCAATCCTGATTCTTCCATGCTCTAGCCTCTCCTGGCAATAGCCTGTGTAGAGACGCCTGGTGTAGCAGGAGTTTTTGGTGTCCTCCATCACCCATCTTTGGTTGCAGTCATAGCTGCGGTGATTCAAGCTCAGACTCAGGTAACAGAATCCCCCCTCCAGGGCATGTTACAAGTCATTCCACTTTCTGCCTCAGGGACTTCTTTGGGGCTGCAGGAAACTGCTTGACCAACAAACTCATACGGCAGAAGTTACATCCCTGGAGTCAACACTCAGTCAATGAGGAGACAAGTCAGGGGATACCTGCTCCTGCTTCCTATCATTCAGATTCTCACTTCTGCTTCTTGGAATCACCTTCCAAATAATCTACCTACACCCAAGCCCTTGTCATAGACCCTAGCTTGGAAGGAACCCAAATTAAGACACAGGGAGCTCAGGTCGGCGCTCTGTAATGACCTAGATGGGTGGGATGGGGGGGTAGGTGGGAGGGAGGTCCAAGAGGGAGGGGATATATGTATATGTATAGCTGATTCACTTCGTTGTAGAAACTAACACAACATTGTAAAGCAATTATACTTCAATAAAACAAACAAGCAAAAAAAGACACTGCTGGATGCTGCATTCCGTGAACTGAGATGTTTTGCTCTGACATGATGCAAAGTCCTGCAGCCTCTACCCACAACTTCTGTTTGGCCTCTATATTAACCTGGATATTTTTCTGAAATTGCACAGACCTGGCAGGAGAAGATTTGTGCTCTTTTTTTGTGGATATACAGAGAGATCCCATCATGCAGAAATGTTTAATGCATGCAAAGTATTTTGTAGTTTTCAGAATAACTTGCATCTGTGCTTTCCATAGTGTGAGGGAAACAAACATAGCAAAAGCATCTCACAAGGCCAGTCTTTACCTACCCAACCTCAGGCATGTCATGAACTCATCTGAGCAAGCATTAAATAAGATAAAGTGTATCTAAGAAAGAATGTTGCCTTAAATTTCTCACTTTGAACTAGAAGGAAGGAATTGGAAAGTGTGAATTATTAGAGTTTGGCAGAAAAGGTTGTATGGCCTTTAAGCCTCCAATATGACATAGCAATACAGCATTGGAGGGTGGATAAGAGTCTGCTTACCATGCCCTGGGCCTTGCTTGGGTCCACTGTGGATTCTGACCCTAGCACTTACTAGCTGTGTGATCTTGTTTAAGTGGCTTAACATCTCTAGGTCCTGGTATCCACATCTGAAAAATGGGCATAAAGATACTGAAATTATTTCCTGAAGGGGAGTAAGGATGAATACAGTGAAGTAGGAAGAGCAGTTAGCAAAGTGTTCAACACATAGTCAATGCTAGACAATTGTGTCCATTATCTACCACTATGTACACATCACCACAACACTTAGTGGTTTGAAAACATGATAAACATTTATTACATCATACAGTTTCTGAGAGTCAGGAACTTAGGGATACTTAGCTGGTGTTTCTGTCTCAGAGTTTCCCATGAAGATTCAGTGAGATGTCAGCTGGGGCTGCAGTCATCCAAATTTTGGCTGGGGTTGGAGGATCTGGTTCCAAGATGACTGCCCCTCATGCCTGGCAAGTCTGTGCTGGCAGTTAGCAGAGGACTCAGGTCTTCGCCACAGGACTTCTTTATAGAGCTGGCACAGTGTCCGTATGACATAACAGCTGGCTTCCTATATGTATATGTACGTGTAGACCTAGAATCTAGATCCATATCTGTCCGTTTCTATTTCTATACCAATAGAGTTTATGATAAATTTTAAGGTCACTGGTTCTAGCCATCAGAGCAGAGAGGAGTGAGGATTCCATGATCCTTCAAAAGGAGTATATTGGATTTGGATTAGTGGAGAGGCAGCAACAACATGAGCAAAGGCATGGCGGGAAGAGGGACATATATCTGAAAGACAGATGGAAAGACCAGTTGCATAAAAGCATTGGATAGCCAAAGACTCAGGCTGGAAAGAACACAGGGAGATGGAAAAAAAAAAAAAAAGGTGGGAAGTGCAGAAGGGAGCAGCAAGGTCAATGACACATGACTGGGAGCATCTGAGTGGAGAACTAACCTGATTGAAACAGCAGTGACTGTGATAGACTTGGACACAGTGTATTTGAGCAGCTTGAAGAATTCTGGAGGCAGAAGACTGCAACATTTCACTGTTCGTTTATTATGAGAAAAATGCCTGTCCTCGCAGGGTAATACGGACTAATTTACTTAAAGAGCCTTTGAGAGAACATAGTATACGCTGCCTTCCATATCAGTTGAAATTAAGGCACTTGTAGATGACAACTCTGAGCTGACAGCCCAAGTGATCTTCCTGGGATTTAGTAATTATGGCCAAGGATGGGCACATTTTGGGGAAGCCTTGTGGTGGCAGACACTTTGCCAACTTTTCTGGAATCATGTCATCGGTATCATTTGAGGAGCTTGCATTTGCACTGCTGTGTACAAGGGTCTTCACTGATTCCTCATAGCCCACCCAATGGTAACTGAACATAATTTCCTGTTAACCTAGTCCCACCTCCTGATTCCCAGGGTGGGAGGCAGCATGTTAAGGGGTCAGAGCTTTTGCTGTTGAGAGTCAGACTGACTTGAGCTCAAAACTCCAATCACTTAATGCATGATTTTCATGAACTTCTGTTAAAAAAATACTAATAGATGTATATGTACTAATATATGTATATAAATACAGATTAATGCCTGGAAAGATTGTAGTGACAACTGAAATTTACTTGGAAATTTATCTAGCATGTGGAAGATAATATGTTTATCTTCTCAATTAACATAACAGAGAATATAAATACAGAAAGGAATCAGACTTTATTCTCTGCGGATGGTGACCTATAAGCAGTAGTGGCACCCTGATTGTCAGGTCTTAACTCAGAAGAATACTGTGGTCAAGTGAGGTTTCCAGAACCCATTAAAGTTCAGAGACACTCCAGGTTTTCCTATACTGTTCCATTCTTAACCCACTCATTGGTGACCCTGGAATTTCTACCCTTGGACTCTGGTTATAACATCCTAAGCACATTGACTTGTGTCCAACTCTGCTTTCAAATTACAAGTTTTTATATATCTTTTGTGCTTAGTCTGTGATCTCCCCAGAGTCTAACCTTTGCTTGGCTTTCTTTCCTCTTCCAGATTGACAGCTCAAAACCTGTTCTCTGGTATAAGCCAAAGAAATCATCCAGTTCAAACATTCCTTATGATATGTGAATCAAGCCCACAAGCTACAACACATTGGATGAGACAGAATTAAGCATTTGTTACTGAAGCCCCTAAGAAGCTGGGGTTGTTTGCTATTTTACAGTAAAATTTTGTCTGTTCTGACTAAAGTCATCAGAAGATGTGGGGTTTAATATTTATATTTCAATTAGCAAATAATTGATTGCTGATTCCAGGGCCAGAGAAAGCCAGTGAGACCCCATTTACATGGCAGGGTGTGGGATAATAAGATCCAGGTTTCACATCTAACTGGGATAAATTTTACTTGATGAAGTCTGAGGGATTTGAGACCAGAATTCTGATAAGTAGGAATCAATTTGGACCAAGGGAAATGGTATTTAGTGTTCAGTCTGAAAAAAATAAAAGTACCAGATCTGAGAAAATGGCTGAAAAATTAATATTTGAAAGGGTCTCAGGTAAGAGGAAGATAGCCATGTCTAGGGCTGGAGCCATGGATAGTCCAGAGCTAAGACCTTGAATCAGACGCTGGGGCGTATCTTTCATTTGGCTCCATGGGTGTACGGCAGCGGGTAGGCATGGACCTGGTAAGACTTTGCTTCTCTGAGCCATGGTTTCTTCTTCTTGTAAAATGGGGATCATCATGTCTATCTCATATTTAGTACTGAACCATGTATGGGGGGAAACAACAGACAACACAGCACAAATGTGCAAGAATTGCTTATAAGACAAATGCCAGTTGAAGTTTAACCTTAAACAGATGGTGCACTCTTCCCGGACTTCTGCAGGACACACTTCTCACCATGCAAGCAAACTTACAAATTGTTCCAGCTGTTCCCAAATCTCATTCAGGTTTTTGGCCAAACAGAGATGACGGTTTGCTTTAACTCCATTACCTTTCCATTAGAACCTTCTACTCCCAGGAGGGATTCTTCATTTCCAGTGTGTGTTTTTGTTTTGTTTTTGTTGTTGTTAATTCAGGTGATAGCAGGTGATTGCCTGCAAAGCACCAGCCTAGGACACCTGTCCTGACCTTGATGCCTTTCACCACTATGAAAGGGGCTCACCTCAGAAGGGGGGCTACACTATGATTTCCTCTTGTTTATATAACATGCAACTATAATGATATAATAATATAAATATATATGATATATATAATGTATAACATATATTTTAATTTTTTTAATTTTATTTTTTATTGAAGTATATTTATAATGTATTAGTTTCAGGCATAGAGCAGAGTGATTTGGTTGTATATATATGTATATATATGTATATATAATATAGATATATTATTCTTCAGTTTCTTTTCCATTATAGGTTTTTTATGAGATATTGAATATAGTTCCCTATGCTATACAGGTCCTTGTTGTTTATTTTATATATAGTAGTGTGTATCTAGGTATATATAATAACTATAGAGTATAATAATAAACTCACATTATTGGGAGTAATGGACCGAATATTGTTCAAAATACTTTCAACATTTAGTTCTCTCAACAACCCATCATACGAGAGAAATGCCAGTTCCCCCAATTTACAGATGAAGATGCTGAAGCACAGGAAGGTACCCAGGGTGATGCAGCTGGTAAGGGTGAACAGAAGTTGAACCAAAGCAGTTTGCTCTAGAAATAGCACTTGTACCCTACAGACCCACACCCTGCCTCTGCCTCCATCTGTGTGTGTGTTGGAGAACTAATATGGTTCTCACAATTTGGGTACCAGCAGATTTCCAGGAAGCATTATACAATGCCAACATCTAGACCTGACTCACCATATGGAAAGCACATCTTTCAAATCTATTTCATTGCCTCCTTTATAGGTGATGCCATCTGTCTGTCACCTCTGCCTAATCCTGACCTCATGCCTTCAATTCATATGCCATACATGTCACCTGCTTTCTCTGGACTTCAGTTCTGCATAAATGAACTGTTTTATAATTGAATGCATGAATACATAGGACTCTACAAGTTCATAGATTCCATATACTTAATCTTTTCATGTTAATTACACTTCTAAATAGAGCTTTGGTCAAAAGGGGACATCAAAATTATTAAGGGGTGGGTATGGAACCCACCCCTAAATCTGAATCTGCTGCTTATTCTATAACATTGTGCATCATTAATTAAAAAGAGACTTTTTCCTTAGCTTTTAAAATATATTTAGAGAAGGTGGTCTTATATATAACACATTAGGCCCATGTTGCCTAAATAATCATTTCAATATACTGATATCAAACATAGTTTAAGTCATTTGTCCAAGTGGTTCAAGGGTCTAGAATATAACTCAGCCAGAAAGGTTTAAATGACAAAGCCAGTTTCCCATAGGCAGAGCCTTTGCCCATGAATGTGCCCCTCAGTCCCTTGATTTATATAACATCTGTTATATCTGAGAGTCTGAGACAATTTTCTAATAGAGAAAAGTAAATCTAGACTTTGTTCCTTAAAGCTCCAGCTCAGCAGGCAAGGTCTAAGTGAAGTCTTCAAGTGTGTGTGGTCCATAGTCTTCTCTGGACATCAAAATGAAATCAGGAAATTTAATGTTGCTCTTGGGGAAAAATAATTATTTTCTCCCATGGGATTTATATATACTTAGTTTTATTCTCTCTCTTAGGGAATATGCACACACTTAATGTTTAACCCGGGATATCTTCCACTTCCTCCTGACTTCCTTACACTAAACTACTATGATTCCAATTTTTATTTGTTTGCAACCTACCCAGTGCCTGGAAGCCCATAAATAGCATGACTTATCATCATAAATGCCTATCTCATAAATTAGAAACCTGAGCAATCATTTCTGTAACTATTTAAATAGTAGTATCAGTCAGGGTTCAACCACAGAAGCAGAAGCAGCAGGAAACATCACAAGTAAGCTGGGATCCCTTGGGAGCAAACTATTTGAACATCTGGGTGGAACTCACATGATTAGGGCAGACCCACCAATGGTAATCTTTTTGATGAATTTAAAAACCAACTGATGAGGAGATTTAAGCACAACTAAAAAATTCCTTTATACCTAGATTAGTGTTTGGTTGATGCCTGGGTATTGTAACAGAGTTGACACATCAAAAAGTCATCAGAGTAATGGAGCTGGCCCATATGGTACTAACATAAGTACAAATTCTATCACACCACATTGCCTCTCACAAAGTGGTCTCCAGCCTTTGGTTCTCCAGAGAAAACACTTAAAAACAATAGAGTCTTCTTCTCACTAACAAATGATTCACTGTAGAGATGATTTTCAAGGTTGGGGTAGGGGTATAAGGTGATAAAATAGTTTTGAATAAGTTGAGAAAACCCTTTTTCACCTGAGGATATCATCGTATCTCTAAATTTTTTGGTAAAAGAGAAACAGAACCTCTGGAAATTCAGTGTGATGTAGTTTTAGAGGGAAATCCGCCATTTCACTAGTAATGAGAGAAATGGTGAAGGAACACTTCTGATAGGGTTCTTTGTTCTTGTGGAGCTTAATTTCTACTAAGGCAAATAATTACATTTTATTCCATATTTTGTGTAATATTTTATCTATCATCATCCTGATTATAAAGTCCGTTGGGGGCCTGCCCATTTTGTGTTCCCCACAAGCAATGCACATTTGTTCTGAATACAAACCTCCTGGAGTATGTGTTTTCCAACAGTAGACCCAAAACAGTGTATGAAAATTTCAAAAGGTGGTAAAGGACTCATGCCAGACTAAAAGTAGACAGAAAACTGATAGAAGATAGAAAACTGATAACAATAAGAAACAAGAACTTCTGACATTAACAACAATAATAATACTGAAACCATCAATTATCTGGTGCCATTTTTTGTTTGTTTGTTTGTTTTGTTTTTTAGCGGTACTTGGGCCTCTCACGGTTGTGGCCTCTCTTGTTGCGGAGCACAGGCTCGGGACGCACAGGCTCGGAACGCACAGGCTCAGCCACTCCGCGGCATGTTGGATCTTCCCGGACCGGGTCATGAACCCGTGTCCCCTGCATCGGCAGGCGGACTCTCAACCACTGCGCCACCAGGGAAGCCCTATCTGGTGTCATTTAAGGCAAGGCCTAGTATTCTGCACTCCATAGTTGCAACCAGTCTCATCCTTACTTCTATTGCAGCAATCATTAATTTTGGGGATCGTTACTCAGACCATCAAGGAAGGTGCATACATGTTCAGGGGCACATGTTTAAATGAACTTAGGTGTTTTAAAAGTTTTCCTGTAGAAATTGTTCCATCAGGTGAAATTTCCTTGTCTGAAAAGAAGTCACATTGTTTCTACAGTGATGTCAAATAAATAACACTGTTTACACATTTATGGTCCTTCTCTTACCAGTCTTTGGGACTGGAATACATCGACTTAGAACTACTCACAAGATCAGTATCTAATATGCAGGTAAGACTACAAATAAGCAATGAAATATAAGAAGAAGATACAGGAAGGTGTCCCCTGTCTAAGGCTAGGAGGGGTCATACCACAGGAGGTGGTGCAGTAGGTAACAGTATGGAGTGCAGCATTAGGGGTTAAAGAGCCTGAGTTCAAATCCTTATTCTAAAAGCAGTTCTATAGCCTCAAGAAAGTCATATAATTTCTATGTGCTTTACATTTCCCATTTAAAAATTGAGCTAATAGCCCCTACCTATATAATTATATGATAGATGTTAGTTACTTGAAATATGTCAAGTACTAGTCACAGTGGCAATGCATTATATGAGCTCTATAAACATTTGCTGTTATTACTTCTCCAATGAAGGTAGCAGAGGAATTTAGGAACCAGCTCAGATGCTCTGAGCAGAAGCTGTGAAATTTCTTCTACTAATGGCCTGTAGTGGGTATAGTGCAAAGGCACATGCTTAGAAGCCTTGTCTACTTTAGGATCTGATTCCATGAAGCAAAATTAATTTCCATCCAGGAAACAAGCTTCATTCAGAGCACAGGCAGAGGGTTGCATTGACAGGGAAGCCTGACCATCAGTATGATTCTGCTCATTGAAATAAAGCTGGGGCTCTGTACAAAATGGGATCTCTATCTGAAGCCTGCTTTCCTTCAGTGAGAGAGTGCACACCTATACCCACCCTGTTTAATGTAATCAAAGGATGCTTAACAATTGTTCTTGGGAGGCTTGGGCAATTCATGTGTTCTTAGGTGGCACAATCAGTAACGCACCATGTCCTGGTTAATTGGTCCTTTCCTGTGATGGGGCAAATGATAGGCAACTGCAGAAGTTGATGGAGCGGAGAGATCCGTCCCTTTGAATAGATATTGGCCTCTGGCCAAACCTAAGAAGTCCTGGGATGAGAAGCCCATCTATCACACTCAAAGTTTTGCTGTCAGGAGCCAGGGGGCAGGACGGTACGTGAGCAGGACAGAAAAGACAGGACTAAATCAACAAAACCAAAAGGGAACTATGATTACAGCTTCTTCACATCCCCCCAGCTAGTGTTGTGTGGCTTCAAGAGATCTTTGCTCTTGCTTCTCTAAAATCATTTTCCTTTTCTAAATTTAACCCAGCTTTCTTTTTCAAAACACAAACAACAAAATAGGGCTTCCCTGGTGGCGCAGCGGTTGAGAGTCTGCCTGCCGATGCAGGGGACACGGGTTCGTGCCCCAGTTCAAGAGGACCTCACATGCCACGGAGTGGCTGGGCCCGTGGGCCATGGCTGCTGAGCCTGTGCGTCCGGAGCCTGTGCTCCGCAACAGGAGAGGCCACAGCAGTGAGAGACCCATGTACCGCAAAAAAAAAACCAAAAAACAAACAAACAAAAACAAAATATTCTGTGTTTATGTGAGACGGTAGCAGAGAGCAGGCCTGACACTCCCTTTGTGAGCTAGTGAACAAAACAGATCCTATAAACACAGAGGTAGCAAGGCTGGCTAAGAAATAGGCACACAAAATATGGAAGAGAGAGATGCATAAATATGTATGAAGGTGTCGAGAAATCATCACTTTTTAGAATTTAAAGACATTCTTTTAAATGTTCAAATATTCTTGTACTCGAACTCCTCTATAATGTGACTGTCAAATAATTTTCCAGCCTGAGATTATAAATTATGTCCAGGGACAGAGAGTTTATTACTCCCTAAGCCAGATCTAACAGTTGGAAGCTTTCTTTGAGTGAAACCAAAATCTTAATCCCTGATGTTTTCAATCCTTGGTTCACGTTCTACCCCTACATTTAGTTCTGTGTGGAACAAGTCCAGGATTTGCTAGCTGCTTGTGAGTGAGAAAGTTTATTTCACCTTCCTGTATCTCAGCTTTTTCTTCTGTAAAGAGAGGGTAACAAAGATATCTATTTCATGGGGTTGCAGTAAATGTTAAATGAGATAATCCAGGTAAAGGATTTACCATCTGATTTGATGCAAGGTAAGTGCTTGCTAAATGTTCGGAATTTCTGTAAGTATTACGTTTCATGTGGCAGCTTTTCAAACATTTTAAGACATTCATTATCTAGATTGTCATTGAGGAATGCAAGCTTAGATGTAAGGAAATCCTGTTCTCTAGATCCACCTCACCTAGCCTTTGCGAAGAACCTTCAACTGGCCAGAGAATGTGCTGGGTACTATGATTAGCACAAAAATAAGTAAAGCACAATCCCAGTCTTCTGTGAAAATAAGTGAGGATGCTTATTATCTAGAATAGAGGGTGAATAAGGGAAAGGAGATCTGGTCATATGGATAAGACAGAAGTGGATTCTGACCCTGGTGGTGGCGTTTGAGCCTAGCCTTGAATAAACAACTTTAACAGCTCAATCCTCAGTGGGGTGGTGGTTTTCCACTCTCTAATGCCTAGTCTTAACTAAGCAGAAGATACTGAACAGAACTTTACATTCTCCTTGAAAGGCTTGCGATTCACACCAGGATCACCAGTTATTATATATGTCCTGGAGAGAACTGAGAAACTTAGCATGTAGTCTGAAAACTGCAATTAAGTAGGTAGCCCTGTGCAATGTATTGGATGTTCATGTATCCCTAAAATTCGTACTTTGAAATCCAAACACCCAATGCGATGATGTTAAGAGGTGGGGCTTTAGGGACATAATTAGGTCATGGGGGTGAAACCCTCATGAATGGATTCACGCCTTTATAAAAGGACACCAGAGAGCTTTCTTGCCCTTTTTTTCACTGTGTGAGGATACAGATAGAAGTCAGCAGTCTGTAGTTTGGAAGCAGGCTTTCACCAGAACCTAACCCTGCTGACACCTGATCTCAGACAGCCAGCATCCAGAATTGTGAGAAATACAGTGTGTTGTTTATAAGCCTCCCAGTCTCTGGTATTTTTCTACAACAGCCTGAATGCCCAAAGATGCCTTGTGATCCTGGGTAAATGGGCAAGCATCTCCATTCACTGTAAGTTGAGAGTGTGGATCAAGTGTCCTCTAGACCCTTTCAATTCCCAAGGAACAAGTCTGCCCAGCTCAAGTAGGGGTGCTCAGAGTCGACCACAGAAAACACCCCATGTGCTGGAGTAGAGGATGAGGTGAAGGCAAGGAAGGAGTGGAGAGAGCACATGTAGAGACTAGGAATCTTCCATCACAAATAATTAAGAGAAGTTGAAATAGTTTCTTCAAATAAATTTAATCCTGACCATTAGCCCTTCTAGGTCTCAGAACAGGGGTCAATTTTCAATCTGTCCTTACTGAGGATCCTTTATGCTCTCAAGGCCAAAAGGAAGACATATGCTTTAGCTTTTGTTCAAAGACTGAAGCTTGAAAAGGAAATTAACTTTAGACAATTCTACTTTTTGTTTTACCACACCAAATGCTTCTAAAAAAAAGGTGGCCCAAGAGCTTCAACCAAGGCGAGGAAAAACACAGCAAGAACAAAGAATAAAATATAAGTTAATATTCCAGTAAAATATACACCAATTATAAACTAGTTGGGTTGGAGATCTACTAGAACTCTAGAAGGTTATTCGTTGTGGGTCTTAATGGGTTTCTGCAAGGGTTTGGGGCACTTGGGGTCTTTACAGATTTCTAGTCTACCTCCCTTCCCTCTTCTGATTCTGTCTTTCCTCCTCTTTGACTTAGTGTTGAGAAAAGCTTAATTTTGGTTGCATGTTACTTTTTGTAAGTGTGTGTGGTACATGAGCCTTTCCTATGAGAATCATACACATATAATAAATGCAAATCATTTGAAGAGATGTCAAAGTCTGTTCAGTTCAATGTAGGAGTCTGTACACCAGACTGATCTTTTCTCCTGATTACATACTCATTGCACCACTTTGGCTCCATTAAGTTACAAGACCCAGGAGCCCCTTTCTTCTCCCAGATCCCTCTTTATTTTCATTTCAACCAGGAGAAATTTTTATGCTTCTCTCTGGTCAGTGAAGCCTTGTAAGTAACACCTCCACTTTGCTGGTTTCAAATCAAAGGTTCTTTCACCTTCACTGACACAATGTACTCCAATGTCATGAATTCAGAAGTTCAAGGTTGCATCAGAGAGGACAATTCCAGTAAGACTGAAGATATGTAGATGAATACAAACCCTTCTATCCAAGTGAAGATGGAGTGTAGACAAACAGAATATCACAATCTTGAGGATTAATCATAGGTGCTGAATGCTAAGAAAAGTTTGGAAGAAGTAAATAATTTTGTAATGCTGTTATGGATTCTACCAAATAAAACTCTCTTTGCTAAAAGCTGAAAAAAAAATGCAATGCAAGTAGATGCCCAGCACAATTCCAATCAGGATAATTACTGTGTTATCTCTGCAGGGGAATATGAAATTATATGGGAGCAATAAATTGTTCGGCTACCTTTGAGAACTCAGTTGAGTCCATCAGAAGCAAAAGAGGATCCAGAATTCTCTGGATATATTGGAAAATGAAATATAGACATATTGCACTGCATTCTGAAAGAAATCTTAACCACTAGATGGAATACTGTTATTCTGGAAATATTTTATTAAGTTGGTCATGGAGACCCCAAATGAGAGTTGCAGGAGTTTAATGGTTTCAAGAATAATAAGAGTATTAACTTTATAATAATTTTCAAAGAGTTTGAAGCAAGTTAATTGGGAAAAGCTAAAATGAAAATGTGTGACCTTGAGCATATTCTTGCCCCTTCTTTGGCCTCATTTTCCTTGTTAGTCAACTAAGGAGTCTGAACTAGAGGAGACTTGAGATCTCTTCCAAGGTCAACATCCACAGAATAAAGGAGACAGTCATGATTTTCCTTAGAAGAATGGGATACTATATAGGAAATAGAGCATGTGGCCTTTAACAAACCACTTCATCTCCCCCAGACTAGGGGTGTAAGGGAGAAGTTGTATTTGCAAAACTTTATAAGGGAAATATCTGCAGCCATCCTCTCTAGGTTCTTCTGACATTAAATAATTACTTCTAATTTTTCAGAATGATTTTTAGATTTGATTAGACCTCCAATAGCCTAGGTCATGGGTTTGTTAACTTGGGTGCCTTGCACTACTGGAAAACCATGACTATGCTTCAGGCTTGCAGGGATTCCCTAAAGTTGTATGCAAATGTCATGTCCACCAGTATCTATAGAGGTGTATGTGCATGGAATTATGCATATATTCCTCCCTGTTCATGGGAAAATGATCCATGGATTTTATCAGATTCTTAAAAGGACACAAGACATTCATGATATTTAGGAAGAAATACTGTTGTTATGCAAGGTACATGCTATAGACTGAATTGTGCCCCCCCAGAGTCACAGTTTAAAACCATAACCCTCAATGTGATGGTATTTGGAAGTGGGGCCTTTAGGAGTGTTAACCTAAAACAATAAAATTGCCACTTATTTTACCAGCAAAATGGGTTTACTTGAGAGCAGCTAAGAATTGCAATCATGAAGAATTGCAAACATGAAACTCTGGTAAACCGCATGCAAGTCTAGCAAAGCAAAGGGGAGGAAACTCTTTTACAGAGAAGAAAGGAAGTTGGGAGGGGCTGTTATAAACAAAAAGTCCCTTGGAGGAAGCTGAGAATTCAAAGTATAGTGGCTTTTCATTGGCTGAGTTATGACAGTCTCTCATTGAATGAGCTGTTGCAAGGCAAAAGAGAAAAATATTACTTTCTCCTGCTGGAAGTAGTAAAGTAGTATCACTTCCTTCCAGAGATACAAGGTACCACTCTTCCTTTTGCTATTTATATTGGTGTTGAGTGGTAGCTGCCTGGGAACTCTGCCTTCTGGCCTCCCAACTCCATTTTAGTGAGGTTTCTCTTTACTAATGTTCACAGGAGGTGATTAGGTTTAGATGAGGCCATGAAGATGGGCCCCTCATGATGGGCTTTTATAAGATGAGACCCCAGAGAGGTTGCTTCTTTTCTCTCTCTCTCTGCCATGGTTATAGAAGACAGCTATCTATAATCCAGGAAGAAGAACCTCAGTGGAGAACCAGATTGGCCAGTACCTTGATATCAGACTTCCCAGCTTCCAGAACTGTGAGAAAATAAATGTCTGTGCTGAAAACCACCCAGTCTATGGTGTTTGCTATGACATCCTAGGCAGACTAATACAGTACAAAATATTGAATTCATGAGACCTACCTTCTGGGCCAATTTCTCTCACTGAATATATCTGTAACCTTGAATATTAAAACATGATTTCCTCTGAGAGATGGATACAGTATCACTTTGAAGGCCCAAATTCCACTTACGTTTTCCATATCATTTTGAAATTGAATGGTATAAATAACTTGGTTTTGTTTTTCCTCTTTACTTAATAGATGAAGAAGCTGGAGGTCCCCTAGCTGGCTAATGAAGGACTAGCTGCACCACACTAAACTGTGTGCTACTTAAAAGCGAAGAGCTGAGAGTTTATGGTCTAGAGCATCTAACATTGATATAACATGGAAGCACGTCCTATAATTTCTGGTTAGTGGACTGAAACATGAAACAATCAAATATTGCCTATTTTAAATATGAACAAATGATTATTTGTAATTGACTGGATTTTCTACTTAGGAAAATCAACTGGAATAAAGATCATTATAATTGATGCATTACAAATGAAGACACTGACCCTGAGGAGAAGCTCAGGAAATAACACAAATCTCATGACTAGTCAGAAGTAAAAGCTGTATTTAAAACCTAGACCTTTGTACTGCAAAAACTGTACTTTTCAGCTTGACACAGTCTTTCATTTGGCATCCACTTAAGAGACTATTTAAAAGATTATAATTTAATTCTAAATTATGTTGGTTTTATAATATGAATTGAGCTTACCTTTTGTTTACCTTACAAAATAATTATTGTATTTGTTCCACCTTGTAGGTCTTAAATAACTCACGGAGTGTAAAATATAAATAATTCCTAATAACTGTTTAAATTGTTTCCTTTGTTACTGTCCTATTCAGGTTTTCCATTTTATCCAGTTGTTGTCAATTATATGTGTATATTACAAAAAAGTCATTCATAAATATTTATCGAATGCCCCCTATGTGCTGGAATAATGTGTGTTTTCATTTTGTTTTGTTTGGTACTGGAGGTACAATGACAGGGACTGACTACAGAATCTTCATCTTCAGAACTTAATATAATAGAAGATGAGCAAATAGACTGGCAATTATAATACAGTGTATTATGTTCACTTCCATATTTTTTGGAGACCTTAGTATATATTGTCTTACAATAATAAATCATATGTCTGTTGTATTATTCTTCTAACCTCTCATTTGTGTGTAGTTTTTTAAATTTTATTTTCTTGATTAAATTCTCCAACTATTTATCTTTATGCTTAAAGATTCAGCTCCTGAAGTTCTTTTGCAATTCTATGAATTTTCAAGTGTTTTAATTAATCTGTTTACATTTTTCTCTTTTTTTCTTTTTATGACTTTGCTTAGGGTTTTAGTTGTTATTGTCTTGCTTTTTAGTATGCTTTCCTTCCATTATTTTCAGTCAATGTCTTTTATTTTTATAAATCACTGGCTGGATCTGATTGAAGACAGACTCTGAAACAAAGAATAACTCATCTTTAGGCCCCCAGGCAAATGATATTGGAAAGACATAAAGCAGGAGAAGGGGCCCTTCTGCCTGTTAATAATAATTTGCTTCTCCTCCCAAATACTTTCAGATAATACTCTCACAGCAGACATTTGGGTCCTGAAGACCTCTTCTGGTTGGGTTTTAGAGACCAAGCATACATTTTGGCATCCATCAAGTGCAATGGGTTCTAATCCTGACTCTGCTGTGTGAGAGAGGAACATCTTTGCCTAATTGCCTAACCTCCTTCAGCTTTGACTTCTGCTTTGGTGAAAACTGAGGTTCATAACACCAGCCTCCTAAGAATGACTTGCTTTATAAGGAAAGGGTAAAAACTTTGTCCACAAGCTCAGGCGTAGAAACTCTACTTTCTTTAAGTCAAATTAAATAGGACTCCTCACCTCAGCTTGGTAGGAAATTTAATCTCAGTCAGTATTGGACCTCACCGTCTGCTGGGAATGTCCCAAGTCTGGAGGTTTAATTGGCACCTAGAAAAAGAAGCCATGGCCTCTGACCTTCAGGCCATTCTGGTGGCTGTAACATCCCCATTGTCTTCAATCCCTGTGGCCCCAGGAAGTCTGATGGTTTTGCTGGAAATCCTGCCAATGTTTAGCTGATGGACATGTTCACCCTTGTCTGATGGGGGCCGCTTCAGAACTGAGCTGACCACAATGGGAGGACACAGTGACCTCCACCTCAAGGGCGGCTACCTCCTTTCCAGGCAACCACTTCTCTTCCTTCTCTTACCCCCATTTTTTCCCCACTTTACCTCCTTGCTCCCCAAACCCCATCCTTCTTTCCCCTTCTCTCCCACAGAGACAGTTTTCAGTGAGCGCAGACTTTTACAAAGAAAAAAAAAATGACACTAGCTTTTGGGAACTTCTGTTTTTATATGGGAAAAGCAGGCTGTTGGCCTATCTACAATTTGAATTGGGGTCAGTGGAAAGATAGGAAGCACAAACATCAATGAAAATATTTTAATCATTTACCCTGGCACACATATAAAGTGCTGGCCACTCAAATATGTAGGAGTAGCCCCTTCATTCTTTAAAAAAAGTTGGTAATTGGGCTTTCCTGGTGGCACAGTGGTTGAGAATCTGCCTGCTAATGCAGGGGATATGGGTTTGAGCCCTGGTCTGGGAGGATCCCACATGCCATGGAGCAACTTGGCCCGCGAACCACAGCTACTGAGCCTGCGCATCTGGAGCCTGTGCTCCGCAACAAGAGAGGCCGCGATAGTGAGAGGCCCCTGCACCGCGATGAAGAGTGGCCCCAGCTTGCCACAACTAGAGAAAGCCCTCACACAGAAACAAAGACCCAACACAGCAAAAATAAATTAATTAATTAATAAACTCTTACCCCCAACAAATTCTTAAAAAAAAAAAGTTGGTAATTATTTGATAGATACAGAGTTTCAGTTTGGGATGATGAAATGTTATGGAGATGAATAATGATGGTTACACAGCAGTGTGAATGTACTTAATGCCACTGAACTGAACACTTACAATTTGTT
>NW_006783635.1:491492-506103 GCF_000442215.2 Lipotes vexillifer | reverse complement strand
TGTGGCCTCTCCCGTTGCAGAGCACAGGCTCCGGACGCACAGGCTCAACAGCCATGGCTCACGGGCCTAGCCACTCTGTGGCATGTGGGATCTTCCCAGACGGGGGCACGAACCCGCATCCCCTGCATCGGCAGGCGGACTCTCAATCACTGCGCCACCAGGGAAGCCCTGAATAGCAAATTTTGTGTTTTATATATTTTACTAAAATTAAAAAATATTCAGTGATTCCTTAATCAGACAAAATATAAAATAGTTCTTCAGATGACCACCAAGGTTCTTGCCTTTCCAAACATCTTTCTTTTATGCCCTTTGTATCCTCCAGTTTTTGCTGTAATGTTGTTTTATAAGAAACAATTTCAACATTTAAGTGATTTACAATTAATATGTACTTCTCACTCATATCAGATGCTAGGGTTCTGCTCTAAGCTATCGATTAGTTCAGGACAGCCTGAACTGTCTTCTCATTCCAGGACTCAAAAGGAAAGAGTCATATTTTGAATGTGATCTTTTCAGGGTGGAAGGCAGGAGTGCAAGAGAGCTGGTAAAACTGGTGGAGATTGCCAGTGACTATGGTCTTCTGCTTGGAAATGGCACATCGTTTCCTTCAATCCCACTGGACAAAGCACTGGGTCCATGCCCAAGCCCAATAACCATTGGACAGGGAAAGTAACCCCTCCCTTGGAGATAGGAAAGAGGAAGTTTCTATTTGATTTACAACAATAAAATATACTGAAGTCCATACTTCTAGTCACAAATACTCTCCTTCTTTCCACAAACAAATATACAAACAAAAATTTCATATAAAAATGGCATCAGGCTCAATATTGAAGACCTCACGATAGTTTTCACATCAGATCCCAAGGTGGTACTTCTGATCCAGAGATCTATAAGGTAAAAAGACAGGTGATTTCTTTCCTCACACCCAAAATACATTGGGTGAAACAGGGACAGGATAACCAAAATCAACACCTTCATTTGTAAAGGGGAAGAGTAAAGGGACACAGTTACTAGGCAATAGCAATTTGTACATTTTCTTGGGTGCACCTTTCGAGTATTCACTGTCTCAGGTTAGGAAATATACTTTGATTATCCCCTGGTTCTTATCCCTGGGAGTAGCTCCCCAGTGTATTGCCCTCTGGCTCTTAAATCCAAACTTTGAGATGGCTTTCTCTTTCCATCATCCTCTTTGACCACATCTAAAAAAATCATTGGAGACTATGCCCTTCTTAGGGTTTACACAGCTTTATAAACATGCTTCCTGACCATAAACAGTTGGGGGTTCTGTGATAGCAATCCTCTTAGATGTCCCCTGATAATCCCATATGGTATTTATGTCCTTGTATAGTTCCCTTCCACATTGTAACAGGGTTAGTCTGTGTGACAAATAGCATACCATGTAAGGCATGGCATGTCAATTTCAAGGCTAGGTCCTAAAAGATAGTGTAACATTTCCTTTGTCTTCTTGTATCACTTACTCTGGGGGAACCAGTTCCCAGGTTGTGAAGAACCACCATGAAGCTCTATGGAGAAGCCCACATGACAAGAAACTTTGAATCTTTCTACCAACAGCCACATGAGCAAGACATCTTGGAAGTAGATCAATCCAGCACCCATTAAGCATTCAGATGGCTGCAACCAATCTCTAAATTAGTCAGCTTTTACTGTCATCATCCCTTATAAATATTATCAAACAGTTAGTGAGTTTCCATAAAAAATGTTGATTTCTTGTGGCTCTGTGTCTGGTACCACATCTCTGCAGGGTGGGCTTAAGTCTTCCTTATGGATCTTCTTACTCCAGGGTCCAGGCTGAAGGAGTAACCTCTGTGCAAGATGTGTTGTTCTCATGTGAAAGTCAGGAGCCCAGAGGGTTGGTGGAAACTTACAGTGCCTCTTAAAAATTCTGCTCAGAAGCTTTATTGGCTAAAAGGTACGTGGCCAAGTTACACCTGCATTTCTTCCTCTGTGTTAAAGCATGCCATGTGACCAGGATTAATGGGAAAGAGAAAATAATACAACCATGGGGTGCAGGCAGAGAACAAATATTTGTTGAGTAACAGTCCAATCTATCACACCCTTTTCCAGATTATCTATTGATGGGCAACAAACTATTACAAAACTTAATGGCTTAAAAGTACAATATATTATTATGTCCTGTGTTTCTGTGGATTAATGGGACTACTCTGGGTACTCTGTGAGGTCTCTCCTGATATTGTCTCAGATGATGGCTGTGCCTAAAATCATTTGAAGGTGTCTTCACTCACCTATCTTTGCCTGGGCAAGAATGGCTGGAACAGCTGGGGCTATTTGGATATTTTTCTCTTTTTACACATCAGTTCATGGGGTATTTTGTGCTTCTGTACAGCATGGTGGTCTTAAGCTAGTCAGATTCCTTATATGGTGACTGGCTTCCCTGAAACAAGTCTCCCATCAGACAGGTAGTGAAAACTTCTAGTCTCATAAGTCCTTGGCCTGGAGAGTGGCAGTTTTCATAGCAACTATATTGTAAAAGTCAAATCAGTCACATCCCCTCCCGAGATGCATAGAAAGGGCTCTTTTCAATGAGAGAAATATCAAAGAATTTAGGGCCATCTTTACTGGTTTAACAACATAACTATAGCTAAATGAAGCTACAGTAGACTTTTTTTTTTTTTACAATAGACTTTTCATTTATCCCTCATGAAAAATCTGGCCATACCTGTGGGTGTTGGCTTGTTTCCCTTGTAATTTAAGTCCTCAGTAACCAAGAAATATGTTCCTTCATATATTTGTATCTATTCTATAGTGCACAGCAGGGTATCTTATCAGTAGTAGACCCTCAGAAAATGCATAATGAATTCAATTAACATCCCTGATATGAAGAGAATATGCCCCATCAGAAGCAGAACTCAAAATTAGTCAGGAACCCTGAGTTCTAGTCTGAGAACTGCCATAACTCTGCCACCTTGGCAAAGATGGCTCACCAATCTAGGTCTCTTTTTCCTCATCTGTCAAGTGAGCTGATACTGGTTGGTCCACAGGTTGTGTTTTAAAAAGAAAAAAAAGGAAACTGTAATGAAATATGGAATTTGTATCTATGCAGTGGAATACTGTTCAGCCAATAAAAATAATGTTTTAAAAATATTTAATAGCATGCAAAATGCTATTTCTGATATATCTCGGGGTGAAAAACTGCAGACAACAAAACAGTAGACACTACTCTTACATGTTAAAAGCAAATTAACTCTTAGTTGTGGAATTAGACTTAATTAATACTTTTGGATGACTATCTTTCCTCAAGAGTTATTTATTTAGAGTAACACACTCCAGAGTAATGAAGTAAAAGAAAACAAAAACTCTAATGGGATATACACTTTTCAGCCATACAATATAACTCTGTTCTGCCATTGAAAATAATGCTTTAAAACTATTTGAAGATTTGACAATATGTTTGTGATCTATTTTGGGATGGTAAAAAGGCAGGTTACAAAATAGAATATACTCTGGTTAAAAGTAGTTGACTCTGTTGGTAGGATAGAGCTGATTCTCATTTCCTTGTATGTGTTCTTTTATTTATTTTCCACATTTTGTATAAAGAAGTTTTCTTGGTATTTTTTTGTTTTTTTGGTGAGAAAGTAATGCTAATATTTACTTTAAGGAATTCAAAAGATGCAAAAGAATGTAAAAGTCAGATGATGTTTGAAATATGTTGGTGAAAGTAATGTCCTGTCCGTAATTCCCTTTTAGTTGTCAAGCATGTGTAGCTTTAAAATCACTATTTTATTTTATCATTTTTAATTTTACCTTATCATTGCCATAAGGAGTGCTGTTCATTGACTTTAATACTATCATGACTAGGGGAAACAGTAATTGGAGTGTTTCACATGATTCAAAATTTGGCCACTAGGGCAAAAGTAGCACCATTATGCTGAGCCCCATACCTCACAGAAGGGAACAGAATGAGCTGGAGAGAGCTCATCCTACCTCGTCAAAAAAGGCAGCGTATTCCCAGGTGTCCACACTGGCTTCCAAACCCTCTGCATCTGCAGGCCCTGCAGCCTGACAGATAAAGCTCAGAGCAAAACACCCCAGCCTAGAAGCTCCTTTGCATGGCAGGCAAACCATCTGTCAACACAGCAGAGACTCACCTACCCCCAACCCCACCTCTAGGTTGCAAGTGCAAATTCCAGAGCCAGCCATGGGAGGGTTGACCTTGTCTAGGTTTGCAGGGCTTTGTTTGGTACGTTCTGGAGATTCCAACAGTCAGGTGATCTTAGTTCTTGGCTAGTTTGTGGCTCTTGCAGATCTCAATGTGACACTGGCTCTGACCAGCAGGGAGAAGTTACATGAGTGGGTCCCCATGCAAGCTGGCGCTGGCATTGAGGCACTGCCAATACTTTCCAGCAAGGAGAGTCCCTCAGGAGCCAGCGATGCTTGTTCTTCAGAGTTGGGGACCCAACAAAGAACACCAACTTATCTATCTTCAGTTCTGAATCTAGAGAGAGATAAGGCTTAAGGGAGATGGGAGAACAAAAGACTGCCTTTACAGCAGGAAAGATAATCTTGGGGACTGTGGATTATATCTGAACCTCAGAATTAGCTAAATCCACCCAGGAATCACAGGTGATTCTGGGTGAGGCAAAATCTGTTGCTGCTGGGAAGAGCACTGAGGAAGGTGTTCTCCCTGAAGGGACCCATCCTGAGAGGGAGAGGGGAGGAAGGGGCAGAGACCTGCGGGTTACCCCTTGGAGGACCAGGCTTTAACTGCTAGGTTTCCTTAATAAAAGTAAACCAGGCACTGAACAGGGCTGTGCTGGTGTGGATGCAACTTGCTTCTTCTAAACTCTAAACTTCTAAACTCAGTCATGGAATTAAGTCATTCCTCCTCCCCAGGAAAGACAGAGTCCCAGGGATCAAAGACAGGCCAGAGCATCAGACTCATGGCACTTCCTGCCTATGGACTAGAGCTTCTCATTTGGGAGGAAGTACTCTCATGCCCCAGCATTAAGGATGGCCCAAGTATTTTCTCAGATGAAAACATATAGGACTGGGAGTCAGCAAGCCATAGTTCTCATACACAACTGGGCCTCCACTTCCTTATCTGTTGTTTCTTCCCACATTTATGGTATTTCTTTTAGGCCAGGCACTGTATTAAACAGAACTGTGGTAAAAAGAAGGACTTAATCCAGTCCTTCACCTTGAGGTACTGGAGAGGAGATGAGCATGTAAACACTGTGATTTCTAAAATCGCTCTCACCTCTGCAATTCTGAGTTTGATACAGCAGGCATCATTGTGTGGCACAGCAGCTCTGACTCAAGGAAAAGATGGAGATGATCTTAAAACTTCTTACTGAAGAGACAGGTTCTTAGTCTGTGGTAGAAGCTTCAGCCTTAGATACAGAACTCTCAAATGGGTCCTCCTGAAGACAGTACCAGTGTCAAGGGTATGGAGAGATGGAAGCTCTTCACAAAACTGGACAAAGAGAAATGTGGGCTTGGGGTAGGGAGAGATATCAGGGAAGAGGAACAGAAGCTATTGTTTCTGAGAAGCTCATTGTTCCTGACTCAGGGACATTTTAGCATTCACGTTGCCAAATGAATCGATGTATGATTCATGAGACCAATCATAAAAATACTTTGCATAAAATCCTTTAAAGTTCTCCCTCTGATCCCATCTAAAATAAGGTGGCTTGCACAATGTGTACAAACTGATTCTCAGCCCTCTCAAGGTTTCTCCCCTTGAAATCTATGATCCAACTTAACCAAGTTTATTTCCCTTCCCTGAACAAGTAATGTGCTGTCTTTCTTCTGTATGTGATAAAAATTGTCTCCACCTGGAACCCTTACTGAAGCCGAATCCAGCCTCTGTAACCCGACACTGAATTAATTCTCAGAGACAGAGTTGGGTGAAGTAGAAAAGAATACTGCTTTGCCAGGCAAAGGGGGCCACAGTGGGCTAATGCCCTCAAAACTGTGGGTCCCCCATCGGATGAATGGATAAAGAAGATGTGGCACATATATACAATGGAATATTGCTCAGCCATAAAAAGAAATGAAATTGAGTTATTTGTAGTGAGGTGAATGAGCCTAGAGTCTGTCATACAGAGTGAAGTAAGTCAGAAAGAATAAAGACACAGACATAGAGAATGTACTTGAGGGGAGGGGGAGGGGGAATTGTAAGCTGTGACAAAGTGAGAGAGTGACATGGACATATATACACTACCAAACGTAAAATAGATAGCTAGTGGGAAGCAGCTGCATAGCACAGGGAGATGAGCTAGGTGGTTTGTGACCACCTAGAGGGGTGGGATAGGGAGGGTGGGAGGGAGGGAGACACAAGAGGGAAGAGATATGGGAACATATGTATATGTATAACTGATTCACTTTGTTATAAAGCAGAAACTAACACACCATTGTAACACAACTATACTCCAATAAAGATGTTAAAAAAAAAAACAAAAAAAAACCTGTGTGTCCCAACCTGGAGGGGGTAGTGCGGAGCTTTATGGTAATTGTTCAAAGGGGACGTGATCAAAGGGGGACGTGATCAGCTCTTGGACATTCTTCTGATTGGTTGATGGACAGGTAATCAGGAGTCAGCATCATCAACCTTCTGGTTCCAAACAGTCTGGGGTCTGTGTGTCTGCGGGCAGAATATTTAATTTCTCCCACCTGGTGAGGGTCTCAGTATCTTCAAAACAGCTCAAAGATGTTGTTATGTGTATTCCTTGAGGGGTAACCAGGACCCTGCACCAAGGCTGTGCTATTGTTTCTTTTGACTGTTCCTCCTTTGTCTCTGCATCCCCTCCCTTCCCTAATTAGCAACTCTTTGAACTGTTGGAACTCAGAGAAGGTCATGGAGGCTGAATGAAGCTTATTTCCTGTAATCAAGAAGTGAGGACAAAGAAAAGCATTTGTGCCCAGGAACCTTGCAGGTTCCTGCTTGGGATCATTACCATCCTCCCCTGCCCTGCACAGTCCTTTTCAATTGGTTTCTCCCATACACGGTGTACAAGACAGCTTAGATGTCACTCCTGCCGAGAAGCTTCCTTGCTAGTGTCTGAGCCTGATGCCCCCTCTGAGCTCCCTCCCCTGGCCCAGGTCCTGCCTCCCCTCTTTCCTCTTTCCTCCCCTCTTTCCTCTTTTCCTCACTAGCTTGTAAGCCTTGTCTGCCCTATCCATCACCACACCTCAAGCCTGGACAAAGGAACAAATCAACGTGTATTTAGCGTTTTACATCTGCCTTGTAAGCATTTTACTCAACCCTTAAAATCAGGCTGGAATTGAGAGGAGCAGAAAGAAAGATCGTTATTCCCTTTCACAAGTTAGGAAACCAAGAATCAGAGTTTAAATGGCAGGTGTGAGTTCACAGTTCACTGAGAGATGGAGCAAGAACTATAACGTGATCTTCTGTGATTTCTGGTTGTTAATGGTACTCACCTTTTGTTTATGGTACTCACCTTACTCATGGAAAAAATGTTCAATTTTTCCATGATCATCTTACTTGGTGTGAAAATACAAAATTACTCAGATTCTAACTTCCTTTGCAACAATAGGCTTTAAATGTAATTAGTTCATTTAGACATGAAACCAGTTACATATGTGTGTGTATTTGTTTATATATAAAATATATGTTTATATATAAAATATACATAAGATTTTGAGCTTTTCCAATGGATAAAGTACTATAGCTCCTTGAGAAACTATGTTCCTTTTGACCCCTATATCCTGCTGAGATCACTCACCAGTGCCCTGCACAGAGTAACACACTTGCCAGATTCACTTTTAAGTGCTTCCTATGGATTTTTTTGATGTGCTGTTTATTGGAGGCATAGCCTTAAGTCCTCATAAAATTAGCAACTTCCTATCACTTGATAATGTAAAAGTAGTGTCCAAAGCTATATTTCAAAATACTGTATTAGCCTAAATTCCATTGTTCTCATTGGGTAAGAAATATTGATAGAGTATACATGTTATCTGAGAGTTTGTATGTGCCAAATACTGTGCCAGACTCTTAAGATATACAATTTCATCTACACTTTACAAATTGCCTTTGTGTTGAGAATTATTATCACTATCTTACAGAAAAGGAAACTGAGACTGTGAGTTTAAGATTTTCCCAGGTTTATAGACAGTATTTGACAGAATAGAAACTCAGTTACAAATTATCTGACTCCCCAAGTCCAAATTCTTTCCATTTCTTTTCTAGAATTGAGTTTGCAAGCTTGATTGCATTTCTCCCATGATCCAGAACAACTTCAGTACTTAGATTCCCCAGGAGGAAGGATAATAAGAAAATTAATCTATTCAGAGACTATCAAGAATGGGGTTCAATTCCCAGATTTGACTGTTCCAACCAGGCGACCTTGAAAGAGCTAAGGAATCTTCAGGTGCAGTGAGGCTATTAGATGAGAACTATTACTAAACCAAGATTGATTTTGGTGGTCACCTCTGTTCTAAGCCATGCGACCTTATAACTTACTTCACCTCTCTGGGTTTGCATGTCCACAAGTACAAAAACAGGAGCGTGGAGCCCAGTAACCTCTAAACTATCTTGCTGCTACAAAACTCTATAAGTTCTAGCCCACAAAAATCTCTTTCTTCTTCTTCCTCTCCTCCTCTTCCTTCTCCTTAATATATTGATAATTATATTGATATTGATAAAAATATATTGATAATATATTGATAATTATTAACTTGCTTCCTACCACTGAGTTTAAGCTTTGACTTTCCTTTACATATCTCTTCCATATATCTTCCAATCCACCAATTAATGAAGTGTTTGTTCTTTTTCTATCCTTTAAAATAAACACAAGCATGTTTTGTTTGCAGATTCTCAATCCGTTGTGCTACACCACACTTTGGAAAAATATACTCAAACTTCATTTTGCTTCTGAACACAGACATATACAGATGTGCCTTTCCCAAGCAACAGGAGGTGTTGTTCATGGCCAACCTTTTTTGTAGCTGTCACCATGATGGCCTGTAAGAAACAGATGGGCTGATGGAGAGTACAGAATTGATATATTATTTTTACTTATTTTTTTTTAACGTTTTCAGTTAAAGGGAAAAAAACATCAGTCAGACCATTCTGTTGAGCTATAGATTTTTTATGGTTGGTTTTCCAGTTGTAACAAGTATTCATGTTAGAGAGAGGAAGAGAGATAGAAACAATCAAGAGAAGCCTGATAGCCAACTAAGAGCATTTCTACTGAATACTTGTGCCTTAGAGGTATTGTAAAGTTTTAGTGTCTGGACCTCAATATTTTAAGTTTGGGAACTAGTTTTCCCTAGGTGATCAAACTCAAGAAGACTGATATTTTCTAACCAACACAGGTATTTGTATATATAAAAAAACTATTTTGTTTACATGTTTATTGACATGTAGATGTGCTATGGATTCTAATAGGTGATGGATATACAATGACTAACAAGATGCAGTCTTCGAACTCAAGAGGTTTATAGGCTCACAGGGAGCACAGAAAAGTGTATAGAAATATGTGATGCAATGTAATACATGTGCAAACACCTAGAAACAATCTTGAAATTTCTGTGAGGAGTTCATTATTGTACCTTAGGGTACAAATTTAAGAAACAAAATAATGCTGGAGCAGTTGGAAATTCAGAAAATTCTTCTAAAACATGCTTAAGATTTTGAATAGGTCAACACAATCAGATCTTCATTTTGGAAAGAGAAAAATGATATGGTACAATGAAGATGGGAGTACATTAGATAGAGCAAACTTTGAGGGGCTGACATGGAGCAGAGCTCTGCCTTGTCTGAAATCAGTGCCCCCACCCCGGGCGGCTGGGTTAGTGAGTGGAATGGTTGCAGATGGAAAAAGGAGCAAGGGTGTGTTCTGGCCATGGATAACCTGGATAAACTATCTTTACCCTCACCTTTGGAAGTCCTTCCCTGATGACCAGAAATTTCACCTCACCTAAATCCTGAGCTTCCCTTTGGTTGGCTGTGCTGAATACACAGGAAAAAGGGCTAATTCATAGAAAACACTTTGGCCAGGGTTCCATGAAGACCATCCTTCATGCCTCCCACACACTGAACAATAACAGCCACATGTATTGAAACCGTACTGTATGGAAAGCCTTGGATAAAGCTTATGTCTGCTCACTATTTACTTTTTTACCTATCCAGGGAGGTCAATTTGGGGCAAGTTACTCAAGCTCTCCAAGTTGCAAGTTCTTGTGTGATGCAAAGCTTAAGATGGCAAATAGTAAAGGAGCAAGCAAGGAACAAAAGTTGGATATCTCTGACTCTAATACCTGTGCTGTTCAACATATGAGAGCCAATATTGCAGGCTGGAGTGCACAAATACTTACATTTCATTCCTTCCAGATTTTTTCAGTTTTCCATGGAATGGGTCACACCCATGGGAACACCAGATGAATACTGAGATTCAGCTCCAACATCGCTTTCTCTGGAAGCCTTGTCTGATCTCTTCAGAATAAAATTCTGTCATCTGCACCCTGGGGCATCATGCACATCTGTACAAGAGCAGCCATCTGGGAAGGCAATAGACAGGATCCTATTTACTCTGTGTCCACAGCTTCTCTCAAATGACCGACAATAATGGTCTCAATGAGCTGGCTTGTTGAATGAATAAGTTATGCCTAAGTTGTGCCTTTCTAAGATCACCCCCTACTCTTCCTGTGGACTTGCGCATTTCTATCCTTTTCTCAGTAAATCTTTGGAGCACGTCCATGGCTGGTTAGCTAATGTGCACCTATGTAGTGCTGTCTAGAATCTTAGTGTCACACCAACCTAAAACATATAGAAACTAAAATTAATGTGTATATCTGTGTGCCAGAGGCCCTCACAGTGCTTTTTATTCTTTCTTCTTTTATTTCTTTTTCTTCTTTGAATACGTTTGAGGCTTTGCCTATCTCTTTATGTTAAAAAAATATACCAGCTTTTATCCTATGTTGTTTTTCTGATTGAAAAAACTGTATTTGAAGATCAAGCCTCACCCTCTCCTCCAAAGAAAAAACACGGTGACTTTCTGTGTTGTTGTTGGCTTCAGAGTGTGGGCCTCTATTTTACCTCCTGATAAATCTCCAGTTTTATTTCCTCTCTTCAATGAGTGAGGTGAGAGATTCTTATAGAGAGTTCCCATGGGGATCTGGAGGAGGCCAACCTTCACAAAGAGATTCAGAGCTCTGTGTGTTTAAAAAAAGAAGCACAGGAAGGTAAGTTCACGTTTTTCCAGTCCTGGTTTGTGTGCTGGACATTGTGTTATGTTAAACATTATGTGATGGATCCACCCCAGAATTTTACAAGGTTTGTCCCTGCATTAACTGAGGTTGAGCAGGTTCGGGTAAGAAGTCCAAGGCCACACAGAAGGCAGGGGTGTGGAGTGGGGTTTGTGTAGGGTATTTCTTAGGCATCACTTCTGATCCTCTGTTATTTCTGCCACTGCCTCAGTTCTGCACCCGAGCAGACCAGCTTCAAGGTGGTACAGTCTAATGGTATCTTCACCAGGCTTTGACCTGAGCATTTTCCCTCCAGCCCACACCTCTTTGTAGTCTTAAACCACCTCTTTGTGGTTCTACCTGTGTAGCCTGGACATGAGGTTGTGGCTAATCTTTGACCAAGGGGCATGGAACCATTGCATAAATGGGTTTCCCCACGTGGACAGTCCCAAAGTTCACTTCATGTGGCCTCTTGAATTGTAGCACAGGATTGTGCAGCTGGTCATCATGGCAGTGCCCAATTCCATGAGCATCCTTGCACTGGCTCTCTTTCTTTCCTTCCCTGCTCCCTCTCCTATTTTTCTTGCCTGATCCTTGGGACCATATGCCCAATAAAAGCCTCACACTTAAACTTCTGTCTTAGGCTCAGATTTCTAGAGAACCCAGGCTGCATCAGTATTCCAATCCAAGCTCATAATCCATGTTCTTCCCAATATTCTAGTGGCTTTTAAGCTTTTTAGATCCCTGGAGACATTTAAATCATACAGATTCTTGGACATTTCCTACAGACCTGATGATTTGCATATTCAGAGAAGTGCTAAAAATATGCACTTTCTTTATTTTTTTGTTTCTTCTTTTGTTTAATTTTCCCATAAACTCCAGAGGTGATTCTTATGAAGAGTCAAGGCTCCTCACTCAGGCTTTGACTGGTTTCCCCAAGGTCAAAGACTAGGTATTTACTTTTTGCTGTACTCCTAACCCTAGCACACTCTGGGATCAGCAGACACACACACACACACACACACACACACACACATTTGTGAACTTGCATTAACTTAAATGATTTCTTTACAGAAAAATCTGAAATCTTACTTCTATTAGAGAATAGCTTACTTAAGAAAGTCAGACACTCCACCCAGATCCGAAGCACTTACTAGGCTGCTAATTAGTACTTGAGGCTTAATTCTCCCCTCAAAGCATGAGCCTGGGAATTAAAAACTTACATTTGGATTTCTAGTTTATCATGTAGCAAACTTCTCTAATTTTTTGTTTCCTTATCTATCAAATGAGGATTGAAATAGCTCATCAAGGGTTTTCCTGGTGGCACAGTCATTAAGAATCTTCCTGCCAATGCAGGGGACATGGGTTTGAGACCTGGTCTGGGAAGATCCCATATGCCACGGAGCAACTAAGCTCATGCACCACAACTACTGAACCTGCATTCTAGAGCCCACGAGCCACAACTACTGAGCCCATGTGCCACAACTACTGAAGCCCACGTGCCTAAAGCCCATACTCCACAACAAGAGAAGCCACCGTGATGAGAAGCCTGCACACCACAACAAAGATCAGCCTCCCACTCACCGCAACTACAGAAATCTCACTCACAGCAATGAAGACCCAACACAGCCAAAAATAAAATAATAATAATAATAAAATAAATTAATTAAAAAAAGAGCTCATCAAGTTATTATAAGAATGACCTAAGGTAACATATTCAAAAGTTCTTTGTAAACCCTAAATGGATCTATATATGTAAGGATTAGGCAAAGGAGTTGACAGCCTGTGAAACAGGTATCCCATCTAGCCAGCTGAGTAATTTTGCTTTTCCAGAAAATCCTGGAGAATCCAACTGACATTTTTCTAGCACCATGTTGCTTAATCTGGGGCAGAAGCAGACATTGTACTCCCACCACTTCTTTAGTGACTTTGAAAGTAAGACATGACACACTTTACCATCTGATTACTGTGCAATCTCACAGGATGAAATTATTGGAAATCTATACCTGGAGCTCATGTGGACCATTCAGTGATGATTTTCAGAAATATATTTCAAAATCTTTTCCTGTGGGTTTTCCTTAAAATGATTGTAATTTTATTGAAAGCAAAGTGATTTGGGAAATGAAAATTGTTTGGGAACCTTGGCAGTGCAATGATGTGTGCATTATGAAATAGTCGGTCTACAGTCTGTAGTGTATATTTCCATTCAAACTTGTCCATCTGTCATCTATAGTAGGCACTACAACGTTAAGTCCATATTCTTGTTGTTTTTCTTCCCTTCTTTAAAATAAAAATGCTAACAACTTTAGCATTTTGATTCAGAAACAATACTTTTGTATTTCTTTGGTCAATAAAAACATAAAATTTAAACAAGGGAGTTTGATTTAATATGTTTCAATTCAATAAACATTTGCTGAACCACTTTCACACACAAAGATCTGAAACGTAATAGCTGGAAGAACCACTACTACAACATTACATGTAAACAACAGTTTAAAGTCTAGTTGCCTGCAAACACATCACCTAATTTAACCCTGACAACTATCTTGAGAGTTATACAATCCAAGTGTTATGTACACAGATTGTGGAGAGAGAAAAACTGATGTGTAAGGTAGAGGGAATTAAAATTGATGGAGCAGGTATGATATCTCAGATGCTGCACTAGGCATGTAAAATGTTTTATTCTTTCAACAAACCTGCAGTATAGTTGTTTTTACTATTTCCATTTTGTTAAAGAGAAAACTGAGTCTCAGTGAAAGTCAAGGATCTGTCCAAGGTCCTGCAACTAGAACATCCCCAGACTGATTCGAGTTTTAGGTGACTTTTTATGCCAATGGAAGTCATCAAAATGATGAATGAAATTTGAACAAAGAAAGCTACTGGGCTCATCCCAGTGTTACTCAGAAGATGAGCTGCTTCAGAAACAAAGGCAGTTAGGCTCCTGCCCCAATGCTAGTCCCTCCCCCTGTGGAGAAGTGATTGTCATTTCTCTTACTGTATTATTTGGCATATTAAAACCATGCTCATTTACATCATTGGAGTCTGGCAGGGGTTCATTCATCACTCAGTATCAATTCCATCCTTTCTCTAAACAGCAAAGAATCATTTATAATATGAAAATATTGTATAATTCATAGCACTTGGAATGAGGTATCATCCTTTGCAGAACAATTTGCCTCTGCCTATTATGTAAGGGCAGAGAGATGAGGTGAAGGTCAAAAGACCTCATGTCTGGCGTCCATGGTCAAGCCACTTAGACTCTATGAGCTCCAGTTTCCTCTGTAGTACAGTGAAGATACAGGACATTAAGCTGATACCTCAGAAAAATTGTCTGCCAGAGCTACAGTTCCCACTCTGCAAAATGTAGGTGGGGACAGTGACTGAACCAGGTCATTGAAATATCACCCTGAGGTAAAATGGAAAGAGT
>NW_006783635.1:489441-491351 GCF_000442215.2 Lipotes vexillifer | reverse complement strand
AAGAGTGCTGATAGAGAAAGTGGAGGGAGTGGATAAAAGAAGATGGGAACACTCAGGAATTCATGCCAGCTTAATTCATAATTTGACACTGTGGTCTCTTTCACACCAATCTATCTTATTAAGTAAAGGATCCAGAGCTGAGACTATAACTGTGTTCCAGGATCATGGTGGCAGGAGCATGTGATGCCCCATCTCCATAATGATACTGTATTAGTTTGCTGGGGTTACCATAACAAAATACCACAGGCTGGATGGTTTAAACCACATAATTTTATTTTCTTACAGTTCTGGAGGTTAGAATTCTGAGATCAAGGACTTCTGAAGTCTTGGTTTCTTCTGAGGTCCCTCTTCTTGCCTTGTAGATGACCATCTTCTCCCTGTGTTGTCACATTGTCTTCCCTGTGTCTGTACCTGAGTCCAAATCTCCTTTTCTTAGAAGGACACAAGCTATATTGGATCAGGGCTCACCCTAATGACTTCATTTTATCTCAATTACCTCTTTAAAGACCTTATTTCCAAATAGTCACATTCTGAGGTGCTGAGGTTAGAACTTCAACATCTGATTTGGGGATGGGGTACACAATTCAGCCCATAGCAGATACTTTGCTGTGTGACTGCAGAGGATTAACTTTCTGTATCTTCATTTCTGCATCTATAAAATAGTAATAATTATGCTCAGATTAAAGGTGTATCATGAAGATTAGAAATAATGCATGCGAAGTACCTAAATAGTGACTTCTTTCTGTTATTCAGAGAAGGCTAACCTATGGAACAATGTATAGGTTCAGTGACTTAACATATTAAAGTTTATTTATCACTCATTTTCCAGGTTAGTGGGCTCCCCTTCATCAGTGAGTCTGGAATAGAGCCTCTTTCCAGGTCTTGTGACAACTCCACCTTCAAGCAGTAGCCTCCAAGATTGCCTGGGAAGTGGATCAGAGCATGGAAATGCACCACAAAGCATTCCTCGTAGCAGCTTGCTTTCTCTTGGCCCAAACTGGTCACATGAGCCACACTGGGGCAAAGGGTCTGGAAAGGCAGTCCCTTGGCTGAGAGTCCCCTTCCCAGGAAGAACTCTGCATTGTGGGAAAAGAGAACAGACACTTGATAGTGGATAGTTATCTACATCAGTCGGGGCCATCACACGCAACAAAAGATGGTACAAAGTAGGGCATGTGTAGAGTGGTTAATAAAGGAACAATTTACAAAGGTATGGGCAGTTTTTGAGGAAAGTACAAGGTCATGGGAAGTGGGAAGGGACATTGCCACTCCCAGGCTTGAAGGGGCCAGAGGAAGAAGTAGATCCCAGGACCTACAGGGAGGGGCAGCATGTGGAGAGGGCTGCCTACCAGGAATAGTAGTCCCTGGTCAACAGATTCAGCCAGAGAGACCATACGGGAAGGAAGACAAGTGAAAAATACCCAAACTAATCCTTGGCTCCATCCAGCCTTGAAACTCACTGCCTGCTGACTGGACTGCCCAGAAGCCAGAAGGCAAGGGAGTTCAAGGATGTGGTACATGCAAGGTGGCCTCACAGTCCTGGGAAGATGGACAAGTGTGGAGAGAAAGTGGAGGGGGAAATAGAATAAATAAAGCACAGCTCAAATTCTATATTCTTCAACAGAAAATAAAATTAGACTGGAGGTCTTTGGAGGTCTCCTAAGGTGGCTCCATTACTACTTTTTATTCCCTTTGCTCTCCTTTCTAGAATAGATGGGAAGCAAACAGGTGAGCAGAAGTGTTGTAGAGCAAAGCCCACCAGCTGTGGAACTGGCACCAAATATGTGTTGACTGATGTATGCATTAAGGCACTCCAGTGAGTAAGGAGCTTCCCCATTGCTCACAAAAGATTGCAAGGCAAGTATCATTACCTCCACACCTTTAGGAACTGGAATTCTTGGTCCGCTCTT
>NW_006783635.1:426633-489431 GCF_000442215.2 Lipotes vexillifer | reverse complement strand
CTCTTCCTCTCCCTCAGGCCCCACCTAGTCCCACCAGAACTCCAGCATCAAAAGTGCTTCCCAAGCAATTGGAACATTCAAGCCCAAATAAGAGCAATGAAAAAAAAACCCTGCATATCTGCAGACTCCCAACAATTCCCAACACCTGTAGCCAAAAGTGTTCATCGAAATTTATAAGGCAGAATGCATACTTTCAAGTGGAATAGATTAGGCACACTCCTCAAACATTTGTCACATAAATCTCTTTTCACCTCACAAACACTTTTTTCAAATAAGGAAGCAGAAGATATAAGAAGTTATATCAGGTTTCTGAGCTAGTTGGTAACAAAGCCAGTGTAAGGATACAAGGACCTTGCTTTATTCTCTGTACTCCGAACCCAACACACACACACACACACACACACACACACACACACACACACACCACACAGACCTTCAGCTATGCAAGAATTGCAATCACTTCCTGCTGCCTACCGAAGCCGCATCTACCTGACAAAAGAACAAAGAGGGAGAACCAAGGAGCTGTTGGCCTGTTTTGGAATGAGATGTAGGGATGGGCCAGCTAGAGAGAGGGCTCTCTATGTCTCTGTCTCTGTTTTTGTTTCTGTCTCTCTCTTCCTTTCTCATGCCCTCCTAATCCCACCAGATAGAATCAAGGATACAATAAAAGGAGATTCAGATAAAGAAGAAAACAACACAAAGTAATTAGATGTCATTTTCTGAAAACTCTGCAGTTCATGTGGGATGTTAATGTGCATTTAAAGTCATCCCAATTGGGCTACTCTCAGACACTGATGTCTCTGAGTCCATCTTAAAGACAAATCAGAAAACTTAAATAAGTTATCTACCTAAGGAGACGAAAGACCTGTACGCAGAAAACTATAAGACACTGATGAAAGAAATTAAAGGTGAAACAAACAGATGGAGAGATATACCATGTTCTTGGATTGAAAGAATCAATATTGTGAAAAAAACTATACTACCTAAAGCAATCTACAGATTCAATGCAATCCCTATCAAACTACCAATGGAATTTTCCACAGAAATAGAACAAAATTTCACAATTTGTATGGAAACACAAAAGACTCTGAATAGCCAAAGCAATCTTGAGAAAGAAAAATGGAGCTGGAGGAATCAGGCTCCTGGACTTCAGAGTATACTACAAAGCTACAGTAATCAAGACAGTATGATACTAGCACAAAAACAGAAGTATAGATCAGTGGAAGAGAATATAAAGCCCAGAGATAAACCCATGCACATATAGTCACCTTATTTTTGATAAAAGAGGCAAGAATATACAATGGAGAAAAGACAACCTCTTCAATAATTGGTGCTGGGGAAACTGGAGAGCTACATGTAAAAGAAAGAAATTAGAATATTCCCTAACACCATACACAAAACTAAACTCAAAATGGATTAAAGACCTAAATGTAAGGCCAGACACTATAAAACTCTTAAAGGGAAACATAGGCAGAACACTCTATGACATAAATCACAGCAAGATCCTTTTTGACCCACCTCCTAGAGAAATGGAAATAAAAACAAAAATAAACAAATGAAACCATAAACAAGATGAAAAGAAAGCCCTCAGAATGGGAGAAAATATTTGCAAATGAAGCAACTGACAAAGGATTAATCTCCAAAATTTACAAGCAGCTCATGCAGCTCAATATCAGAAAAAACAAAGAACCCAATCCAAAAATGGGCAGAAGACGTAAATAGACATTTCTCAAAAGAAGATATACAGATTACCAGCAAACACATGAAAGGATGCTCAACACCACTAATCATTAGAGAAATGAAAATCAAAACTACAATGAGGTATCACCTCACACCAGTCAGAATGGCCATCATCAAAAAATCTACAAACAATAAATGCTGGAGAGATTTTTAATGAAATTTAGGCCATAGTTATAAGACACAAATTATGTTATGTATCATTGATACTGAGCTATATGGTAATTAGACACAAACGATTCCTAGAATTATTGTAATTGATTAAGGGTTTATATAATAAAACACAAATGAGTTTGTCAAAAACAAACAAACAAACAAACAAAAACAAATAAGTCACATCCGAAGTACTGGGAGTTAGGACTTTAATGTACGGATTTGGGGAAGGGGGAGGGGGCGGCATTTTAACCTATAACACCTTCTTACCTATATTTCCTGCTTCAGCTCCCAAATTAACTTCTTGTTCTTAAATCTCTGTCTATTGCTTCTGAGGGAACCTAAACTAGGTGCTTTGCTAGAGTTTTATTTTTTTTAATGTTTCTGTAAGTGCCTAATCCTTTCAGCATTTCTGCCAAGGTGTAATTATCCACATTCTACATATGAAGAAACTGTGACTCAGAGAGACCATACATATTCTCAACAATCTGCAAAGAGAGAAAAAAAAAAAAGAGAACTGGGATGAGAACACAGATCTATGTAGGTCACTATCTTTACATCCTTTCCTCTTGTGTCTGCTGCAGTCCTTAGTAATCTCCAAAAGGTCTCTAGAGAGTTCATGATACTGTAGATAAAAATATTAAGTGTTCTAAGAAGTTGCTTTTTCTGCCCAGAAAGTATTAGTACTGTTACTTGAACAGAACTGTGTTCCTATTTCTCAGATCAACTTAACCAGCCTCCCTCAACACAGACTCTGGGGGATGCATCAGCCTGGTTCAAGAGAAGTGCAAGATGAATAAGTTCCTGTTCCCCTAAACTCCCCTGTGAAAAATACCATGTAGATTTTAGTGCAAAGAAGCACTTTGTTTTCAATGTGGAAAGACATGTTTCCTTTCTGGAAATTCACAACTGAATAACAGCTTATACCTCCCTTTCAAGCAGGGCTTCTGGGAAGCACTAGGCCTACCTATATCATTAGTGTATTTGAAGTTTATTCCCATTCTCTTTGATGGATTTTATTTATTTACACTCTGGTATTTCAGGATACTGACAACCATACAACAATGACACTACCACCAACAATAACAACTGTTATTACCAATATTAATAAAAAACACATTATGTTTTAAGCTCCACAATTTACATGTATTTTATTACTTTATATAGCAACTCAATGAAATGATTGACTAAACAAACAACAGTCTACCAGCTGTTTTAGAGAAATGAGATTCCTTCCTCAAGATCATACAACTAACAGAAGAGATGTTGGAGACTCAAACTC
The DNA here is from genome assembly GCF_000442215.2 of Lipotes vexillifer. Taxonomy (NCBI): domain Eukaryota; kingdom Metazoa; phylum Chordata; class Mammalia; order Artiodactyla; family Lipotidae; genus Lipotes; species Lipotes vexillifer. The sequence goes on along the minus strand of NW_006783635.1, from coordinate 486,259 downwards.
ATGTCTGTACAACCCCAAAGCCTGGGGTTAACCTCAGTGGTATAATTTACATGTCACATTTTAGGTCATCTGAAATCTCTTATAAGAACAGGGAGGCTGTGTACCATGGTGGGGGGTGTGGAGGTGCTCTGCTCAGAATGCCTTTTACGGAATTGCTGCAAGAGTCATAAATGACCTTCAGCCCAAGATGTTGCATCTTCAGATCCAACCCAGGCAGAGGCAAGCATGCCAATGTCACACTTTCCCCGGGCTACTCATGGTCAACAACTGAGTGTGAGAGGGTTACCAAGCAGGCCTATTCCTACCCCATGATGGGGAATTCTTCTGAAGGGTTACTTTGGCTTAGAGACACCCCATTAGCCTAGCTTAGACTTTCTTGAAATTGCAGTGTGGTCTGACGCTCTCCCTACCTACACCTGCTCCCTCCTTCTTTAGTTTTCACAGGCATTTCTCCCAATAAATCTCTTACACTTCTAATCTCATCTTTGCATCAGAGAAAATGATAGATAAATAAAAGAAAATAAGTGTATTCACCTTTTAATTTATGTAATATAATCCCAGAGCTAATTTGGTGCCTGTGACATATTCAATGCTCAAGAAATATTTGTTGGATAAATGCCTTCTATATTCAAGTTGCCTACTTAATTAAAAGTCATGTACGGTAATCAATAACTTAGACAGGAGGCATAATGTAAAAAAGGTCTATGATAAGAGAATAATTAGTAAAGTGCTTTGGTTGTAGAAGATTGGATTGGAAAAACCAGCAGAGAGTTTCATGGAGGGGGAAGCATGTCACATGATTTTAAAGGCCATATAAGACTTCTGTGAATGAAGAAAGTCAGAGAAGTTAGTAAAGCTCCAGAAACAGTGTGAATGAATTAGAGACATCTGTTCTATTACATGGCTTCTACTAGATAAGTAAATGGTGACACATGACTGGAGTAGCTTTTACAGAGCATAAATGGGGAGAAGAACGGAGAGGGAAACTGGGGAAAGTTTGTGTATGAGTGTAAGAGGTGTATGAAGTCATACTCTTTGAATGATCTAGAAATGAGAATAAAGATAGTTGCTCTCTAATAGTGCTATCTAGTAGAAGCACAATGCAAACTACACATGTGAGCCACATTTGTGATTTGAAATTTTCTGATAGGTGCATAAGGAAATGGGTGAAGATAATTTAATAATATATTTTAAATATCCAAAATATTATTACTTCATTTTATAAATGTAAAAATTATTCATGAGATGTCTTACATTATTTCTTCTTACCACATCTTCAAACTCTGGCATTTTATACTTAACAGAGCATCTCAGTTCAAAACAGCCACATTTAAGTGCTCAGTGGCCATCTGTATCTAGTGGATACTCTACTAAACACCCCAATTCTATAATAACCGACAGACAAAAAGATGGAATGGCCTAACAAAGCACTGTAAAGAATTCACATCTGGGAGAGGAAACACTTCCTGAAGATACCCTGAAGAACACAGGTCATGGGGACAATGCCAAGCCTTCCTGCTTGGGTGGTGTTTATTGAGAGTAAAGCCTTTGAGAGGATTGGCTTTGGAGAATCCAGCCCTTGCAGTGGCTAAGTGTGTGATTGTGAGCACATCAGGGCATCTTTGAGTCTCAGTGGCTTCGGTTATATGATGGTGATAACTCCATCCAGCTCTCCAGGTGCTTGTTCTTCTTTTCCCATGAAGCCATTGTTCTTGGTTTGTTGCAGGCACAATTCTGTGTGCCTTGCAACACCAGTCTAATTCACCAAACAATCCTATGAGGTAGGCACTACTATTATTTCCTGATGCTATTAGAGACATAAAAAGAAGTGAAGTGACTCACCCAGGGTCACCCAGTGAGTAAGTGGTAGAGTCAGGATTCAAACCCTGCCCTCCAGCTTCAGAGTCGAAGTTCTTATCATTCTATCATGTTGCCTCCCTAACAGGGCTTTGAGACCCCAAATTATAAACAACAACAGCAAAACAACGACAACAAAGCCAAGTGTTCACAAGGCAAGTATTTCTAGACATAACCGGGAGATAACTGATAATAATTCCTCAGCAGCATAGTTGAGTTCTGACTATATTTGAGGATCGGATCTTTAAAGAGATAATTAAGGTAAGTTGAGGTCATTAGGGTAGGTCTTAATCCAATATGACTGGTGTCCTTATAGGAAAAACAAGCAGGGATACAGAAATACAGAGGGAAGGCACATGGAGATGACAGCCTTCTACAGGACAAGCAGAAAGGCCACAGAAGAAACCAACGCTGCAGACACCTTGATCTCAGACTCCTGGTCTCCAGAACTGGAATTTTTTGAACCACCCAGTCTATGATCCCTTGTATGGCAGCCCTAGATGACTAATATAGAGGGTGAGGAAGTAGGACAGGGAAGGGAAGGAGGTCACTCATGGAGCATTAATGGACAGGTGACCTGTGAGAGCCTCTAGGACTCAGTCCCATTGAGGACCCCTGTAGTCATCTCATCCACAGGGTTGGGGACGCTGGATGGTTCATCCACCAGGTTCCATCCTTTTTGGGCTGAAGTCTGGGGCATTAACATCCTAACTTGCCCCACTTACAGGCTGAGAATCTCCTGAAGTCAGAGAGATTCCTCAGGCTATAGCAGTAAAAATCCTCTAAAACAATGGGAACTGTGAGTGTAGGGTACATGGATGAGGCATCAGTGGCATCTGCTATTAAAATGCTTAGCAAACGCTAGTTCCACAAAATAAATGAAGGCAGTACTAATTAATTCAACACATATATACTGACCCCAGGCCATGTTCTAGGCTCTAGGATTACCCAAGTGACCCAGATGGCCATAGTTCAGCTTGGAGTACACGTGGGAGTGAGTGATGTGGAGCTAAGGAGTCAGAGAGGGGACATATAACAAAGAATAAGCTCAGAGAGTGACAGGTGCTATGAAGGAAGGGCAACAGGACAATGAGACAGATAACCCGACACAAGGTCACTAGTATTTGTGACTGAAAAGGACAAGAGCCTCAGATCCCTACTAAATAATTCCTCACACAGAGGGAGAGCAGCTTCATTTACTAAGGAACTCAGAATTCTAGGGAGACCCTGAGCTTGGGGCACAGATAAATTTATTTCTAGGAGAGCAGAATGTGGCAGGGAGAACACTGAACTGTGGAAAAAAGATACAAGTTCACTTTTTTAAAGGACAGGCAAATGTACTTTCAGGGAAGTGGTCTTTAGCTGGTACTAAATTCTCTTTTGCTATTCTGATGAGTTTCAAGCTTCTAGAGGCAGAAGTTCTGTAGTAAGGAAGGAATAACTAGAATTTATCACCAAATGAATCATCCAGTCAACAGATACGTATCTAAATATTTTCTACGGTTGAGCCTTGGGCAAACAATTTAACAGCTAGCTAATCAGAAGTGGTCTCTGACCCTACAAGTCTACAGTCTTGCAAAGTAGTTCTCAACCAGGGGAGATTTTGTATCCAGGAAACATTTGTCAACATCTGCAAACATTTCATTTGTCACAACTAGGGGATGCTACTGACATCGGATGGATAGAGGTTGAGGATGCTGCTAAACATCCTACAATACACAGGACAGGCCCCACAAAAAAGTATTATCTGACCCAAAATATCAATAGTGCTGTGGTTGAAACCTTCAGGAAAGTCAGTGATACTGGATCTTAACCATTCAACAGCAATATTTAAGCTTCTCTTCTTTTTCATGTTCTCTAAGTATCTAGCACAAAGCCACCATGTATTACATGCTAAATAAATATCAAGTATCATATGATAAATGCTGATCATCAAGGTAATATGATGTAATAGAAAGAGAACAGGGCTTGGAGGTAGATGCCCTGGTTTTTAATTATTTAACTTACTACTCATGTGACTTAGGGCTATAGTATGACCACTCTGACCCTCAGTTTTTCTATCTGTCAAAATAGGGTGGATGTAAATGTGTAATGAAGAGACACATGAAAAGCAGCCAGAAGTGTAAGACATAGTGTAAATCCTCCACAAACATTCTTTTGCACAGCTTCCCTCCCACCATCAGTGACCCCAGTTGATCAAACACCATTAAGTCACTCTACACCCATTTGTAATTTTGAATAAATTGACCAGGTTGCTTTCATTTTATTAGAAGTCCATATTTGTCCCAATCCCTTAATCATTTCATTTTTATAGGAATTTGTTTATAAAAATTGAAATTAGAAAGAAAATGCAAATTTTAATTTCTGATACTGAATATTTTAGCAGTTTAAAAATTCTTATCAATAAGTTCTTCAGAAGGAAGACAAACCTGAATAAATAGAGAAGATCATGTCATGAAAAATAGTGCTTCAATTCAACATAGTTTTGGAAGTTTTAGCCAATGCAATCAGAGAAGAAAAAGAAATAGAAGGAATCCAAATCAGAAAAGAAGAAGTAAAGATGTCACTGTTTGCAGATAACATGCTACTATACATAGAGAATCCTGAAGATGCTACCAGAAAACTACTAGAACTAATCAACGAATTTGGTAAAGTAGCAGGATACAAAATTAATGCACAAAAACTAATTGCATTGTTATACATTACTGATGAAAAATCTGAAAGAGAAATTAAGGAAACACTCCCATTTACCACTGCAACAAAAAGAATAAAATACCTAGGAATAAACTTACCTAAGGAGACAAAAGACCTGTATGCAGAAAATTATAAGACACTGATGAAAGAAATTAAAGATGATACAAACAGATGGGGAGATATACCATGTTCTTGGATTGGAAGAAACAACATTGTGAAAATAACTATATTACCCAAAGCAATCTACAGATTCAGTGCAATCCCTATCAAATTACTGATGGCATTTTTCACAGAACTAGAGCAAAAAATTTCACAATTTGTATGGAAACACAAAAGACCCCGAATAACCAAAGCAATCTTAAGAAAGAAAAATGGAGCAGGATGAATCAGGCTCCCGGACTTCAGACTATACTACAATGCTACAGTAATCAAGACAGTATGGTACTGGCACAAAAACAGAACTAGAGATAAATGGAAGAGAATAGAAAGCCCAGAGATAAACCCATGCACATATAGTCACCTTATTTTTGATAAAGGAGGCAAGAATATACCGTGGAGAAAAGACAGCCTCTTCAATAATTGGTGCTGGGAAAACTGAACAGCTACACATAAAAGAATGAAATTAGAACACTCCTTAACACGACACACAAAAATAAACTCAAAATGGAGTTTAATGTAAGGCCAAACACTATAAAACTTACCTAAATATAAGGCCAAACACTATAAAACTTAGAGGAAAACATAGGCAGAACACTCTATGACATAAATAACAGCAAGATCCTTTTTGAACCACTTCCTAGAGAAATGGAAATAAAACAAATAATAAACAAATGTGACTTAATGAAACTTAAAAGCTTTTGCACAGCAAAGGAAACCATAAACAAGAGGAAAAGACAACCCTCAGAATGGGAGAAATATTTGCAAATGAAGAAACTGACAAAGGATTAATCCCCAAAATTTACAAGCTGCTCATGCAGCTCAATATCAAAAAAAAGACAACCCAATCCAAAAATGGGCAGAAGACCTAAATAGACATTTCTCCAAAGAAGATATACAGATTGCCAACAAACACATGAAAGGATGCTCAACATCACTAATCATTAGAGAAATGCAAATCAAAACTACAATGAGGTATCACCTCACACCAGTCTGAATGGCCATCATCAAAAAATCTACAGACAATAAATGCTGGAGAGGGTGTGGAGAAAAGGGAACCCTCTTGCACTCTTGGTGGGAATGTAAATTGATACAGCCACTATGGAGAACAGTATGGAGTTTCCTTAAAAACTAAAAATAAAACTACCATACGACCCAGCAATCCTACTACTGGGCATATACCCTGAGAAAACCATAATTCAAAAAGAGTCATGTACCACAATGTTCATTGCAGCTCTATTTACAATAGCCAGGACATGGAAGCAACCTAAGTGTCCATCAACAGATGAATGGATAAAAAAGATGTGCCACACATATATAATGGGATATTACTCAGCCATAAAAAGAAACAAAATTGAGTTATTTATAATGAGGTGGATGGACCTAGAGTCTGTCATATAAAGTGAAGTAAGTCAGAAAGAGAAAAATAAATACCGTATGCTAACACATGTATATGGAATCTAAAAAAAAAGGTTTTGAAGAACCTAGGGACACTACAGGAATAAATACACAGACGTGGAGAGTGAACTTGAGGACATGGGGAGGGGGAGGGAAGGACTGGGACGAGGTGAGAGAATGGCATGGACATATATACACTACCAAGTGTAGAATGGATGGGTGGTGGGAAGCAACCATATAGAACAGTGAGATCAGCTCCGTGCTTTGTGACCACATAGAGGGGTGGGATAGGGAGGGTAGGAGGGAGACATAAGAGGGAGGAAATATGGGGATATATGTATATGTATAACTGATTCACTTTATTATAAAGCAGAAACTAACACACCATTGTAAAGCAATTATACTCCAACAAAGATGTTAAAAAAAAAAATAGTGCTTCACAAACTGTAAAAACAAACCTTTTTAGAGGAGGTCTCTTTTTTTCATCTCTAAAGTTTTATTCTCCCATTTGTCAGACCAGTGAGCTAGCTAATGGAAAGCTAAAAGTGAGGATTTAAATGAGTGTAATGAAATTTTGCCACCTCACTATGATCAACATAGTGATAATAACAGTTAGATCCAGGTCTGCTCTGCACTCCTCTCAGGTGCTTCCTTTAGTTTAATCCTCACACTAACTTCACAAAATAGTTACTTTTATTCTTCTCATTTTACAGATGGGAAAAATAATGCTCAGTGACAGTAAGTAACTCATCTGAGGCCACTCAGATAGAGCCAAAACAACAGTATTTAATATACCACATATTCACACGTCGATTCATTTAAAGTTCATTAAAAATGCATGTAGACAACTTGGAAGCATTTGCTTTTCTCAGTTTTTCAAAGAAAGAAACTAAGATTCATATGACATCATCTTTTCCAAGCAATGGCGTCTTAGAAGGCAGTCAAGATGGGTCAGTTCAATGTTCTGATCCAGAAATAGAAAATCTGGGGGGAATTGTACAAAGATGGTCAAAAGGTACAAAATTCCAATTATAAGATAAGTAAATATTGGGGATATAATGTACAACATTATGACTATAGTTAACACTGGTATATGGAATATTTGAAAGATGATAAGAGAGTACATCCTAAAAGTTCTCATCAGAAGGAAAAAAAAATCATTTTTGTTTTTTATATCTATATGATATGACAGATGTTAACTAAATTTATTGTGGTAATCATTTCATAATATATATGTCACTATGCTGTATACCTTAAAGTTTTATAGTGCTGTATGATAATTATATCTCAACAAAAGCGAAAAAAAAAAGTAAGAGAAAAAAAAATCTGGATCTGAGGCCAGTTTTGCTTTGGGAAAGCTATTTGTCATTTCTGGCTTTAAATTCTGCATATGTTAAAAGGATGCTAATGATAGATGTGGACATAATTCAACACCACACATGGATTACATCTTTTGAACCTCAAAACAATTCGCTAGGGTGATTGCAGTAAGGACTATTTGCTGCAATCCTAGTGACTTAAAGATTCTGATTTCTTTAAGTCTGAGGATTGCCTGTTATTTTTTATTATATAATCTGGATACAGTCAGTGGCATGTAATAGGGTTTCTATAAATGTCTGTTGGCTAAAAGACAATCCAATAAACATTTGGAAAAGAATGCCTCCCCCTTCATAGCACATGAGCTATTATAGAAATTTAAGATCATTTTCTGGTTGGTTTTAATCGAATAAATGGCTGTCATTGCATAGGATGTCAATAAAACTATTTAAATCAAAATCATTCCTAACTTAACTTCATATTTAATGTAGAAGGAAGGATTAGGGATATACACATAGACAATGATGATTTTCTGATTGCAAACTATGGCAGCTACTGCCTTCATAGAGTGTCCAGATATAAAACCCCATGGCTTGAAATTCACTTCTTGCTTTCAGCTGACCCCTCTGCTGAACTTTAAACTCATAGCCAACTGCTTACATCATATTTCCATTTGGCTGTCTAATAGACATTTCTAATTTAACACATCCAAAATTCAGATCCTAATCTTTTCCTTGAAATCCTCTCTTCCCCTAGGTGACCTCATCTCAGTTAATGACAACTCCATTCATTAAACTGCTCGGGTCAAGAACCTGGGAAATATTACCCACATCCAATTCATCTGCTATTCCTTTGGTCTCTACCTTGAAAATTACCTAGGACCTGACCATTTCTCTTGTCTTGCACAGCTACCATTGGCTCAAGTCATCATCATATCTCCCTTGCACTGTTTAGAAAGCTATAATTGTTCTCTCTGCTTTGATCCTTGCTTGCCTATAATTAAAAAATTTGTTTTTGTCTCTCTTCTGATTTCCCCTATTTCAAAGCTTTGCCCTTAATCTGCTCCCACCTCAGCAGGCTCTGTACCATTCCTCACACATACCAGGTGCACTTCTTTTGTGGGGGTTTCTATCTTTACTATTTTCCCAGTCTTAGGCTTGGTCTGTCTTGTTCATGCTGAATTCCTAGTGCCTGAAACTGTGTCTGATACATAAGAGGAACTCAAATATATGTTAAGTAAATGAACTAAATACTATGTAGACTGATTCTGAAAATATACTTGATGGATATTCTTTTATTTATTCATTCAACAAAGTATTTTGGGAGATACTATGTGTCAGATACTGGAAATAAATTGTTAATATGAAGACAAGAAGTTTGTGGTACTTTTTATTTTTCAGAGAGATAGACTTTAAACACACACATAAATGAACTAATAGATTATTAAATAAGTGAACATTCTGTATAATATTGAGGTAGAGAAAAAGAGGATGCATTGAGATAGGGAATGGGGGGGGGCTCTGATAAAGTATTTCAGCATTTAAGCAGAAAACTTAATCAGGAGAAATAAGCAGTCACATGAAGAGCTGACATGAACCTCTCAGGCAGAAGAGATAACATGTGCAAAGGCCCTGAGGCCGGAATTAATTTTGTAATACTCTAAGGAGTGACTGAAGACGAATATGACTGACTATAGAGAGTAAATGAGAGAATCCCAGGAGATGATGTTCATAAATAAGGTGGGGTCAAATCACATTGGGCTTCTCATAAACCACAACACAGAGTTTGGGCTTTATTCTAAATACAATGGGAAGGCATCTATACAGGAAGTGGCATGATTGGAATTTTTTTCCTTTTTTTATGGTCACTTTTGCTGTGTAAAAGAATAGCCTGGAAACAGACAAAGTTGAAACCATTAAGAGCAAGAATATAGGTGCGGTGATGTATTCATTTCCAAGGGCTACTGTAATAAAGTACCACAAACTCATTGGTTTAAACAACAAAAATGTATTGTCTCCCAGTTCTGGAGGCTAGAAGTCTGAGGTCTAGGTGTTGGGGGGCTTGGCTTCTTCTGGGGGCTCTGAGGGAGAGTCTACTCCAGGCCTCTCTCCTTGCTGCTGGTTGTTTATTGGCCATCTTTGGCATTTCTTGGCTTATAGAAGCATCACCCAGATCTCTGTCTTCATCTTCTGGTTCTCATATGTGTCTCCAACTGCCTGGTTTTTATAAAGAAACCCATCATATTGGATTAGTGTCTACCCTAATGACCTCATTTTAGCTTAATTACCTCTGTAAAAACCCTATCTTCTGATAGAGTACATTTGAGGTTGTAAGGGTTAGGACTTCAACTTAAGAATTTGGGGAGACACAAGTCAACCTATAACAGAAGGTATGATGGCTTGGATGAGTAAAGATGGGGAAATAAGAGTATACGTTTGGAGGATGACATCCAGGACTTGTGGATAACTTCAATATGACTGACGAGGAATAAGGCGGAGTTAACCTGAATCTGATATTTAACAATTGGTTTGAAAACGGTTTGGTTCCTGGGAAGGAAGAGTCTAAGGTAAAAGCAGATGTGTGTGTGTGTGTGTGTGTGTGTGTGTGTGTGTGTGTGCGTGTGTGTCTGTCTGTCTCTCTGTCTGTCTCTGTGTGTGTGTGTGTGTCTGTGTGTGTGTGACTTTTAGCTTTTGGTTTTGGGTTTTTTTTTTTTTTTGAGCAAGTGTGGTTCGAAATGGCTTTGAGATATCTAAATAGACATGTAGGCAGTTGGACACATGAGTCTATAGATGAGAGAGGTGGTGAGGTGGAGATCTAAACTTGCAATCACCAAATATGGACAGCACGCAAAGCCTCAGAATTTTGATGATACTGGAGAATGGAAGATCTATACGGAAAGAAGCCCACGCCTGTGCCTGGAAGCACTACAGAATTTTTGAGTTGGGAGCAAAAAGGAGCCTGCATGGGAGACCCATAAGAAACAGCTAATAAAGCAGGAAGAAAACCAGTTTTCTTGCTCATATGATGAGCAGAGAGAGAAGACAGCTTCCAGGAGAATAGAATGATGGGCTGTGTCAAACACCACTGAGAGGTGGAAAAAGATGAGATAAGCAAAGTTTCCACCGAGCTTGACCATATTAAGATTGTAGAGTCTCTCACGTGGTGATGGGACAAAAGGCAGACTGGAGGAAACCAATTGAAAGGTAAGAAAGGGAAGCTCTTTGAAGTTCTTTTATGGGGTAGAAAGCAATAAGTGAAACAATCACTGGGAGGGAAAATGAGGTCAAGGGTGGATTTTTTTTAAAGAATCTTATATTCTGATGTGAATAATAACTACAGAAAAAAAACACAAAAATTCTAGAGAGAGAGCAATTATTACATCTCCTAATACAGATGAGGACAACAAGCCTCTAAGATGCTAAGAAAATCCTTAAAGTTCATTCAACCAGTAATTGATAAGAGGCAGATTTCAAACCAGGTCCTGCCTTGCTCCAAAGCTACTATTGTTTCCTTAATAACATGAAGTATCTCTGAAGTGAGGTAATGTCCATCTAATGTCATTTTATTATTTCATTTTCTGCAAGAAAATGTGTCACTCTACTTTTTTTTTTTTTTTTTTTTACAGATTACCTTTTGAGTTTTGGAAATTCCTGAATTCATAAATTTAAACAACTCTAAGCAAATATATCCTGTTATATATGTTTGCTTTGAATGTTACAAATAAAAATAAATGATGAAAAAGTTTGGACTCTTTGTAAAATAAATGTTAGAATATGGACCAAGCTTTCATGAAAAGAATTAGAGCCTTCGAGTAAGATATGAACTCAGATCTCCTACATGCTTCTATTTGCAGAGAGCAGGTATAAACCTCTTTCTATGAGGAGAAAAAATAATCTCGGCACAAAAAGAAATGCTTTGAAGGAGAGGAATTAAACATAATTAATGGTCACAGAATTAAGAATGGTCACAGAGTTTAAAAGGAAAACTAATGTTTCCTGGGATTTTTTTCTCAAATAATACCTAATGATAATATGGCTTTGAGGAATCTCAGAGGCAAGAGAAAGACAAAAATAATAGCTTTTCTCTAATTATAAATAGAAATGAATGCTTAGGTGACAATTGTTGATAACATTTAATTAGGGACAAATTAAATTAATTTGTGTTTTCATTAAAGTGTATGTACTACTTTAACCTTTGTTTTAACTTGGTTATAATGTTGCTTGAGAAGAAAAAACACAAGTTAATTAATATGAACTGTTTCTCCAATAAAGTTTTAACATTTCAATTTAAAGAAACTAATAAGCACAATTTTCTTTCTGGTCCAAATTTTCTCATTTTTCTTCTTTTGTAGAATGCTTCCAAATCTTCCCTAAGCTTTTTAAAATAGAAACTACATTTCCCTGGAGAAAGATAAACAGAATTTTAGCCCAGAGTCTAACCTCAACCTTGTTAAGTCATTTTAATAACAAAAACATTACAAGGGGTCAATATAAGTATATCTACATTCTGATAAATAAATTCTTTCAAGTAAATACCAGTTATATGTCAACTTAGAAAAAGTGGTACTAACAACATATCTAATCCAAAGGGAATGAAATTCTTCTCTTTATAAATGTTGTTCTTCATTTTCTGGCTCTATTAGTCCTGAATAGCTCAGTGAATTCTGAGCTTCAGTTTCCTGTTTGCCAAAAGAGGGAAAATTGCCCCAGCAACGTCTACCTTACCAGCATGTTTGGACAATTCAAGTGGATAATGGATGAGAGAATACTTTTCATTCATTACTATCATTATACCCTATGCTTGTCTATACAACTGTCCGTTTAGACCCAGGAGACAAAGGATCTGTATTCACTATGCCAAGGTCACATCTTAAGTGTATTTCTCTAATGAATGTGTTTACATCAAGAAAGTCATCTTGGGCTTATTGGTGACTATTGAGCACTCCAGTTATTCCAGTTTTTAGAAAGATGGTCTCATTGCAGGAATCATGATTTAGAGATTAATATATTTAAAATAAGGTCCTCATCTCTGAAAACCAGGGCAATCAAAAGCACAAGCATCAGAAGGTACTTCACTGATTTGTTCCTGGGTTACCAAGATCTGGATCCAGAAAGCCATGTGTGGCTACGAAACAATGCTCACCCCTTTTTGGGGACAAGAGATGAGGAGACTACCTCCCTCAGGCAAGTTAAATATTCCATGATTGGCAGTGAAGCTATGAGTCCATTTTAATGACAAGACTTCAGTTTGGTTTGTTTTTCATAATACAGTCGTCAGCTAAGGCCACCCTAACCTTAAAGTGTAAATAAAATCCACATGGAAGTTTCACATTTTGTGGAACTTCTGTCTTAGCCCATTCGGGATGCTATAACATATACCACAAATGAGGTGGCTTATAAAAGGACAGAAATTTATTTCTCACATTTCTGGAGGCTGGAAGCCTGAGATCAGGGGCAGCATAGTGAAATGAGGGCCCTCTTTCAGCTCACAGACTTCTCATTGTGTCCTCACATGGTGAAAGCTCTGTGGAGTCTCATTCATAATAGCCCCACCCTCATGACCTAAGCACCTCCCAAAGGTCCCCCCTCCTAATACCATCACATTAGGTATTCGAATTTCAATCTTTGAACACATTCAGATGATAGCGACATCCACTGTTCACCCCCAAATGTACCGCAGGCCGTTCACTCTTGCAGTTCCTTATGCCTTTATGTTTTTGTTCTACTGGACATGTGCTCTCCTTTTGTGAATAACCACTGAAAGCTCTTCTCTTTGTCCTGCTCTGAAATTTACAAGATAGGGGAAATCATCTCCTTTGCTTTGATTTGAAAAGACAAAAATCATACCCATCATTTGTGATGTAGCATTCTTTAGTGAGTTTGGCATGAAAAGGGTTTTCAACTTATTATAAAACATTCCTTTTTGCAAAACCTCTCAGTCATGCCACATGGTTAAACCTCTTCTATCCCTGAAGACTTCCCTGTTTAGATTCTCTAGATTTATTATTCAGAACAATTTTGTTCTGTGTTGACCATTGTATGTCCGGTAACTCATTCACATGTTTTGTTAAAACCAAGCATCCTCAAATCTGTGTCTCACTTTTTCAAAATATTTTAATTTTATTGTATTTTGGAAGACCACGCATCATGAAGTCTACTGTGTTTAAAGGGTACAACACATTACGGTTGACTATAGGTACAAAGTTGTACAGCAGATGTCTACATCTTGCTTCGTGGAAATTTTATGCCTGTTGATTAGTAATTCCTCAATATTCCCTCCTCCCAACCTTTGACAACTACCATTCTATTCTCTGAGTCTATGAATTTGACTGTTTTGGATACTTCCTATAAGGGGGATCATGCAGCATTTATCTTTCTGTGACAGGCAGATTTCACTTAACAGAGTGTCCTCCAGGTTCATCCATGCTGCTGTGTCCTGCATCTCACCTTCTGTGGCCTAGAAGGGTTGGCTGGTTCTCTGACATGACAGTCTTTTCTTTCCCCTTCCTCTCCAGGCCCTGTAAGTGGAGGAGAGCAGTGTGGAGACTCATTTGTTTTCTGATATAAATTATCACAAACTTCTATTTCCTCTCTCAGAGAAAAAAATGATTTTAATCCACTTTAATCAACATTTTTTAATTTAGAATTTTATTTCAGGTCTACAGAAAAATTACGAAGATTGTAGAGAGTTCCCATACACTCCCCACTCAGTTTCCCCCATTAGTAACATCTTACATGAATACAGTATATTTGTCAAAACCAATGAACTGGTATTGATATATTATTAGCTGAAGCTCATGCTTTATTCAAGTTTTCTTAGTTTTTACTTGATATCCTTTTCTATTCCAGGATCCCATCTAAGATATCCTATTATTCTAATAAATTTTAATTCTACATAAACACACAGATAAAAATTATGATATTTTTCACATCATGCTCTGGTTATCTATTTTCTTAGTGTTGACATAGAAGCCCAGAAAGCATGTGGGCTCTTGCGCACATGTCATTGCAGATTGGGAATGGAGTTGTGACTGGAACCCTTGGTGGCTATCTTTGAGCACTTTCCATTTATTTTGGTAATTTCCAACACTGTAAGTCTAGCCATCCTAAAGAGGAAGACAGAAAATCCCCACCATGACTCTCTTGCAGTTAGAGTTGGAGCACGTGACATAGTTTCTTTGAGTTGGACTTGGGTTTAGAAATAAACAATGTGAGGACATGACAGGTCTAGAGACAAAAGTCAGCTGTTCCTTCAGGCAAAGTACATTGGGACTTCTGGCATCCACTCACTCACAGGTGCCTGAGTAGGGTTTTTCCTAAAGAAGCCCTCACCATGTGATTGTGCACACTCCTTGACTACAGCATCACAGGCCCACTTATCCACTGTCATGAGATACTTAGTATTACCTAGTATCCTTTAATAAATTTATTTTCTACTTAACTAATGAAGGGATTCCAGTATTTGCAAGTAAAGATTATGAGCAATAAAACTAGAATTCTCAGAAAATCCTCATGATTAATCTTATTTACTTCTACTACATAATTGGTCTTTGCAAAGTTTGATTGGTAGCAAAATGGTGATAATTTTGAGTAGTGCATCCTTCCTTTGATTTCACTTAGCCTTTAAAAAATGTAGGAAGAAGGAAAAATATGTTTGCACCTATATTTGCTTGTTAGGGCTGCTGTAACAAAATACCATAAACTGAGTGGCTTAACAACAGAAATTCATTATCTCAGAGTTTGGGAGCTTAGAAGTCTCAGATCAAGATGCTAGCAAATTTGATTCCTTCTGTTGCTGTTAGAGAGAATTTATTCCATGCCTGCCTCTTAGCTTCTGGTGTATTTCTACTGATCTTTGGTGTCCCTTGGTTTGCAGAAGCATCACCCTCATCTCTGCTTTCACCTTCATATGGCACTCACCCTGGGTTTGTGGGCCTGTGTCCAAATTTTCCCTTTTAATAAGGATACTATCATATTGCATTAAGGCCTACCTTGAAGACCTTATTTAACCTGATTACTCTGTAAAGACCCTATCTCCAAATAAGGTCACATTCTGAAGTAATGGAGGTTAGGACGTCAACTTTGGAGGCACACAATTCAATCCATAAGAGCACCCCTAAGTAAATGATAACTTCTAGAAACCTAACTCCTGCCAGGGTCATCAGCTTCATTTCAGCAGTGGTACTCTGAAGGGACTGAGAACCAGAGAACCAGGTAGTGCCACAACCTCTAATTCAACCAGTCAAGGTGAAGCGTGTATTATAACCAGAAATCAGTTGAAGGACAGAGAGGCTGACTGATACTAGATATTAGGTATGAACCTGTTGTCACAAATCCAGATTTTCAAGCAAGTCTTGACTGGAAATGTCTCAAAGGTCTAGAATCTAAGTGGGTGAGTCATTTGGCTCAAGTGACAATAAGTCAAAACAAGGCGCTATGGATTTGTTACTGAGGAAAAGTTTATTTCAAATTGGAGTCCTTTATGAATATTCTATCAAGGAACTAGAGTTTAGATCAGGCTTTGAAAATGGGAGGGGGATCTCTGCAAGTGATAATGACCTGAGTGTGCCTTCAGTACCTTCCAAGAGAGAAACCCCTCACTTCTTACTACTTCCTCCCTTCTTTCACACTGTTTTGCACCTAATCAGTCACCAAACCTGTCAATACTGCCTCTTCAGTATTCCCCAAGGCCATCATTTCCTTTTACATCCTTACTGCCATTACCTTATTGCAGGCACTCATTTGATATTCAAACTATGACAATAACCTTATTTTATTTAATTATCCATAAGGTTGCATTTTTGTTTTGCCCATTTTCACATATAAATCTTTGCTTGTTTGGAATTTGTTTTCATGTAAAAAATGAATAAGTGATCTCAATCATTTTTTTTTCTCATAATGGTTTGCCAGTTGTCCCAATATAATTTATCAAATAGTGCATGTTTCTCCACTGATTTCAATGCTGATTTGGCCATAGACTAACTTCCTATGCATATTTGTCTCTAATTTGGATTCCTTTCATTCATCATTTTGCCAATCTTTGTATTGATTTCTGTTTTAATTGGAATCGAGATTTACAATGTATTTTGACTTATGACATTAAAGCTGTCTTTTCATTACTTCTCCATTTCAAGGTTGCCTTTCCTATTTTTTAAGATGGAACTTAGAATAATTATGCCAATTTTAAACATCACTGGGCCTTTAATTGGAAGTGCATTGAATTTGTAGATTGAGAATGGGAAAATTGCCATCTTCACAATCTTCCCTCTTCCCTCATCTCATGCTAGGTAAGTTTCTTCATTTGCTTGTTCTTTCATGTAAGTTGGTTGCTTCAGGTTTACCATTAAAAAACTGTATCTTTTATTAGATTACTTATATTTGTTTGAATCTATTGCAATTGTGAATGGGATATTTTGGTTCTATTTTCCTTTTGTTTTTATTATGAGAAAGCTATTGACTTTTGTATTTTTTAAATAACTGTTAAACTTTCTGAACTTTCCTATTATGTACATTAGTAAGTCAATAGATCTTGTTAGGTTTCCCAGAAATGCAATTGCATTATCTTCATGGCATTATTATTTTCTACCTCTGTCAAAGCTTGACCTCAAAAGTAGAAATCATAAAAGAAAAGACTGGTTAGTTTAACCACAATTTTTCAACAAAAATTGAAATCTGAAATTTAATAAATAATTTTATTTATTATTTATATGCTATTTATTTTATTATTTATATGCTATTTATTTTATTTATATGCTAAGAGCTATGATGAAAAAATAAGAAAAAAGACAACTACATCAATGGAAAAATGAGCAAAGAACACAAATATTTAATTCCCAAAATTTGATCACAGATAGCACACATATGACAAGATATTCAACCCCATAGGTAATGGAAAATCATGAAAATGAAATGATATACTTTTTATCCTATAATTTTGGCAAAGGTTAAAAATATCAATATTAGTGACTATGAGGTGAGGGGAAGGGGTACTCTCATACAATGCTGTAGGAAATAGATATTGGTATAACATTTGGAGAAGAATCTAGCAACAAGATACAAAATTTATAGTGCATATCTCTTTAACCCCGACTTCCTTTTCAGTTAATTTTTCTCTACAACTATTCAGGAAAGTGTATAATAACATGTACTCTGTGGATATTTGACAGAAGTTTTTATAACAGCAACAAGTAAATGTCCATCCATACGAATTGGTTAAATTAATGACAGTATATGATAACAGAGTACTCTCTAGCCATTTAAATAATAATGTAGAGCTATATTAATCCACATATAAAAGCATTCAGAAATTTTATGCAGCAATAAAATAACATGTTTATTATAATCCTACTTCTTTATTTTTATATTTGTATACTGTCTTAGTCCGTTTGGGCTGCTGTAACAGGATACCATAAATTGAATGGCTTATAAGCAGCAAACATTTATTTCTCATAGTTCTGGAGGCTAGAAAGTCCAAGATTATGGTGCTGGCAGATTTGGTGTCTGGTGAGGGACTGCTTCTTGGATGACATCTTTTCCTCTAACTTCACATGGCTGAAGGGCAAGGGAGCTTTTTCAGGCTGCTTTTATAAGGGTACTAATTATCTCCCAAAGGCCTCACTTAATCCCCTCTCAATGACACCATCTCTTAACATCATCACCTTGGGGGTTGGTTTCAACATATGACTATTGAAGGGACACAAACATTCAGACCATAGCATAGAGTCATAAAAGTTTCCAAAGCTGCAACCCTTATTTAAAATCATTTTAGTTTCTTTTCACTGGGAACCTATGCAAACTCTTTATTATGTCCCACCATCCACTTCCTGGCTGCCCTGGTCAAATCTGGCTTCACTCTGCCTCTGCAATCTTAAGTCACTATGTTCAGCCACACTGGGATGTCCAGACACCCCAACTCTTTCAAGTCAGTACCTTTATCTGCTCATTCTTCCACCTGAGCTGTTCTTATCTTGCTGATGGCCTCCTTTATGTCTCAGTTGAAATACCATTCTTTATCTCTATGTAAACCACCCCAGTCTGTACCAGTGCATACTTTTCACTCCCCTCCATGGCACTTGTTACAACTTGCAATTGTTTCTGTGTTGAGTTGACTTTACTATCCACCTCTGTCACTATACTTGAAGCACAATGAACCCAAGGACCATAAAATTTCTCATTCATCACTGCCTGACACATATTAGATGATCAATAGATATTTTTCAATAAATGAATACGCATGAAGAAATATCTGTAGATATTTCCTGAAATGTTAACAATGCTATCTCTTGGTATTGGGATTTGTGGTGATTTGAAAATTTCTTATTTATATACTTCTTAGGTATTTCTGTATTGAAATGATAATGATTATATTTGCATTTCAAGTTACATGTTCTATTTCTTTTTTTTTTGAACTTTTGAATTTTATTTTATTTATTTTTTTATACAGCAGGTTCTTATTAGTTATCTATTTTATACATATTAGTGTACACATGTCAATCCCAATCTCCCAGTTCATCCCCCACCTCCACTTTCCCCCCTTGGTGTCCATACATTCGTTCTCTACATCTGTGTCTCTGTTTCTGCCCTGCAAACTCGTTCGTCTGTACCATTTTTCTAGGTTCCATATATATGCATTAATATAGGATATTTATTTTTCTCTTTCTGACTTACTTCACTCTGTATGACAGTCTGTAGATCCATCCATGTCTCTACAAATGACCCAATTTCATTCCTTTTTATGGCTGAGTAATATTCCATTGTATATATGTACCACATCTTCTTTATCCATTTGTCTGTCTATGGGCATTTAGGTTGCTTCCATGATCTGGCTATTGCAAATAGTGCTGCAATGAACATTGGGGTGCATGTGTCTTTTTGAATTATGGTTTTCTCTGGGTATATGCCCAGTAGTGGGATTGCAGGGTCATATGGTAATTCTATAAACTCAAAATGTATTAGAGACCTAAATGTAAGACCAGACACTATAAAACTCTTAGAGGAAAACATAGGAAGAACACTCTTTGACATAAATCACAGCAAGATCTTTTTTGATCCACCACCTAGAGTAATGGAAATAAAAACAAAAATAAACAAATGGGACCTAATGAAACTTAAAAGCTTTTGCAAAGGAAAGGAAACTACAAAGAAGATGAAAAGAGAACCCTCAGAATGGGAGAAAATATTTGCAAATGAATCAACGGACAAAGGATTAATCTCCCAAATATATAAATAGCTCATGCAGATCAATATTAAAAAAACAAACAACCCAATCCAAAACGGGCAGAAGACCTAAATAGACATTTCTCCAAAGAAGACAAACAGATGGACAAGAAGCACGTCAAAAGCTGCTCAACATCACTAATTATTAGAGAAATGCAAATCAAAACTGCAATGAGGTACCACCTCACACCAGTTAGAATGGGCATCATCAGAAAATTTACAAACGACAAATGCTGGAGAGGGTGTGGAGAAAAGGGAACCCTCTTGCACTGTTGGTGGGAATGTAAAGTGATACAGCCACTGTGGAGAACAGTATGGATGTTCGTTAAAAAATATGTTCTATTTCTAATTATGAAAATATCTGTTCACTTATTTACACATACATATATATAAATCAAAATGTATATATGTTATATATGAATATATATATAGAAGGAGAGTGTGTGTATGTGTCTAGTTTTAAAATGTGCATGTGATAAATACCCCTCCATAGCTTACAATGGAATTTTACTCAGCCATAAAAAAAGAATGAAATAATGCCATTTACAACAAATGAATGGACTTAGAGATTACCGTCCAAAATGAACTAAGCCAGATAGAGAAACACAAATATCATATGACATCGCTTATATGTGGAATCTAAAAATAAGATACAAATGAACTTATATATGAAACAGAAATAGATCCACAGACATAGAAAACAAACTTATGGTTGCCAAGAGGGAAATGGAGGAGGGAATAAGGAGTTTGAGATTAAAATATACACATTACTATATATAAAATAGATAACCAACAGAGACCTACTGTATAGCACAGGGAACTATACTCAAAATTTTGTAATAATCTATAAGGGAAAAGAATCTGAAAAAGAATATATATATTATATATTATATATATATATACTATATATATAATATATAATATATATATTATATATATGTATGTGTGTGTATATATATATATATATATATATACTGAATCACTTTGGTGTACACTTAAAACTAACACAACATTATAAATCAACTATATTCAATAAAAAAAGAATTTTAACATTGTGTATACATGTGTGTGTGTCTAGTTTTAAAATATGCATCTGATCACTACTCCTCCATAGCTTAACTCACAATTACTTACAGAATAAATTTTAGGGGCTTCCCTGGTGGCGCAGTCGTTGAGAATCTGCCTGCCAATGCAGGGGACATGCGTTCTAGCCCTGGTCTGGGAAGATCCCACATGCCGTGGAGCAACTGAACCCGTGCACCACAACTACTGAGTCTGCGTGTCTGGAGCCTGTACTCCGCAACAAGAGAGGCCGCGAGAGCGAGAGGCCCACGCATCGCGATGAAGAGTGGCCCCCGCTCACAGCAACTAGAGAAAGCCCTCGCACAGAAACGAAGACCCAACACAGCCCAAAATAAATAAATAAATTTAAAAATAAATAAATAAATAAATACTCCTGTTAAAAAAAATTTTAAACACTTTAGCATGACATTCAAGTCCCTTACAAAACTGCTTCAGTGCCCCATTTAAGTCTTACATTCTGTAGATTCATTCCTTCTGACAGTTCACCCTGAGCTTGAACCACAGTGGAAAGCATCCCTGTCCTGGGTGACACACGGCACTCATCCATTTCTGCACTCCCGCTCACATTTCATCTTCTGGTGGAATGTTCTTCTCTATCTTTTTTGCCTGAAGATCTCTCATTTTAGTTCTATCAATAAGGTAGCCTTGGGCTCCCTAAAGAGTGTATTCCTAGTGACCTGCATAGTCGATTCCACCTCTAGAATGTGAACTATTAAAGGCCAGGGACCTTATCTTTTTCTACTTCAGTTCTGCAGCCTAGATGGTGGCATACAGTAGGGACTTGTTTTTTCTTTTTAACTGATCAAGTTGTAAGTAAATTTTACAAAGAATGTTCTAGTTACTAGTTTCATGATAATTAGTCCCAAATCAGTAAACTAAAACAACAATCATTTTATTATCACTTACTGTTTCTCTGGGTTGGGAATTAGGAAGGGCTCAGCTAAGTGATATTGGGACACTGTCGTTTGTAGTCAGACAGTAGGTAGAGCCAGGGGAGATGGAGCAGCTGCCTTATCATCTCTCCCTCTTTTCATGGGGTCTTTAGCTTCCCCATGTCATTTCCCCACATAGATAATGGCATATAGTAGTTACATGCTCATATACCAATAGTTTGGTATATTTGCTGATAGTTTGAGTTTCTTCATAGCCTGGCATTTTCAAAGCAGATCAGCTGATTACATGCCAGCTCAGGGCTCCACAGGTAAAAGTCCCAGCTAACACAGTGGATACCTCGTCATTTTCTGTGATCTAGCCTCAGAAGAGGCAGATCATCTCTGCTGCATTCTATTGGTTAAAGCACTAAAGCCAGCCCAGATTCTGGGGGAGGGGCTATAGATCCCACTTCTCAACAGAAGAGTCTCAAAGAATTTATGAAGACATTTTAAAGTCACCACAGAGAGTCTTATATCTGATACCTGCACCCCATACAAAACCCTCTTCGTACAAGGATCAAAGGACCTGAGTATTTCACACACTGAAATTACTAATCCTTAATGCAAGAACTATGTTATTAGCTTAAACTGAGTGCATCCTCTTTGCAAACATGATTTCAGCCTGCTTAGAAGAAAAGAAGCAAAAGAAAAAAAAAAAAACAATCTCAGGAGGTGATAAAAATGAAGCTTTGATGTTGATAATTTACAACTGATGTAGACATTGCTAATTTCTGCTTTTATCAATAGCTGTGCTCCCATTTTTAGACACACAGAAATCAAAGAATTCTGCTAGTGAAGGAATCCCTCTTTTGATCTGGAAGCTGCTACTAAGGTAGATGTGTTGAGGTTTAGTTCATAAATCTTACAGCAAGCAGGAATTATAGAGCTCTCTGAGTCCAAATGTGTCTACAGGCTCATTTCCCCATTCCTTGTACCAGAGACAGGGCTCAAGCAGTCAGGTAGAAAAAAAGTTTGGACTGTTTCCTGTGAGAAATTGGAGATCCCACCTCAAGCTAGAGATTCAGCCATTTTTGGAGGGTCCAAATGGAAAAGGGGACTAAGAGTTCAGAGAAATGATCTGAGGCATTGAATTTTGCTAGGGGATGACACAAGGGATGGAATAAGTCACACCGTTACATTAAAAAAATGTTAGATTGGGAGTTTGGAACTGAAATGTACACATTGCTATATTTAAAATAGATAACCAACAAGGATCTACTGTATAGCACAGGGAACTCTGCTCAATACTCTGTAATCACCTAAATGGGAAAAGAATTTGAAAAAGAATAGATACATGTATAACTGAATCACTTTGCTGTATACATGAAACTAACACAACTATAATAAACTACACTCCAATAAAATTAAAATTTTTAAAAAAGAAAAAAAATGCATGTATAGATTTATGTTTTGTTTGGAGGGCTGTCCTCTAGAAGTGGGATTCAACAACCAAACATTTGCTGACCCCTTAATTGTAGGAAGCTCCCAACCTGATTCAGGTTGGCTGCAAAGAGCACACCATCTGGCTGGTTGGAGAGCCTCCTGCCTTTTCTGGGAGCAAGGTTGAGCATCGGAGCTGGGAACTCAGCAGAAACCTTCAGAATGCAGAGTCTATCTCGAAGGTTATGGACCAGGCACAGCACATTGTCCCATGCATGAATACATACACACAGGCATGCTGGCTTTGCACTGAGAAGAGCCAAGGAGATATGGCTGCACAACAGGAAAGAGAGCTTTCCCATGTGAAATCAGGCCATACTGTCTGGGATTGGAATAAACATCTCAGCAGCTTCAGTTCTACCAGCTGCCATCCCATTAATTGAGTAGTTCATGTCATTTTATTTTCTTCAAATGAAGGTGATTTATAAAAATTACAACCAAATGAAATATAGTTTCTCACCTTTACAAAAACCCCCCAAAAGTCAATACTTTGAAAATCAATAAACTAAGCAGTTATTATATTCAGGGCCTGGTTTATCTGTAGGAATTAGGGTAGTAAACATCAGTACTGTGGTTGGCAGACCTACTGTGTGCCAGACACTGTGCACAAGAAGAGCTGTTTGTGGGAGATGTTACTTTTCTAATTTTATGTTGAGAAAACTGACCTGGAGAGGTGAGTCAATTTCCCAGAGGTTATACGGTATGGATAGTGTGTCTAGGAGTCAAGCATGGACCTGTTTTGACCTCTACATGCCTGTCCTTTCCATTATAACACAACTTTTCTAGCTTTAGGCATCTGACAGAAAAGCTTGGTTCAATTTATATGTCTAAAGAATATAAGTAGATGGATAAATGTTTTCTTTCTTCTATTATTTTTTTTCTTAATCAATAGCAATGTAGAGTGGAATGAACATCTGAGTTGCGTTCTGGCTGCACTATTCATTGCCACTAAGTCCTTGGATAAGTTACTTATTTTCCCTTTTTGAGCCTATTTTTCACCTTTAAAATGGAAATAATAACTCCTGCTATACTTACACGTTGAGATTATTATAAGATAAAACATTGCATAGGAAAGCATGTTGCAAACAGATGATTCCAGATAACTATTTTTTTTTAAATAGGTGAATTTTATTTTATATAAAGTATACCTCAATAAACCCACTTTTTTTTAAAATTTAGCAAGGTAGTACTTTATTTATTTATTTATTTAAACGAGTTTCAAAAGTTTTTTTTTCAATTGGGGTATAGTTGTTTCACAATGTTGTGTTAGTTTCTACTGTACAGCGAAGTGGAGTTCTCTGTGCTATATAGCAGGTTCTTATTAGATTCCAGATAACTCTTGATTGAAATTCTGTCCTAATAGTCATTTGAACATATGTTGGATCTATTTCTGACCCATGGACCTCTTTGGGGGCTTGGTTTTCAAGAGATACATTGTTCACTGTAGATGGAAAGGTGTGTGGAGAGACACTATGTGTTGTCATTCCTACATACAAAGTAAAAGTTGGGAGACCAATATTAGACATTATGTGTGAATGAAATAAATAAGCCATATATATGGTAACAGAGAGACAAGAGATACAAAGACAGGACCTGACCTTTTCTGTGAATGGACCTGAAGCTTTGATGGCCAGTGGCCAATGGGAAGGGAGTGAACTGTGCTCATTGAAAGATTTGGATCCAAATACATAGAAACTGCTGCGGGAACTGAATGGGAAACATTTGTGCTGGATTTTGGTAGCTCTTGTAATAGATCGTGACTGCAATTTTGTGATGAAGATCACACATAAGAGCTTTCTTAATGTGAACCTGAAGTCCCAGGCAAGCAACCACAGAAAATAAGTGATTAAACTGAAAGTTAGATAATTGTGTCCTTGAATATTCATTGGCCCTTTTTCTATTTCTGAGATAATCTGGTTATTAAATGACATCAAAGAGATAGAGCCACAAATAAGGGCATGTATACCACCTCTCCTCCTATCCCAGAAGCTTAATTGTGAATGGAAAGTTCTGGTTTAAGTCACAAATCTCAAAGATAAGAGATGGGACAGGTAAGCACCTAGAATTGGAAACATCTTATTTTGGCTTGTTGGGAAGGGTGGGATCATAAAGATGAGAGGACTAGGGTTTATTGGGCCTTGATCTTAAAAGCACAGATGTACCCAGGTAGTACTTGGAACACACCTGTGATTCATCCCATATAAAACATAGTCATGCAGTTTGCTTGTAGCATTTCTGAGATGGTGGTCCATACTCCATTCTTCCACTGTTCAGCCTCAAGCAAGCCATTTAGCTCCTCCCAGCCTTGGGTTCAGATTTGTAAAATGAGGACAATGTTCTCTTTCTTGCAAGAATGTGAAGTGGATTAAAGGAGGTATGTGAAAAACATGATCTGGTAAATTGTAGGTTCATGAAAATTACTGGTTTTCTCTTCCCTTTTGTTACCTCTTTCTGTAACATCATGCTAAATGAAAGTTTGGAGCAGTAGGGAATACATTTCTCAGAATCCATGTCTATATTTTTCCAGGAACTGGGTACAGCCACAGGTTCATAATATATGATGCATTCAGCTCAAGTCTTACTAAATGGAGCAACTCTGTACCAGGATCTAACTATACCTGGAATTCTCTACAGCCTGAGAATGATTTCATATGGCACTGGATTGGGGCAGCTCTTTGAGGCTCTACATATAAATATAATGATTTATGTAAATATCTTTTCTATCACAATATTACAAGACTGTGGGATTTCATTTGCATACCCCAGATGATCTCATTATACACTATTTTATCTCCCACTTTCTGTCCCCAGTTAATTGGGTCCTATGATATTAAGCTGTCTGAAAAGGCAGTCTC
Organism: Lipotes vexillifer; assembly: GCF_000442215.2. Classification (NCBI taxonomy): domain Eukaryota; kingdom Metazoa; phylum Chordata; class Mammalia; order Artiodactyla; family Lipotidae; genus Lipotes; species Lipotes vexillifer. Next base: position 460,312 of record NW_006783635.1, on the reverse strand, counting down.
TGCTTCTGAATTTCAGATTTTAGCTTACAAGTGAATTGCTGCTAATAAAGTGATGTTATATGTAGATAGGAAGCACAGGAGGCTCCCTGGAGGCCTTATCTACTTCCTTAATATCTTTTAAGCCAACCTTTTGGGGTCTTATCTGCCTATGCATGGAACTCCAATAAGCAATATACCTAAAGCCACCTCCTCTCCTCATTAAGTTGATTCAATTTTAACTTTCCCATCAGGATGCTCTGTCCCAGTGAACATTTGGCCTCATCGCCTTTTATATTTCCAGCTGTCAGTTTGAAAAACGGTGACTGTCTATCTGCCTTTCCCATTTTGCAGCATCAGCAGAACTAGCCAGGTGCTTCCTGTTTGCAGAAGACTTGCCATCATCTTCTACAAGAGGTGCTGAATCTGCACAGCTAGCCAAGTTCAGCAGATGGCTGGCAGGGGATTCAGCCCGGGATTACGCTGGTTGAAAAAACACAGGCATAGAATGTGTGCTCCAGGCACCACCAGAGAGTGAGTTCCCACTTGGACAAAGCAGCTCATCAGAGGAGGCCACGTGGAAGATGATAAGAAGAACCTGGGTGGGGGGGATGGGTGAAGAGGAAGAGGGAGGGCCATGAAGAGTCTCTTTCAGGCTCATGCCCTGTTTGACGAGTGAAAAATATGCCAATTTTCAATTCTAGAAGTATTGGCCACTTACCAATACTTACTTTGTCAAAGAACTTGTGGAGACCTGGGCTCTTTGGTGGGGCTAATGAAAGACTCTGGGAGGGCTCACACCAAGGAGTACTTCCCAGAATTTCTGCTGCTAGTAGCCTTGTCTCCATGGAGAAAGAGAGCCACCCACTGCCTCTTCAGGAGACCCTCCAACACTAGCAGGTGCTTTGCCGTGTGGATGAAAGGCTCTTGGTGCTGCAGCCAGGAGTCAGTGCTGTGCCTCTGATGTGGGAGAGCCAAATTCAAAACACTGGTCCACAAGAGATCTCCCAGATCCACGTAATATCAAATGGTGAAAATCTCCCAGAGATCTCCATCTCAGCACCAACACCCAGCTTCACTCAACGACCAGCAAGCAACAGTGCTGGACACCCTATGCCAAACAACTAGCAAGACAGGAACAAAACCCAACCCATTAGCAGAGAGGCTGCCTAAAATCATAATAAGGCCACAGACACCTCAAAACACACCACCAGACGTGGACCTGCCCACCAGAAAGACAAGATCCAGCCTCATCCAACAGAAAGCAGGCACTAGTCCCCTCCACCAGGAAGCCTACACAACCAATGGAACAAAACTTAGCCACTGGGGGCAGACAACAAAAACAATGGGAACTAAGAACCTGCAGCCTGTAAAAAGGAGACCCCAAACACAGTAAGATAAGCAAAATGAGAAGACAGAAAAACACACAGCAGATGAAGGAGCAAGATAAAAACCCACCAGACCTAACAAATGAAGAGGAAATAAGCAGTCTACCTGAAAAAGAATTCAGAATAATGATAGAAAACATGATCCAATATCTTGGAAATAAAATATAAAGAAAATGCAAGAAACATTTAACAAAGACCTAGAAGAACTAAAGAGCAAACAAGCAACGATGAACAACACAATAAATGAAATGAAAAATACTCTAGAAAGGATCAATAGCAGAACAACTGAGGCAGAAGAATGGATAAGTGACCTGGAAGATAAAATAGTGGAAAAAACTACTGCAGAGCAGAATAAAGAGAAAAGAATGAAAAGAACAGAGGACAGTCTCAGAGACCTATGGAACAACATTAAACACACCAACATTTGAATTATAGGGGTCCCAGAAGAAGAGAAAAATAAAGGGACTGAGAAAATATTTGAAGAGATTATAGTTGAAAACTTCCCTAATATGGGAAAGGAAATAGTTAATCAAATCCAAAAAGCACAGAAAGTCCCATACAGGATAAATCCAAGGAGAAACACAAAACACACACTAATCAAACTATCAAAAATTAAATACAAAGAAAACATATTAAAAGCAGCAAGGGAAAAACAACAACACACAAGGGAATCCCCATAAGTTTAACAACTGATCTTTCAGCAGAAACTCTGCAAGCCAGAAGGGAGTGGCAGGACATATTTAAAGTGATGAAGAAGAAAAACCTACAGCCAAGATTACTCTACCCAGCAAGGATCTCATTCAGATTTGATGGAGAAATTAAAACCTTTACAGACAAGGAAAAGCTGAGAGAGTTCAGCACCACCAAACCAGCTTTATAACAAATGCTAAAGGAACTTCCCTAGGCAAGAAACACAAGAGAAGGAAAAGACCTACAATAACAAACCCAAAACAATTAAGAAGATGGGAATAGGAACATACATATTGATAATTACCTTAAATGTAGGTGGATTAAATGCTCTCACCAAAAGACACAGATTGGCTGAATGGATACAAAAACAAGACCCATATATAAGCTGTCTACAAGAGACCCACTTCAGACCTAGGGACACATACAGATGGAAAGTAAGGGGATGGAAAAAGATATTCCATGCAAATGGAAACCAAAAGAAAGCTGGAGTAGCAATTCTCATATCAGACACAAGAGACTTTAAAATAAAGACTATTAGGAGAGACAAAGAAGGACACTACATAATGATCCAAGAAGAAGATATAACAATTGTAAATATTTATGCACCCAACATAGGAGCACCTCAATACATAAGGCAAATACTAACAGCCATAAAAGGGGAAATAGACAGTAACACATTCATAGTAAGGGACTTTAACACCCCACTTTCACCAATGGACAGATCATTCAAAATGAAAATAAATAAGGAAACACAAGCTTTAAGTGATACATTAAACAAGATGGACTTAATTAATATTTATAGGACATTCCATCCAAAAACAACAGAATATACATTTTTCTTAAGTGCTCATGGAACATTCTCCAGTATAGATCATATCTTGGGTCAAAAATCAGCCTTGGTAAATTTAAGAAAATTGAAATTGTATCAAATATCTTTTCCGACCACAATGCTATGAGACTAGATATCAATTACAGGAAAAGATCTGTAAAAAAAAACAAATACATGGAGGCTAAACAATACAGTACTTAATAATGAAGTGATCACTGAAGAAATCAAAGAGGAAATTAAAAATTACCTAGAAACAAATGACAATGGAGACACAATGACCCAAAACCTATGGGATGCAGGAAAAGCAGTTCTAAGAGGGAAATTTATAGCAATACAATCCTACCTTAAGAAACAAGAAACATCTCGAATAAACAACCTAACCTTGCACCTAAAGAAATTAGAGATAAGAACACAAAAAAACCCAAAGTTAACAGAAGGAAAGAAATCATAAAGACCAGTTCAGAAATAAATGAAAAGGAAATGAAGGAAATGATAACAAAGATCAATAAAATTAAAAGCTGGTTCTTTTAGACGATAAACAAAATTGATAAACCATTAGCCAGACTCATCAAGAAAAAAAGAGAGAAGACTCAAATCAATAGAATTAGAAATGAAAAAGGAGAAGTAACAACTGACACTGCAGAAATACAAAGTATCATGAGAGATTACAACAAGCAACCCTATGCCAATAAAATTGACAACCTGGAAGAAATGGACAAATTCTTAGAAAAGCACAATATTCTGAGGCTGAAGCAGGAAGATATAGAAAATATAAACAGACCAATCACAAGCATCGAAATTGAAATTTTGATTAAAAATCTTCCAACAAACAAAAGCGCAGGACCAGAAGGCTTCACAGGTGAATTCTGTCAAACATTTAGAGAAGAGCTAACAGTTAACCTTCTCAAACTCTTCCAAAATATAGCAGAGGGAGGAACAGTCCTGAACTGATTCTATGAGGCCACCATCACCCTGATACCTAAACCAGACAAAGATGTCACAAAGAAAGAAAACTACAGGCCAATATCACTGATGAACATAGATGCAAAAGTTCTCAACAAAACACTAGCAAACAAAATCCAACAGCACATTAAAAGGATCATACACCATGATCAAGTGGGGTTTATTCCAGGAATGCAAGGATTCTTCAGTATATGCAAATCAATCAATGTGATACACCATATTAACAAATTGAAGGAAAAAAAAACATATGATCATCTCAATAGATTCAGAGAAAGCATTTGACAAAATTTAACACCCATTAATGATAAAAACCCTGCAGAAAGTAGGCATAGAGGGAATATTCCTCAACATAATAAAGACCATATGTGACAAACCTACAGCCAACATTGTCCTCAATGGTGAAAAAATGAAAACATTTCAACTAAGATCAGGAACAAGACAAGGTTGCCCACTCTCACCACTCTTATTCAACATAGTTTTGGAAGTTTTAGCCACAGCAATCAGAGAAGAAAAAGAAATAAAAGGGATCCAAATCGGAAAAGAAGAAGTAAAGCTGTCACTGTTTGCAGATGACATGATACTATACATAGAGAATCCTAAAGATGCTACCAGAAAACTACTAGAGCTAATCAATGAATTTGGTAAAGTAGCAGGATACAAAATTAATGCACAGAGATCTCTGGCATTCCTATACACTAATGATAAAAAATCTGAAAGGTGAAATTAAGAAAACACTCACATTTACCATTGTAACAAAAAGAATAAAATATCTAGGAATAAACCTACTCAAGGAGACAAAAGACCTGTATGCAGAAAATTGTAAGACACTGATGAAAGAAATTAAAGATGATACAAATAGATGGAGAGATATACCATGTTCTTGGATTGGAAGAGTCAACATTGTGAAAATGAGTCTACTACCCAAAGCACTGTACAGATTCAATGCAATCCCTATGAAACTACCACTGGCATTTTTCACAGAACAAGAATAAAAAAATTCACAATTTGTATGGAAACACAAAAGATCCTGAATAGCCAAAGCAATCTTGAGAATGAAAAACGGAGCTGGAGGAATCAGGCTCCTTGACTTCAGACTATACTACAAAACTACAGTAATCAAGACAGTATGGTACTGGCACAAAAACAGAAAGATAGATCAATGGAACAGGATAGAAAGCCCAGAGATAAACCCACGCACATATGGTCACCTTATTTTTGGTAAAGGATGTAGGAATATACAGTGGAGAAAGGACAGCCTCTTCAATAAGTGATGCTGGGTAAACTGGACAGGTACATGTAATAGCATGAGATTAGAACATTCCCTAACACCATACACAAAAATAAGCTCAAAATGGATTAAAGACCTAAATGTAAGGCCAGAAACTATCAAACTCTTAGAGGAAAACATAGGCAGAACACTCTATGACATAACTTACAGCAAGATCCTTTTTGACCCAGCTCCTAGAGAAATGGAAATAAAGACAAAAATGAACTAATGTGGCCTAATGAAACTTAAAAGCTTTTGCACAGCAAAGGAAACCATGAACAAGACCAAAAGACAAACCTCAGAATGGGAGAAAATATTTGCAAATGATGCAACTGACAAAGGATTAATCTCCAAAATTTACAAGCAACTCATGCAGCTCAATAACAAAAAAGCAAACAACCCAATCCAAAAATGGGCCCAAGACCTAAATAGACATTTCTCCAAAGAAGATATACATATTGCCAACAGACACATGAAAGAATGGTCAACATCATTAATCATTAGAGAAATGCAAATCAAAACTACAGTGAGACATCATCTCACACCGGTCAGAATGGCATCATCAAAAAATCTAGAAACAATAAATGCTGGAGAGGGTGTGGAGAAAAGGGAACACTCTTGCACTGCTGGTGGGAGTGTAAATTGGTACAGCCACTATGGAGAACAGTATGGACGTTCCTTAAAAAAACACAAATAAAGCTACCATATGACCCAGTAATCCCACTACTGGGCATATACCCTGAGAAAACCATAATTCAAAAAGAGTCATGTACCAAAATGTTCATTGCAGCTCTATTTATAATAACCAGGAGATGGAAGCAACCTAAGTGTCCATCATCGGATGAATGGATACAGAAGATGTGGCACATATATAGAATGGAATGTTACTCAGCCATAAATGGAAACAAAATTGAGTTATTTGTAGTGAGGTGGATGGACCTAGAGTCTGTCATACAGAGTGAAGTAAGTCAGAAAGAGAAAGACAAACACCGTATGCTAACACATATATATGGAATCTAAGAAAAAAAATGTCATGAAGAATCTAGGGGTAAGACAGGAATAAAGACACAGACCTACTAGAGAATGGACTTGAGGATATGGGGAGGGGGAAGGGTAAGCTGTTACAAAGTGAGAGAATGGCATGGATATATATACACTACCAAACGTAAAACAGATAGCTAGTGGGAAGCAGCTGCATAGCACAGCGAGATCAGCTCAGTGCTTTGTGACCACCTAGAGGGGTGGGATAGGGAAGGTGGGAGGGAGGGAGATGCAAGAAGGAAGAGATATGGAGACATATGTATATGTATAACTGATTCACTTTGTTATAAAGTAGAAACTAACACACCATTGTACAGCAATTACACTCCAATAAAGATGTTAAAAAAATAAAAAATAAAAAAATAAAATAAAAGGCAGTCTACAGCTGTATTTAAAAAAAAAACTCCAACTAAAATAATAATGTGTAAATGACTTGAAACTATTGATCATATCTATAGTTCTATATAAAACAATGGGCATGCACAATGCACATACGGGATAAAATTGCCATAAGTCCTGTTGGACAACCTAGAATTGACTTTCAGTCCTTGCCAAGCATTCTACTAGACTAACCCCCTAAAAGGAAAGAAAGAACTGGGGCTTTTAAGATCTGGCATCGAGGGACATGATGGATCCAGGGTAGCAATGTTACTTCTTAAAGGAATAGTGTTCTGCTTTCTGCCCATGGAAGCCACCAAGTAGGCATCATTAAAGTCTCCCCCCCTACTGCTCTCATGTCTAAGTCAGAGTCTCCCAAAGAGTCCCAACATCTGTGGAAGCTCTTCATCAGAGATCTGAGCTTTGGAACAACCAATGAGAGTCTGAGGAGCCATTTTGAGCAAAGGGGAATGCTCATAGACTATGTGGTAATGAGAAATCCAAACACCAAGCCCTCCAGAGGCTTTGGGTTTGTCACATATGCCATTGTGAAGGAGGTAGACGCAGCCATGAATGCAAGGCCACACAAGGTGGATGGAAGAGTTGTGGAACCAAAGAGGGCTGTCTCAAGAGAAGATTCTCAAAGACCTGGTGCCCACTTAACAGTGAAAAAGATTTTTGCTGGTGGCATTAAAGAAGACACCGAAGAACATCACCTAAGATATTATTTTGAACATTTGGGAAAAATTGAAGTGATTGAAATCATGACAGACCAAGGCAGTGGCAAAAAGAGATGCTTTGCTTTCATAACTTTTTTTTTTTTTTTTTTTTTCTTGCGTTATGCGGGCCTCTCACTGTTGTGGCCTCTCCCATTTGCGGAGCACAGGCTCCGGACGCGCAGGCTCAGTGGCCATGGCTCACGGGCCCAGCCGCTCCGCGGCATGTGGGATCTTCCCGAAACGGGGCACGAACCCGCGTCTCCTGCATCGGCAGGCGGACTCTCAAGCACTGCGCCACCAGGGAAGCCCTGCTTTCATAACTTTTGATGACCATGACTCTATAGATAAGATTGTCATTCAGAAATACCACACAGTGAATGGCCATAACTGTGAAGTAAGGAAAGCCCTTTCAAAGCAAGAGATGGCTAGTGCTTCATCCAGCCAAAGAGGTCGAAATGGTTCTGGAAACTTTGGTGGTGGTCACTGAGGAGATTTTGGTGGGAATGACAACTTTGGTTATGAAGGAGACGTTGGTGGTCAAGGTGGCTTTGGTGGCAGCTGTGATGAAGGTAGATATGGTGGCAGTGGGGATGGCTATAATGGATGTGGTAATGATGGTGGTTATAGAGGAGGTGGCCCCGGTTACTCTGGAGGAAACAGAGGCTATGGAAGTGATGGACAGGGTTATGGAAACCAGGGCAGTGGCTATGGAAGGAGCAGAAGCTATGACGGCAATAAAAATGGAGGAGGCGGAGGCAGCTTTTGTAGTGGTAGTGGAAGTAATTTTGGAGGTGTCAGAAGCTACAATGATTTTGGCAATTACAACAATCAATCTTCAAATTTTGGACCCATGAAAGGAGGAAACTTTGGAAGCAGAGGTTCTGGCCCCTATGGTGGTGGAGGCCAATACTTTGCCAAACCACGAAACCAAGGTAGCTATTGCAGTTCCAGCAGCAGCAGCAGCTATGGGAGTGGCAGAAGGTTTTAATTACTGCCAGGAAACAAAGCTTAGCAGGAGAGGAGAGACAAGAAGTGACAGGGAAGCCACAAGTTGCAACAGATTTGTGAACTCAGCCAAGCACAGTGGTGGCAGGGCCTAGCTGATACAAAGAAGACATGCTTTAGACAATACTCATGTGTTTGGGTAAAAAAACCTCAAGGACTGTATTTGTGACTAATTGTATAACAGGTTATTTTAGTTTATGTTCTGGGGAAAGTGTAAAGCATTCCAACAAAGGGTTTTAGTGTAGTTTTTTTTTTTTTTTTGAACCCATGCTGTTGATTGCTAAATGTAATAGTCTGATCATGATGCTGAATAAATACCTTAAAAAAAAATTATGGAAATCCACATATACCTGATCCCCTGTCTTAAATTCCCTTTTTTCTCCCTTCACCACGTTCACTCATACTTGTCTGAAAATGCTGAGTTCAGATGTCACCTTCCTTTTCCACCTCTACATCCTCATCATGGGAGCGGTGCCCTTTACCTACACTCACACACACACCTACGCTCAGCCCCATCTTCACACATGCCACGTTGAGCTGTGACTGTTGACTTGCCTGCCTTTTCCACCTGATGTCAAACCATTCAGTTTATTCATTTCTGCATCCCTAATGCAAGGCTTTGGTATAAAATGGAGAGATGCATTGAGGTAATGACCAACCCTACAAGGACCACAGTGTCTGACAACTGTGTGAAGACCTCCATCAAGGTCATCCAGGTTAAATAAAGGACATCTTGAGCCATGGTACCATTATGCTAAGCCTGGCACTATACCTGACAAGTGGTAGGTTTTAAATCAAGTTTTCTTGACTACATGAACAAATATTTGAACAAACAGATGAATGAATGAACAGCTGAACAAAGGGATGAATGAATGGTTTTCACTGAATTTCTGGCTTTACCGTGAAGCCTGCCAAAAAAGGAGATAAGGCATTACTTTAGATAAAGCACCAGTTGGAAAACACTGGCATAGATTAGTAAAAATCGATGAATCCAAGTCCCTCAGAGTAACATAAATAAGACGAAAAAAAGAGAGAAAAATGTATATTCTTGGGGAAGGTAGTTTCTATGTAATGCCAAATGTGTGCATGAAAATGCCTTTTCCATCCCCTAAAGACCATTTTGGTATTTGAACTTCTCTTTACAGAGAGATCAGTGACCCCTGTATTTGTGTGTTATATGAACATTGCAGTTAATATATGGAATTTGTGCTGAGCATGGACAGTGCTTCAAAATAACATGTGGGGGGGGGGAAGTAGGCAATTTGGTTCATGCTACATAAAAAATAATAATAAAAATAAAGGAAACAATGAGGATTTTGAGTCCCATCTCAAAAAGCTTGCAGGTACATTTACGATTGACACCCATATGACACTGATGGGTACATCACTCCAATTATATGATAAAGGTCTTTATTCTTCTCAATTAAGAAAAAATGTCACAATAAACAAATGCTTCAGTTGGCTAAAACTCTCTCCATTTGAACCACTTTTTCTTTTTTAAAAAAATCAGAATTCACTCATCGAATCTAGAAAAAAATATCCATCTATAAAATTGGCAAACATCTTGGAAATGCACCTCCCTTCTGAAACCTGTTTGCTGAAAGGAGAACAAAGGAACATAATTGTCTGGCTAAAAAAAACCCTTAACAAAGATGATTGGAAAGCTTTCATGTATTTCCTAAACCATTTCTCCTCCAGTTGGTTTTTGGCCAACCTTGGATCTATAAAAGCTGACTGTTGGCTTTTTAATCATTTTATGACTCAGGGTTGCAGTAAACATATTTTTTGCATGCAGTCTTATATTTGTTCATTTATCCATTGACTCAGAAAATATTGTTTTCCGATTTTTCTATGTTCCAGTCACTCTGCTGGACACTTAAGAGGCTATGGTGAGCAAAACTGATGTTTTTCTAGCCATAATGAATCTTATAGTGGGGGAAAGGGGATGGTGATATAAAATATAATCACACAGTTGACTAATGAATAACCATCATGACAGGCTGCAGAGTTCAGCATCAAAGTATAACAAGGGGTCTTAGCTAATTGGCTAGCCTGGGTTCACTCCTCTGAGAGGTTATATAATTTGTTGGAATCTAAAGCATTAATAGTTTTAATAGGCAACAAAGTGTTGAGAGAGTGTTACAGGTGGGAGGTGTGGAGACCGCGTGTGTGAATGCCCCTGGAGAAGAAGTGTTATCATATCCTTTCATCTGTGTCTCCATATGCACCAAATGGTTTTTGAGCACCAACTACTTTCCCAGCTCAGTTCTGTCTCAGCCTTCAGGGGCCATAAACCAGTGGGGGAGAGAGGGGCCGGGATCTGTCTTAGGCCTAAGGAGCATCACAGACTAGCAGAGAAGACCAAGAAACAGGGCAGAGTTCCAGTCTCAGGGACATGATTTCTAACTATCCTTTTAGAACTTAAGGGGCAGTGCTGGCTGTAAACAGAGACTAGAAAAGTCGAGAAGCTTAATAGGATCCTGTCTCTGGACTTGGTGACACAGTGCCAGCCAGTTCCCGCTTGCCAGAGGTGTCAGCCCCATAGTACCCCTGCTTTATGGAGGGGCTGCTGGGGGTTCTCACTGAGCAGACTCTTAGGCCTATCTCTAATATGTTCCCGTGAAGCGACTTCGTTAAGCTCCCAGCTGCATATACACAAGGTGTCCCGAAGCAGAGAGTGAATCTATCCCAGCTTGACTGGCCCTCATTTATGTGCAAAGAAACCCCAAGGATCTGGAATAACAAAAGTCTCTGCTAAGAGACTCTAAGTATCAAAGTGGTCCCCTGCTGCACTGAGACTGTTACCTCCTTGACTATTCCTTAGATTTATTTTTTAAATTTTGTTTAATTAATTGTTTTTTTTGGCCACGCCACACGGCATGGTTGGATCTTAGATCCCCGACCAGGGAGCGAGCCTGTGTCCCTTGCAGAGGAAGTGTGGAGTCTCAACCACTGGACCGCCAGGGAAGTCCCTAGATTATACTTGAGGCATTAAATCTTGGAAAAACACCAACTTTCAAGTTCAGCACTCGAGTCTTCAAGTTCTTCCTCTTATCCACTGATATGTTCAAAAAATTAGAGTAAGAATCTCACCCCTTTTTTCAGTAAGGTTTTGGAACAAAAATCACTGTATGCTTGATTTGGGGTATGTGGCAGGGATTAATGCCTGTCATTCCTACAAGACAGGCTCTGCTGCTACAGGGCTCTGCTGCAATGGCCCACACTGCAGACTTCCCTTGTGGGTGCATGCCTTACACCAGTGTGGCTACTCTCTCCTACTTTGTTGCCCTGGGCCCTTTGGGCCTGTGTCTGAACACATAGGCGGCAAGAGGAGTGTCAAGATTGCAATTAAGTCAAGTGATAAAACTAACTGTCACTTACTAAGAGCTACTCTGTGCTAGCGTTCTTATATTAACTCATTAAGTTTTCAGAATGATGTAATAAGGTAGGTATAATTATTCCCATTTTAGAGATAAGAAAACTGAGGCACAAAGAGGTTAAGTAACTTGCCAAAGTCACACAGCAAAAAGTAAGTGAGTTAGAAATTAAACCAGGTGGTCTGACTCCAGAGTCTGCATGGTCCCTACCATGCTGCCTGGCAGAACACTGGCCAGCATTTATGACAAAGCCTGAGGCTCTGGTTTACATGAGGTTGGGTTGCAGACTTAATGAGGGCTTGAGCTGGGGCTTTTTTGTTGGCAAGGAACAAAGATTCATTCCAGTTGGTTTAAGGAAGTAGAGGTTGGATAGTTTAAGGATGAAATGAGTTGACAGAAAAGACAGAATCTCACAGACATCATGAAAAGTTGTTTTTGATCTCACCATGCTGACACTGCAGGTGGACTCTGTGTAGTGCTGCATGGTGGCTCCATACACCTTGGCAGGGAAATTTATAGATCAGTGCTTACTGCTTAGGTCGCCTAGTCTAACTCACATTTTCTGAGTGTCTACTACCCTCTTGTCTCTTAGCATCATGCCTTGTGCTCTCTGTTCTGTACCCATCACTTCTTATTCACAGTTCCTGATCCCTGCCAACCTGGGGTACACATAGCAGCAGCCAGAAGCTGTGGATGCCCCACCCACACTCCCTGGCCCACACTGTGCTCACCTGCAGCTCAAGTGGACAGGTTCTCTTGAAGGCTGACAGCATCCTTCCTCAAGCACCTGCATCTCTCTGCTTGTTCACCTGAGGCTTTCTCCAGGTGGGTGATCATTGAGCCCACCTGCAGAGCACCCTACAGCGGCACCCCTATCCAACGAGGGTTGGGAGTTTAGAGATAAGTACCCTAGCTCCTCACAGGTGGATTCATTACTACCAACTCAGAGGGTACCCAGGAGGGGGTGGATAGGTGGGAGTGCTTCAGGAAAAGACAGCATAAATCCAGAAGGAAATAGAAAAGAAAACAAAGTTAGTTATGCACTTATCTGGGGCCAGGATTTTTAGCGGCCAGGTTGACGTTTTTATACGCATTTATGCAGATTAAGAAACAAAGGTGCAGGGCTGGTGCCTAAGGACCCCAACAGCCACTATGCAGGGAACTTAGATATAGTTCACTACAGTCATTTTTACCTCCTGTGGTATCAGGCAACAAGGGACAGATAAAGTCAACACATCAAGGACTCAATAGTTATAGATATTGAACAGATTGAAATGAATACCTTCAAATGAAAACACGCAGGTGAGTGAGGTGACCCACAGGGGCCTGTTTCACAAAACTGACAAATGTCATGTGCCTCCTTTACTACGTTCTCTCAGAGAAAGCAGCCCAAATCTCCTTGCCACAGAACCAGCACAGTCCTACCCTAGGTCTGCCAGTAAACTGCAATTTGGTGCCAAGAAAATAATGTAACACTAACAATTTTCGCTTGACAAGCATTCATGACTTTCAGGAAAGAACAAAAAAATTCAAACTATTCTGTAGATTTAAACTTTGAATAAAATAGCTACAAAAATGAGGCAAAAGCCTGGGGTGGGGAGGACAAAGGAAATTAAGAGAAAAACAAGAATTACCTGCTTTCTGTATGCATCGATATGATTAGGTCAATTAAGTTGGATTTTTTCCCTTTATTAGTGTTGGTGTCTGGAGCACAAGGGGAGTGGCTCAGATCAAACCAGGGAAAAGTAAGACCCGCACTGTGAATAACCCATTATTGAGCAAGACTGAGCTATGGAGCTGAGAGGAGCAATATTTAAACAATCCTCTAAAGTCTGAAAACTCCTGCACCCACATTTGTTTGTGTTACAAGCATATTCTGACCTCTCTGGTATGACAAATACAGGTGCTCACAAACACACATAGAGATACACATTTCCAGATGCACATTGAACACAAAAACAAGTTTGAATCTCAATAAGACCCACCATCATGGGCAAAATACCTGCTCTGTGTAAGGTCCTTCGGTTATTTTGTTTGTTTGTTTTTTATTCATTTATTCTGACAGCAAACCTGTGAAGCAGGGGGGGATTTTGTTCCCATTACATAAATGAGGAGACTATGATTTATAAAGTAAGTAACTTCACTGTGGTTACCCAGGGAAGAGGTAGCAGAGCTGATATTTCCAACTAGGCGCACTGACCCCAAATGCAGAGTTCTCTCCAGCCCACCACATGGCTCCCAGGGGATGTGCTCAAAGGGCGATTGCCAACCATGTTCATTCGTCTATTCAACCACTGTTTATGGCACATTTAGTATGCGTCTGCCAGAGATCATGGCTTTGGAAACAGGCACAGTCCTTCTCTGTATACATTTGTGTTATCCCCTTTCGATCCAGAGATTTAAAAAAACCTGCACATTTGGGGATTTATAATCCAGAGGTAATATAAAGAGTGATGAGTATTGAAAAAACAATCACGCTGAGCTCTGGCCAACAGCGGGGCTGGTGAAGACTCCATGAGGTGGTCATAATGGCAGATAACTGAAGGATGAAAGTTAAGCTGAGCAAGTGGTAAAGCTCCAGGTGGAGGAGACAATTATACAAAGTCCTAGGGATGACAATGTGAAGGGCATTATAAACCATGTTAAGGAGCCCGGAAGACATTATAGGAACAGTGAGTATACATGCCAAGGATAGAAAGTCAAGAAGTGTCATCATCACGTGGAAAATTCTAGAACTTCACTGCTGCCTGACATTAGCCATTTGCTGAGAGCTTCCCAGAAGTAACCTGCTTGAAGTTAGGGCTTAGAATGTTGGGGTTTGCCAATCTCAAGGAGCCCCCATGTAATGACGTGGTCATTTTGAAAAGTATTACTATGACAAGGCAGTTTTGTTTTGGAAAGTGATAGAGTATTGAAAAGAGGGAGTTGGTGCACAGAATCTGTGATTCCGGCACAGAAGATGCCCTGACTGACTCAAGTGACTAGTGTTATAAGCAGGTTTATGTCAATAACAACTGCTGCCATTGAGTAAAAATCCTGTGTGCCAAGTCAGATAATATACTCTAAATACTATAGATGCTATATACTCTACACCATAGTCTATCCATGATTCCTCGCAGCAGCCCTCTTGGAAAAGTACAATTATTCCTGTTTCAGAAATGAAGATAATACTGAGGCTTAGAAAAGTAACTTTTTCAAGGTCACACAGGTGAAGCCTGAAATAAAAATTAAATTCCCATCTGTCTGACTCCAAATGCCACACTTCTGCCAGTGGAAAGAGGATATCATTAATTAATAACATTTTCCTTTACTGCCTTCCAAGCAAGCTGCCACAGCTCTCAGTTCAATGTCCCAAAGAGACTCTCCAACCTGGCTGTGGAAAATATTGGCCACACACTTTCTCCAAACAAATAAATGCTTTAACATGGTGGATTCCTCCTCTGGTGCTTGAGTGTGACTCCGTTCCCAGAGTTTCATCTCTCTTGTGGGGGTAACAGAATCCAACATCTGTTCCTGAAAGTGGGCAGTAAGCTCTGTGGCATCACCCAAGCCTGAGAAAAACCTGGGGCTTGACTAAAATCAGGCAGCCAGACCAAACTTGCCATTGGAAAAGTTCAGACAGCCAGTGTCACCAAGGTTCCTTTGGACCAACTATCACCAGCCCATATGTTAGGTTCCAGGGATGTGAAAATGAACCAGCCCTAGGCACTGCTCTGGAAGATCTTATAATCCAGTTGGAGAGATAAGTATATACATAAATATGGACAAAGTTGAGTTCTTTGCCAGAATTCTAATCAATGTGCCCTGGGAGCCCAGAGAAGGGGCTTGGAACTCATGTTGGAGAGGGTGGAGAAGATCATGGCTGAGCTGAGCCTTGGGAGATGAGGAGGAATTTCCCATCTGGCAAAGAGGGGCAGGAAGGAGCTCCAGGGAGGTGGAATGGCATGAGCAAAGTCATGATGTAACAATGTCAATGTTTTCACTGTTGAAATGGGGAGTTAGGCTATCATAAGAGATGAGGCAAGCCAGGCTAGCAGGGCAAATATTGGACAGACATATGTGCTAGGATCAGAAGGTTGTTTTTTTGATTTTATACTAAATATGACAAAGGGAAGAAAAAACTTTGCAAAAGGCATATACATCAACTTTCCATTTAACCTAAGAAAATTTCACTTGATAATTTTCCTCAAGTTTCTTTTATTGTATTTTGTCTCACGTTGTGTGCATTCCTAGCTTTCTTCTTTTCTTCCCTCTTCAGCATATATTTTATTCTCTACAAGGCTGTAAGTTCTTTGAGGGAAGAATGTGTGTATCTTGCTCATCTTTGTTTTATTACGACACTTGGCAGAGTGCTTGGCATGTAACAAAGTACTTCATAAAATGCTGAAAGAATTGAAATGAAGGGTGAATTTCATTAAGCCCAGGTTAGAGGTTTTAGGAATGCTCTTTTCCTTAATTTTCGCTACACCACATGACTTATGTATGATTATTTTCCTCTCTTTATGCGTAAATAAATTAGAGGTCAAGGATGACAAGTAACAACCCCAGGGCCACAAAGGCTGTGTGCATTTATTAATGTATACTAATGTATAGAAATGTCAGGACTTAGCCTGGGTGTGTGTCATGACAATGACTATGTTTTTAAGCATTTTGCTATATATGTGACCTCAGGCAGGAAATCCTGGGCTCAATATTATCCTGTACACACTCATTGGCAACCTCACTGAAGTGAGAAATCAGCCACAAATGGGTCTTTGAAGGCAAAATAAATCAAAATAAAGTATGCACACCTGCCTATGCACTTCTCTAAGGAGAATCTCTCAGAACAATTCTCTTTGGCTGTGGAGATAGACTGACAACGTTAGGTAAAAAGATGCCTGAGGTTTGACTACTGATGTATCTACTTCATCATTGCATGTCAAATTAAATAAATATAATTAGATTTGCACCAATAAACTGTCAGGGCTTTTTGTACCAGAGAAATTTGTGCTCAATGCATTTGGTAGTTTGAACGCTTACAACATATCTGTGCTACGCTGGGTGTTGTGCCTCATTCAATTCACTTAATAAATTTGTGTGTCAACTTCATTTGGGCCCAGCCCTGAGCAAGTGTGATCATATAGAAATCGATAAGACAAAGAACAGGAGTACATGTGGAACCCTGGCTAAGGTTATGTGGATTTTGCTTATCTTTTTAAGAAACAAACTCTTAGTTTTGTTGATCCTTTAAATTAGTTTTCTCTTTTCTGTTTCACTTATTTCTGCTTTAATCTTCATTATTTCCTCTCTTCTGCTATTTTTGGGCTTAGTTTGGTCCTCTTTTTCTGGTTCCTTGAGGTGTCAAGTTAGGTTGTTTATTTATGATCTTTCTTGTTTTTAACTGTAAGTGTTTATCACTATAAACTATAAACTTCCCTCTTAATACTTCTTTTCCTGAATCCCATACGTTTTAGAATGTTGTGTTTTCATTTTCATTCATCTTGAGATATTTCTTAAATTTCCTTTTAAAAATTTTCCTCTTTGACCCAGTGGTCAAGAATATGTTGTGTAGTTAATAGATATTTATGAATTTTCTTATTTTCTTACTGTTATTGATTTTTAGTTTCATTTGATTGTTGTCAAAAGATACTTGGTATAATTCTGATCTTTTAAAATTTGTTACGACTTATTCTGTGGCCTAATACATGGACTATCCTGTAGAACATTTCATGTGTTCTTGAGAAGAATGTGTAGAGGCACATCTCATTTTATTGTTTTTGCAGGCATTGTGTTTTTTACAAATTGAGCGTTTGTGGCAACTTTTCATCAAGCAGGTCTATTGGCATTATTTTTCTAACAATATTTGCTTACCTAGTGTCTCTCTGTCCCATTTTGATAATTTTCACAATATTTCAAACTTTTTCATTATTATTATATTTGTTACTGTGACCTGTGATTAGTAATCTTTGATGTTATTATTATAATTTTGGGGGGTGCCAAGAAATGCACCCATATTAGACAGTGAACTTGACAAATGTGTGTGTTCTGACTGCTCACCAACTGGCTGTTTCCCTGTCTCTCTCCCTCTTGTTGGGTCTCCCCATTCCCTGAGACACAACAATATTGAAAGTAGGCCAATTAGTAACTCGATAATGGCCTTGAAGTGTTCAAGTGAAAGGAAGAGTCAATGGATGCTGCAAATTTTATTGTTGTCTTAGTTTAGGAAATTGCCACAGTCTCCCTAACCTATAGTACCAACACCCTGATCAGTCAGCAACCATCAACATTGAGGCAAGGCCCTCCACCAGGAAAAATATTATGACTTGCTGAAATGATGGTTAGCACTTTTTAACAATAAAGTATTTTTAAATTAAGCTACACATGCGTTTTTAGGCACAATGTTAATGCACACTCAGTTGACTACAGTATAGTGTAAAAATATTGTTTATATGCTTTGGGAAACCAAAAAATTCCTGTGACTCCCATTATTGCAATACTCACTTTATTGTGGTGGTCTGGAACCAAACCTGCAATATCTCTGAGATGTGCTGGTATTCTGCTGTTGGGTGGAAAGTTCCCAACAGTATATGTCTATTAGGTTCATTTGATATAGCTCATTGTTCAGATTCATTCTCTATTTTCTCTCTTGGTGTTCTATGCATTTTTGAAAGTGAATTATTTAAGTCTCTTATTGTTATTGTATTGCTGTCACTTTCTACCTTCATATGTGTTAATACCTACTTTATATATTTAGGTGCTCTCTAATGTTGGGTGCACATTAATTTCAAATTGTTACATCTTCCGGTTGACTTGAACTTCTGTCATTATGTAATAACTTTTTTGTAGCACTATAAATGGCCACTATAATTATGAAATGAAAAGACCTTAAGTGAAGAATGAGGGGATGTTTCACAGAGAGGGTAGCAAGTAAACTAGGATTGAGGAATGAGTAGGAGTTTGCCAGATTGGCATTAAAAGAACAATCCAGATTTGCCTTGTTTTGTTGAACGCTTGGATTTTAAATTCTACCTATGGGATCTGTCAACTCATTAATTAGTTTTAATATCTGAGGATAGCTAAAGTCCAACAAGCTTCTGAACATTAGAACTGCAGCTTTCTTTGTGAGGATAATGTAGGGTGTGTAAGGGATGTTTGCTGTTTGTATGTTTGTGTGCATATATTGGGGGGTCATTCAGAGTTTACTCTTTTCTTGTAATAAAAGGACCTTGATTTTGTTAGGGGTTCCAATCTCCTGTCACTCTTCATTGAAGTGTTTTAGGTAAATCTAACACTGTACCCAAGCCAGGGAATTAGGTGTAGCCTATCAGGCAACCCAGTTTCTCCCATCATAGTGATTAGTTTAAGGATGAGCAAGTCATCCCCTCAGTGTCAATGGTATTCACTGAGATTTGTGCTGAAGCTCCTAGGAAATAGGCTTTTGTTCTGATTCTGTAGATGTGAGACCTGAGAGGGGCTGGGGACTGAAATGGTTGCTTCCATCTGATAGAGACTAAAATCTTACCAATCAAAGGCAGAGCTAAAAGATAGAACAACTGAATCTTGATGATGTTATTTGATCCTGACTGTAGGAAAATCTGAAGTATTATCTACCCTACTGGGGTCTTCTATTACATTGAGGCAATACGCTCCCTTTCTACTTGAAACAGTAAATGCCCTGCTGGGTACTGTGTATATTTTTGAAGGGTCATTGCTTCACATAGCAAAAATAGATATTTGGTCAACAGGGAACGTTATAGATATACTTTTTGCTTACAAGCTTTCGTAGTGATGGGGGTGAAATATCCTCTCTGAGTGAGAGAGGCTTTGGATCTATAGGCTCTTCCAACTATAATATCTCCTATTAAGATCCCAACTATGTCACCAATTACCTGTGACTTTTTTACTTTAAGACAAACTATCCCCTACCCACCACTTAGCCCCCAACCTTTCTGTTTCCACTACAAAGATGTAATTTATTGCTTATATATTTTGGCTTTTCTCTTATAGATATGCTCTCAAAATGAAAACGGTAAAGTACAGGCATGAGCTCATTTCAGGAAATAATTTACTTTTTCACATATTACAATTAAATTAAAGAGGAATATTGGTTTTGTATTTAATCTGACTCTGAACCTTTCAGGCTAGAGATACATTGCAGTATAACAAAAGGAACTCTGGGGTTAGAAAGTTCCAGATGTAAGCCCAGATATCACCATTAGTGTGTAAAATCTTGAGCTGATCACCTAACCTCTTTGAGCCTCAGTTTTCTCATCTGACAGTGGGAATGATAGTACCTCCTGAGCAATACTTTTGAAAGAATACCATCCACACTACATTTTCAGAGTGTCTGCCACTCTCATTTCTCTTCCAGTAGATTCTATTGAGGGCAGCACTCTGTGCCCCTCTGCAGCTAACCACAATGGATCGAACTGGGGTGGACACCTGTGCCTTACCCAGAAACAGCCAATCTATAGGCTTCTGCTGATTGAAAGAAGAGTCTGGTCTAAGACAGAGGACTGGGGAAAATAAGATTCTCTCTCAGAAATTTACTTTGAAAAACTTGGTGAAAATGATGAAGGTAGTAGCAAGATCTGAAACTAAAAATCACACTACAGAGAGAGACAGAAGACACCTGGAATGATGGTTCATCAATGCCCCCATTTGTTTTCCTTTAAAAGCAGAGCCTGAGGCAAGGGTTTGGTGCAGGTGGTTTCTTTGGGAGATGATTCCAGAGAGTGTTAGGGGGAGAGAGGGGACAGTGAGACAGGGAAGGGAGAAAGGTAGAAAAAGGAGTGTTAATGAGTGGGTAATTGCTGTGTGAAAGTTATAACTTCTTTGGTGGGTCTTCCTTAATTTATCAAATTTAACTTAAGTATAACCTCCCATCCATATCACCTTATAATTCTCATACCATAACACTTAGGAAATTGTATTTTAGCTGCTTATTTAAGTAAGATCAGTTGGCCCTCATTAAATATTTGCTGAAGGAATAAAGAAAGAACAAAAGGATTGAGAAAGGATGATTGAGTATGGAAAGAAAGAAAGGGGTACCTAGAGTGTACCTGGGTGAAGCTTTGGGGACATTACAGGAAACAATGCAGAGAAGCTTCAGGAAACTGATGGTTTGTTGAGGAAGAGAGACAAATATTATAAGGACCTGTTATGAAAGGGGAAGTGTGCAGAGTTATGCGAACATAAATCACAGGGATAAGATCCAGTTAGGGACATCAGAGAGTCATGCTGAAGGAAGTGAAGAAAAAAACATTCTTTAGAAGCTGTCTATGTCCAGAAGGATGGCTGATTAGATACCCTGAATTACTCTTCAAATTCAAACAGCTTGAAAGCTGAATAAGACAGAAAAATATTTTGAAAATGGTTTTAATCACTGTCTCAGTTGGCAAGAAAGTAAGGAATTTGCAGAGGTCAAAAGCATAGGTGAAAGTGAAAAATCTGAAGGGTGAGTGAGCACAAAGACAGCTCTTCCCTGTGAGAATCTGCAGAGCCCCAGGGCTGTACTGAAAACATGAAAGCCTTCTACTGAATCCAGTGGAGGAGTCAGATCTTTGTGTATTTGTCTTTAAAACAATAACAAAACAAAACACAAAAACACTTTCTTCTTTTCTTCATACTCTATATTCTTTTTATGTCTGAGTTGAAAATGATTTATCATGGATATTATACATGATTTGGGACTTTTTTATCCTTATGAAATTTTGAGATGTCAAAGTTGACATTCTGCTTTTGGTTCAATCTCACTAGAAGTGAAGAATTCCAAAACAGGACTTTAAATGAAAGATCCACCACCTACATTGAACTAAATAGGTAAAAATTCAATAACAAATATCTGTATATCTTAAGGTTATTTTGTTTAATGTTATGTAAACTGGTGAACCAAGCTTGGGCAGTGGAAGTGGTCTATCAATGGACAAAACATAAAGTGACATACTATATACAGAGAATTTATAAGAACGATGAAACAAACTAAAGTTCATTTGGTTTTTCGTGTCACCAAATGCCAACACCTCTACAAGATTAGTGATAAAATTCTCGTCCTTGAAAAAAAAAAAAGATTTTTTTGGTCTATGTTCTAAAAATTACTATGCTTAGTGCAGGTTTTTGATAACATATGTAAGTTTCATAGCAGGATATTTTTGTTAGCTATCTTTTAATAAAGTAAAAATAAATGTATGTGGAAGTCAATTTGGAGAACTTTCGTTTGTACAGTGAACTTCCCAAAACATAAACTCAATTACTTGCATTTGTTAAGAGAATAAGAAGTTAATGTTTTGAAGTTTTTCAAGCTAGTGTTGGGAGCAGTTTATACCTCTAATACCTGTGCTTTAATACATATTCTTGTATTTGAGCAGTAGATTTTAAATAATCAATGACAGCTGTATGAGATTTTCTTTTCTGTTATCTTTTCCTTTTGGTGTGAAGTTTTAGATGAACATGATTAGAATAGAAAATCATTGCAAATTAGGAACACTTACATAGGAAAAAGAGTCAAATTTTAAAGAAGAATGCCAGGAGAAAGGACGAAAGATGCTGGTCTTACTTTACCAGAAAAAATGTAAGGAACAATGTTTGAATGGCTCCATTATTCTCACCAAGACCTGACACTAATAAAGCAATGGATGAAAAGATCTCAATGTCTTCTACCATTCAGTCATTTCTCTCATATTTGCAAAATAATACTTTTGAAATGTTTACTAAATATGCTGAAATTTATAATAAATTGTCAGGTGAAGTTATTCCACTGGAAAATTTTTGACTGCAGACATATTTTCAAGCTTTTAGAATCAATCCCAATAGGCACAGACAGTATTGCAATTTCTAGAATTTATTATTGATACATTTTTGCCAAATTTATCCTTACCTTTAAGATTTTTTCCTATTTGTATATATAAATCAACTTTGAAATAAATTTTTAAAAATTAAAAGTAATAGAAAATATACTATCAACTAAAGCAAAGGTAGGAAATCTATACTATAGATTTACTATATACTATATATACTATAGCTATACTGGGTGCTGAACACAAATATTCAAAGAAGATCAGTTTTGATGAAGTAAATTGATGAATTTACATATATACTAGATGGGTCCATAGCATGAATGCCAGTGCATCAACTTGTAAATATTGGACTTGTGATCTAATCTAATCTCAATTAGTCTTCTGTGTTAATTAAATATCTGTAAATATTTGTAGACTCAAAAAAGAATATAATGATCTTCCTAATATGACACAATTAAAATACCCTCCTTTAAGGTCAGTGCAAACTGTCAAACTATTTCTCTATTTAATCATTCATAAGTGTTGATTAATTGTTTTATAACAAAGCATAATAGCTTTCACAATCTCCACATACTGGAGGCAGTTTATGTGCTTCCCAGAAGCCCTCTTCCCAACCTGTCTCCTAGGTGCCACATACTTGCCCAGGGAGTAGTAGAGTCCATGCAATTCTCAAGTTGCAAAACTCTAGTGCTGTCAGTTACTTGTGTCACTGCCTTTATGTTTGCACATCTCGTGTCTTGTTTAAGAAGTCTTTTCCTGCCTAGAAGCTCACAGGTTTGTTCCTATGATGTCTTCTGAATGTTTTATAGTTTCACCTTTCATATTTAAGTCTTTAATCCACTTGGAATTGATTTTTATGTATAGGGTGATTTAAGGGTTCAATTTATTTTCCTCCCTATTGATAACCCAGAGTCCTAGCACCATTTTTTGAGAAGTCTCTCCTTTCTGCACTGATTTGCAGCACCAGATTCCCCATAAATCAGGTTTCCATATTTGCCTGTGCTATTGGTGAGCCCTTTATTCTTATGGGTGTCAATTTCCCTATGCCTAATGTCACCATTGTTTAATTACTCTAACTTTACAGTAATTCATGATACCTGCAGAGGAAAGGCCATGCAACCCACTTTTCTTCTTTGTCTTGACTATTATTGACCTTAGCACTTCCAGTTAGATTTGGGGTTTTAGCTTGTCAAGTTCTATGAAGTACCCTATTGACATTTTCATTGGAATTACATTACATCTATAGCTCAATCTGGGGAGATGTCCAACATCTTTATAATATTGAGTCTCTCTACTCCTTCTGTTAGGTCTTTAATATCTTTCAAAAGATTTTTATAATTTTTACCATAATGGGCTTGCATAGTTTATTGGACATTTTCCTAGGTATTTTATGTTTTATGTGCTTAGATAGATAGATAGATATAGATGGGGTGTGTGTGTGTGTGTGTGTGTGTGTGTGTGTGTGTGTGTTTGACTCATAAATTTTAGATTTAAAAATTATATGTTCAAACTCCATATATGGAATTCAACTCACTTTGGCATATTGATTTTGTATTCAGAAAACTTGCTAACATTTTTAATTCTAAAAAACTATCTTTTGATTTTTTTAAAGTTTTTCTATGTAAAGAATCATATTATTTGTGTTAATAATACAATTTTTGTTTTTTCCTGTGCAATCTTTATACATTTTTCATTGTCTTGCTTTCCATGCTGGTCAGTACCACCAGCACAGTATTTAGATATAATCGTTGGTCTTATATTCGTGGCTTACTCCCAAGAGCAAGAGCGTCTAAGACTTAGGGAACATTCCACATCTTAAGCTGTATTCTGATTATAGAGAAGTTCATTTTGTTATTTTTAAATTTTTTTCCTATTTATTATATATAATTTTGTAGGCTTTCTATATTGACTATTTCTAAACTGAAGTAGAGTTGATTTACAAGGTTGTACCAATCTCTGCTGTACAGCAAAATGACTCAGTTTTACACATATAGACATTTTTGAAAATATTCTTTTCCATTATGGTTTATCTCAGGAGATTGGATATAATTCCCTGTGCTATACAGTGGGACCTTGTTGCTTATCCATTCTATATGTAACAGTTTGCATCTACCAACCCCAAATTAGAAATAAAATTTTAAACAGAAACTTGAATAGAAATTAGCCAATTGTGGGGAAAGAGGATCTTCCCAGGTGTTCAATCAGAAAGCAGAGAGCAATCATAGAGGTAGAGCAAGCATGGGACCTTTTGAGTAATGCTGGCAAACAGAAGAGGAGGAGGGTGCTTCCAACTAAACTTACTCCAGTGCACAGAGGGCAAGTCATCACACCTTGAAGGAGGTTGACAGCATTGTTTCTTACTCCCATCCTTGCTTCCACAATTGCATGAAACAATCTCATGCAGAGTGAAGGCAGAAACTCATCTATCCCAATTTTAAAGGTAATGAAGAAGTTGGCACCAGCTCCAGGCCAGGCTCCCGAGGCCCAGCGACAGGTTATAAGCATCTACCACACAAGGTCAAGATGAAGTCTGATCAGCTAACGATGTGGTCAATAGAAGATGCAAGTGGGGAGTTTTAGAATCACACACATTGTAAGGGATGGAAGGTTGGAGATCATGGCTTGGCTCTGACTTCCTTGCCAGCATTATTTCCTATTCTATCTCTCCCCAGCACAATTCTGCATCATTGGAGCTCCCCAAAGGGACCTGATTCTTTCAGATTTCTGGGATTTCAACAGGCCCTTTCTTCTGTCTGGAGTGGCCAAGCCTACATCACTGAGCCCTTATTGATGTTTTCTAGTTCAGCTTAGATAATACCATCCTTGGGAAACCTTCCCTTATTTCTCCCACTTCTCCAAAGAAGGATCCAATCCTTCCCTATGTTGCTTTGTGTGTGTCTTGTATGTATTTTTCTGGTTGTATTTGTTCTTGTTTATTTGGTCAATGACTCTCTTTCCTCAAATACTGTGAGCTCCTCAATAACATAGCACAGTACCATGTACACAATCACAAGGGCAACATTTATTGATTTTTTTGTCATGTTCTGGGAAATGTGTAAGTACTTTTCAAGCATGACCACACACTAGGTGTTCAAACATTTCTTTCTAGATGGGGGTTGGGAGTGTTTTGCTCAAACCCTTAGAGCTAGTGAGAGGCAGACCCCGAATCATCTGACAGTGATGACATCATACCCTTCCCTCCTCCAAGAATAGACATCATATGTAGTTTAATCTATGTGGACTCTTGGAACATACCCTACATGTCTGAACCCCTTTCTTAGCTGCTATGAATTTCCAGATATTCAGCCCAGTGTTTTCAGAGCCTGAAGCCTCTCTTAGTCAATATAATCAGCATCTCTAAGAATAACTACAGAGAGAGGGATTTGCCATCCCAGGGAGAAAAAGTACCTATAAGCCAGCATTACTCTTCATAAACAAGAAGTGGAATGGTTCAGGATAGACCCTCTGCAAGTTTATGTGCCCTCCAACTATTTCCTTTTCATCTCATCTTTTGAATCTGTTTGCTAAACTGTCAGTCTGGCCAGCCTGTCCACTGTTGTTCTTCTATCATGTGTGTACATGTACATGGGTGTATGTGCATGTGTGCATGTGAGTTTTCCATGCATTGAGTGTATATATTTGTGTTTTCCCTTGATGGGTTGTTAGACCAGGACAAAATATGTTTTCAAACAAAAAGCAAATTCATTTCCTTCCTTTTCTCTGAGGATCCCTGGAGTTCAAAGCTGAAGTGACTTTGCCTACTTGGATACCAGAAATTGTGGCTGTGGCAGCCAGATTTCAGGAAGGAACACCAGGACACCTCTGACAGATGTTCTCTCAATGGAAAGACATAGTTCAAGTTGGTATCGTTTCTGCAAATCCAAGACATACTATAAAGGGAAGAGCATTGCATTTGGGATTAGAAGCACTGACAACTATTAATAATAACACTGGGGTTTGTTTATTTGTTTGTTTCCACACATATCCTGTGCCAAGTCAAGGGATAAACATGTCATGTGGATTCCTCAATTCTTCTGAAACTCTTGTCACATCTGATGAACCAGAAACCTTACTGTATTGTCCTGAGGGAAAAAAATGGGAAGAAAAAGGGAGTTGACTTTTGTTGACTCCTCAAGTGTTAGGTGTCTTGTTAATGATGATAATAACAATTATGATGGTAGTAATTTCACTTATTGAGCACTAACTAAGTGTCAAATGCAATGCCAAGCACTTGACATGAAATATTTAACCTTACAGCACCCTCTGGTGCAGGTGCTCCTATGAGCTATGTTTTACACGTGAGGAGAGTGAAGTGTGGAGACAGTAAAGGACTTGTCCAGGGTCAAAAGTAACAGAGATGGAATTAAAGACAAATAATAGGAAATTTAGAGAAATTGTTGTTACCTATTTAGTGCTCACAGGAAAACTGTGAACCAGGTACTAGAGTACCCACTTTTCAGACAAGAGAGCGACTCGTAGGAGTAGGGAAGGAGGAAATGACGGGAAAGTGGATCATATCTACTGCTGTTGAGTGACGCTCATGGTCTCTGATACATAGTTTTCCTCCTGTGTAATTAGAGTTCATTGTAGGACGTGGCCTCGTCAACCTAAACTCATCCTCGGCTTTCCTTTCCCAGATTGTATTCCCCCATGCACCTAAGAGCCAGTTCCTTGCCATGCATTAATTTAATAGATGGCTTTTGAGAACTAGCTTTGGACCAGGCATGGGCTAGTTCCTGTTATCAGAAAGACCCAGGAAAGAGCGGGTGTCTGCCTTGCAGGTCATTACAATAAAAGTTACCATGTCCCACCCGAGACCTTTTGTTGCCAACACTAGAGCTGCTGTCATGTAATTGACTTGGCTTGGTCCCTTTTGTACCACATGCTGGGAGCAGCTCCTCCTTTGCTGACTGTGGTTGGCCAGAAACCTCTCTTCTCCACCCCTGAATGCCCAGCCAGCCAAGCCCAATCTCAGCATTGTAAGGTGAATTTAGCTACATCCTGTGTTTGGCCCTGAGCTGTTTTTTTTTTGTTTGTTTGTTTTGTTTTTGTTTTTGTTTTTTTAACTTTGTAAATCATAGAATTTAAAAATATATATACAGAGTAGAGAGGAAAATATACAAATCACCATGTACCCACCCACAACCCAGCTTTTTCAGTTATCAACATTTTACCCATCTTGTCTCATCTCTCTGACCCCACACTTTCTCCTTAAGTTTTTTTTTTTTTTGCGGTATGCGGGCCTCTCACTGTTGTGGCCTCTCCTGTTGTGGAGCACAGGCTCCGGACACGCAGGCTCAGCGGCCGGTATGCGGGCCTCTCACTGTTGTGGCCTCTCCTGTTGTGGAGCACAGGCTCCGGACACGCAGGCTCAGCGGCCATGGCTCATGGGCCCAGCCGTTCTGCGGCATGTGGGATCTTCCCAGATTGGGACACGAACCCGTGTCCCCTGCATCGGCAGGCGGACTCTCAATCACTGAACCACCAGGGAAGCCCTCTCCTTAAGTTCTTTAAAGCAAATTCCAGATAGAATATCTTTTTAATCTATACATAATTCAGTATGCATATCTAACAAATAAGGACATTTTTCAAAAACCTTTCTGCCGTGCCATTATTACCTCTAACTAAACAAACAATAATTCCCTGATATCATTTGACACCAGTTCCATATTTTCCCAATTGACTCAAAAATGCCCTTTTAGAGTTTACATTTGAATCAAGATCCAAGCAAGTTCTACGTTCTACTTGATATGTTCTCCTTAGTCATTTTTTAAAAATTACATTTCTTATTCTGATATAATCATAGGCTCACATGTAGTTGTAAGAATATTACAGAGAGATCCTGTGTACCCTTCAGTCACTTACCCCCAGTGGTAGCACCTTGCAAAATTATAGCACAGTTTCACATCCAGATAGTGACAATTGGCATTGTCACTGAGCTGACTTTTGAAAAATGTCAATATTTCAAATCTCATAACTCAATAATGTTTAATGGAGAAATGTTGTTTTCTTTCTTGTGTAATTCACTCATTCTCGTCTAACTTTCTTCCTCTGTAGGAAGAGAAACACTATCTCAAGGAATGCCTTGATACAGGTGTCCTAATACAGGCCTGCTTCATTGTGGTCACATCACCTGTTTTTCAAGGGGTTCAGGCCAGCCTGCATGTGGGTAAGCTGGTCTGGTTTCCCCAAGACATTATTAGTTCCCTAGGAGATCACTCATTGCTAGGAACCCTGGACTCAGAAAAGGTGTCTGTGTAACCTTAGAGAACACTTCTATTACTTCTATTATTATTCATGATAAATCTTTGGGAATCAGCCACAAAGGTGAGTCAGGCTGTGAATCCCTGTCTTTTCTACCACTCTCCTAGTGAGGCCCATGATCTCTCCAGCCCAGGGAGGAGGTCTCACACATTCATACATTTTCAAGTTTGCAGAAGGGATTGCCTGGGGGTGCCACTGCAGTATCTGTTGCTCAGTAAGTGACTTTACTGGAAATTAATTTCTGGACAGCCAAATAGAAGTCAGTGGGCTATATTGCGTGTCCCTAATATTTGCAATGGTCTTTTAAAAGAGATAACAGACCTGTTCTTCGGATCTTGACAGACAGCAGTTGGGTAGGGGTGTGTGTGTGTGTGTGTGTGTGTGTGTGTGTGTGTGTGTATGACAGGGCTCATTGTAGACATGTACATGGAGTGGGTGAAAGAAAGGAGACTATTTTTCAGCACTCCCTATGTACCAAGAACTGTGGTAGAAATAATACACACATTTCACCATGAAATCCAGACATTGGTAAAACAAGATTTAAAAAGGAATTTTAAAAGCCAGGGGTTCAACCAAAGAAGGCAAATCTGGATTGTTCTTTTAATGCCAATCTCCATTTTTACAATAAGGAGACAGAGAACATTCTCAAGGCCCCCCAGCTGGTGAATGCAAATCAGGATTCATACCAGAGTCCAGAGAGCATGCTCTTTCATCCTTTAGTTTCCTCTCTTCAGGTCACTGCTCTTCTCTGCACTGTGAGGGTCACTGAAACTTTTGAAGGAAATGGGGAGCTTAAGAAGAGAGAATATTAAGGGACATCAGAAATACTGTTTTAACTATTGAAAACCTCTCTCCCATCACACTGCTTGTTCATTTGTTGTGCTCATTTCTCGTGGGGAAAAAAAAAATTTGTTTATATGCTTATTTGATTTTTTTAATTAATTAGCTAATTAATTTTTGCTTACTTGATTTTAGTTTATCTTCCCCACCAGAATTAAAGAGAGAGCATGTCTGTTTGGTTCTCCCCATAGGAGTTCCTAGAACATAGTAGGTACTAAGTAGACATTTATTACATGGATAAATGAATACTTTATGAGGATTAAAAAGGTAAAGTGAAATGTCTGTGCCCGGGATTTAGTTGGTGTTTAAAAAGTGGGGTCCCCCTTTGTGATTCAAAGAAGGAAACAAATTTGTCTGCATTAAAGGCCGCATAGAGTTTGGCCCTAATCTACCTTTCCAGTCTCATGTCCTACCGCTGCCTTATAAATACTCTTTTCTCCATTCTCACTGGTTTCTTTCCTCCTCCCTGAGGGCCTTACATGAGTTCTGCCCCTGTGTCTTTGCTCATGTCAGCACCCCTACAAGCATGTCCTCTCCCTGCTGCTTTCCCTTCTCCCAGTTTCTCTGGCCTCATGTTAGAATCCTGGTTTTTTAAGATCTGAATGAGAAACCTCAGTTTTCAACTGAGGTTCTCCGTTGAGAACCACTGACTTGTGTCTGGTGTCTATGCAGCAGAGGCATAAGGCTGGAGGGATCTGAGAAGCATAAGGCTGGAGGGATCTGAGATGTTGGCAGCCAGTGTTAAAGGCATTTGCAATCCTGACCTAGTGAAGCTGTGTTTCAAGACCTGAGTTACCTCCCCCATCCTCCTCTCTCTGGGGTCCTGCTGGATGCCCCTCTGCTCTGATATCCTGTGGCCCCTAAATTTATCCATACTCCCTTTGGCATCTGCTACCTTTCACCTTATTTTGTAAGTTACTTTTCATGTTAGCTCTTTTGTTTGTTTATCTAGATCCTCAGAGAGCAGGACATTTGCAAAAATATAAATCATCACAGTTGAGCTCAGTCTGATTCGCTCCCAGGCTCCTACCTGCTGGTTGATAAGGAAAGTCTTCTGGTAAGGACATGACCCCAAAGTTCTCCCTGCACCCATACCTCATGCAGTATCTTTAAAAAGCAGGAGAAAGTGGGAAGGGAGGCAATCAAGTGAGTTTATCATAGCAAAACTCCCCTCCTTCCCAGGGAGCTGGCTCTGTCCCACTCTGTCTTCCTCTGGTGCTTGACACTTAGCTCATTTACTTAACAAACATTTCTTAAATATCTACTTATGTGAGCCAAAGGAATGAACAAACTTCTCTAGAGCAGTCTTGACCTCAGAAAAGTGCTAGGGCATTCCCTAATACACATTAGTGAGTCGGGAATAAATTGAAATATATCTGTCACTCTTTTTCAATCTCATCCCATTTGTCTTTTTCGTACAAAACAGTATGAGACTAGGGAAAGCTGGGGGTGAGGAGGGGGATTATATGGGAGCTGCTGTACTCTTTGCTTAATTTTTCTATAAACCTAAAACTGTTTAAAAAGAAAAGTCAAATACAACAATTTAACAGTGTTAGTTGTGTTTTGATCACCTGATATTTCCCAAGTGCTGTGATAATATGCATTTTTATTAAACTAGCAAATATTTGTTGAGGATCTCCAACATGTCAGGAATCATGCTTAATAGGTATACTGTGGTAATGGGAAAGGGCCAGCCCAGAGTCCACAGGAGAAACACAGAAGCACTCAGAGAACAAGCTTGTGAATATCAGCTGGGTGGAAAGGAGCCAAAAGAAAGAACCCACAAGGAAAGGGAAATAAGGAGTGTGGTCCAAGAAAAGACCCAGCTAAAATAAGCAGAATGTCATAAATTCTTGCACTGACTGTACTACCTTGATTCAAATCCGTGACACCATTACTTGTTGAGTATGTACTGAAAAACGACATGATGCTTCTAGCTCTCAGTTTCTACTTCTATAAAATGGAATAATGATATCTACTTTCAAATGTTGTTAAAGCCTTAAATATCTTAAAAAATATTCTGACACTTGTTAAAAGGATAAGGGAGACTTTATTTAGGGCTATTGCAGTAGGTGTCAAGACTATCACAGGAAGGAGGAGAGATTGGTTTCAACTCTGAATACAGCAGAGACGGCTGGAGATTTACAGCTAGTGAGCAGAGTTAGGGGGTCATTGGATGGAAAATTACTGAGGAGACATGGATGGTAGGGGAATTCTAGCTAAGGCAACTTATAGAATTCTTGCTAAAGGCAGACCAGGATGATCAGATTGCAAGTGTGTGAGATGAGGAATTTGATCAGCTCTCAAGGGTGATCATATATTAAGATGGGGAGGAATTCTCACTAAACTGGCTTAGCTGTTAAAACTGAGCTATGCAGGCCCAGCAAGGGCAGAAGGCTCAGAGGAGCCAGACTAAAGTTTAGTTAGGGAAAGGGTCTTTGTCAATTGATACAGAAAAGTACTTAAATCAATATCTGGCTGTCTTTGTCTGCTCAGGCTGCAATAACAAAATACCATAGCCTAGGTGGCTTAAATAACAGACATTTATTTATCATAGTTCTGGAAGCTGGAAAGCCCAAGCTTAAGGTGCCAGAAAACTCAGTTCCTCATAATAACCCGCTTCCCAGCTTGCAGATGGCTGCCTTTCCACCCTGTGCTCACACCACCTTTCCTCTGTGCATACACATGGAGGCAGGGATTCTCTGTGTTTCTCTTCTAAGAAGGCACTAATCCCATCATGGGAGCCCCACCCTTATGAGCTCATCTAAACTTAATGATCCCCAAAGGCTGCACCTTCATATACCATCACACTGGGGGTTAGGCTTCAACATATGAACTTTTTAAAATTATTTTTTAATTTTTTAAAATTTATTTTATTGAAGTATAGTTGATTTCCAATGCTGTGTTAGTTTCTATTGTATAGCAAAATGATTCAGTTATACATATACATGTCCTTTTTCATATTCTTTTCCATAATGGTTTATTACAGGGTATTGAATATAGGTCCCTGTGCTATACAGTACCACCTTGTTGTTTATCCATTCTATATATAATAGTTTGCATCTGCTAATTCCAAACTCCCACTCCATCCCTCGTCCAACCCCTCCCCCTTGGCAACCACAACTCTGTTCTCTACAACATATGAATTTTGAAGGGGCACAAACATTGAGCCCATAAAATTGGCACAGAGTAGATACCCAATATCGGGGCTATTGAATCCTGATTCATTCAATTTTTTTCCATTAGAAAATTAATCCATAGCCATTTTCAAAGGTTCAGAAAATACTGAAACTAACATATAAATACTTTAAATATCTTGTTATTTTTTCCAGCTTATAAGAGTGTAATGTCTTTTTACTTGAGGTCAGTGAGTTTAATAAAGAAATTTCTGTATCTATTGTTTTTGTTTAGTTATAAAACAGAATGTTTCTATGTTATACTAAACTCTTTGTAAACGTATGTTGAGTACAAAGTAAATTTACTTAATAGATAACATTTAAATCATTTCCTGATTTTCCCTAAAATCATACAGCCAAACACATCTTTGATAATAATGCCTGTTCTTTAATTAGAATCATTTCCTTATAAAAGATTTTGAAAACAAGAAATCAAAAGCAAACCCTGTCACTGGCCTGTCAGGGGTGGGACCTTCAACTGTGACTTCAAACCAGGGCAATACATTCCTCATCAACCTGCTGGGTCCAGGGAAAGCAACTGCCCTCTCTGAGGCTCTTTTTTCTCACCTGTAAATGGACAAAAACTACCAGCTGAACCAAGTTGGTACAAAGATTAAGTGATATGTCAAGCGAAAAAAGAATCTAAAAATGTACCCAGGGCAAGCAAATGACACACAAGCAATTCAACTCACAGCGTCTATGTAAAACCTATAAAACATTCCTTCACAATGTTTTCTTAGGATTTCCTCCTTTTTAGTCAGAAGTCCTTGGAGAGGTACAGGCTGTGTTCAGAGCCCGTGGTAGGTGGGCTGCTTTGTGTCTTTTCTAGCAGGGAGGGGTCTGGCAGCTGGAGTTCCTGTGGGGAGGATGGGCTTGTCCCCATCAAATTCTGCTTATTCCAAAGATGGAGAACGGCACACAGGTATAACATAGTGCTTAGACCTTCAGCGTCTCAGTGCTGTCCAGACTCCAGTACTCACACTAAGGGAAA
>NW_006783635.1:420784-426580 GCF_000442215.2 Lipotes vexillifer | reverse complement strand
GGGAAAGAGAGTGGTCGTGTGCCCAGACTTACTTTCTCCCACCCTAGAAGGCCACATTGTTGGTACCCAGAGTGTGTTGGAGAAGGATGCCCAAGCACCTCAACAGAAACAACCTACTATGTGGAAACCACTCTTGTATGCACTTATGTCAACCTTTTGTATATACGTAATTTAAGGGATTCAAAATCTTCCAGAAGCCTACGCATCGATGGACACCAAATTAAAAAGCCTTATTTTAGGTATAATTGATGTTTTATTGAAATCACTCTTCAGATTCTACCTTATCCAGAATAAATACTAGTTGTATTTATATAGAATTCAAAAATGGTGTCTATAATATATTTATTATATAGAGTCATGCATAAATTCACACACAGCTTTTTTGGTTGTGCTTTGTTTCATTTTTAACAATAACATGAACGCAACTACTCACCTGACAGATCTTTACCAGAATCTACCTTTAAGTCCCAAATCTGCTAGGTCACTGTATCAATTCAGTTCACCCTCTGCTAAAGAGGAAGGAATATCACTCAGGTCAGCACTGCAGCCCCACTCTCCGTTCATTGTGGTTAGGACCAAATGTAGAAGTGCTTTAGAAAGATTAGAGTGCAATTAAAATGTAAGAAACATTTGTTGTGATAAGTTTTCATTGCTCTTTTTTCTGGGAAAATTAGCTCTTAAGGCCAGAAAATCTAATGTCAAATACTCCAAACAGAAGAGGCAAGCCCATAAAGAAAGCATGAGCTTTTCACAGTAACTTTGAATAAGTAAATGTGTGTGTGTGTGTGTGTGTGTGTGTGTGTGCGTTTCTTTGTTGTAAATTCACAGAGGTAGACCCACAATTAGCCAAAAACCTTCCATAGAACCAGATGTGCTAGCTCTGAGATATTCCTGCAAACTTCCACTCTTTCACCCATCTCAGTGATGGATAGTGTAGACCAGTTTTCTAAGGTCTAATTCCTATAAAACCCTGATTCCATAATACTCATAGAGTTTCTGCCTTGTGTTTGAACTCTGCCGTGTGCGTGTGTGTGTGCGCCCATACTTGCCAGTTACACAGCCTAATTCTGACTCAGAAACCAGCTCTTCAACATCTGTCACCCCCACACACCTCACATCTCCCTGACTGTTCTTAGTGAAAGAGGCCATGTGAACATGATTGCTGTGGTTGACCACAATGAACACATGCCTTGGAGTTTACAAGAAGTACTCAGCTGTGGTTTTCCTGATCTGAATCAGGAGGTCATTTTTCAGGATCTACTCTTTCCTTGTGAAATGAACTCAGTCAAAACCCCAGGCCCTATGAGAACAAGAGAGGCTTAGTGAAAAATGGGCAGAAATCTATAGCTGTAGCTTATAGCTACAGCAATGATTCCTTCTCCCAAAAGGCTTGTGTGTGGCTACCTGCAGCATGGAAGAAAATCAGGAGTCCTAAGAGCAAGGGCTTACCTTCCACTATCACAAGATGTGTGCTCATTTCATGTCTCTGATCCTTAAGTTTTCTGTCTTTGAAATGTAGCTAATCATATGCAGTTCCTGAAGTTGTGAAAATGATAACCATTAATAAATAATAAAATTCTATATAAGTATTTTAGGTATATTATAAATAAAATGTGATATATGTGCATATCAAAGTTCAATCAGGGAAGCAGAATCTCTGTGAGGATTACGGAATCACAGTTTTATACAAACTAGACTTTAGACAACTGTTCTACCCTAGCCAGTCCTGGCATGGGTGAGCCAGTTGGCATTTGCTGGGGAATCTCAGAGCTAGCATATCTTGCTGCTGGATTGGGGCTGTGGAGAAGGCTAATGCACAAGCCTGTGTGTGTGTGTGTGTGTGTGTGTGTGTGTGTGTGTGTGTGTGGCAGCGGCATAGGGGGTGGTCCTTATCTCTTCATAGACCCACCTCTATGAATTTGCAGCAAAATATCAACTGGTTGGCAGAGGCCACAATGGTCAGCAGAACTCGTGATCAGAAAGCAGAACTGGTGATCAATAGAATGGGCTTTGTGCTAGAAATGCTTGTGTTGATGTTATCAGCCCAGCACCACTGATGTGTGCTGAGTAATCTCTAACAGTAATCTCTAGCAGTGGCCCCACCGGCCACAAGATAAACTCCCAATTCCCTAATGTGGCATTCACAGTATTTCTGAGTTCTATAGAGTTCAGTACAATTTCAGCCTTATCTGCTAATGACCACATTGCTCACCTTATTTTCTTCACACAATGAAATAAGTGCTGCTTTTCAAGTACAGTGTGAGTTTTCATCCCTGTACCTTCCATCTGCCCATAATGCTTCCCAACCTGCTTCTGCTTAGTGGCTTGTTTACCCTTCAAGTCCCTCTCAAACACAACAGTCTTGAAAAGTTGAGATGTATATATTTAGATCAGGGAAATTTGGCTGCTCCAGGGCTGGCAGAGAAGAGCTGTTCTCACCCAGCAACGAATGTATTCACTGTTATTTGGGGCTCAGAGCCTCTCCTGAAGAATGTAGGGCAGGAATCCAAACCACATATCTTGTGCATTCAGCAGTTATGCCCTAAGAGGGGTGCTCCCCTATGAAAAGTACAAAGGGCAGACAACGGGGCTGGAGTCAGTTGTGTGGGTTGGAACTCTCTCAAAGGTGTAGCAGGTACTGAAAGCTGTCCAGATCAAAACTCTAGCACTGTGCATATGTGTCTTGGAAGAAAATGTTTGGATTGTGTAAATCTAAAATATCTTACTGAGGATGTAGCTGGGGGCCTAAGCAGAATGGCTAAGCAGGACCCTGAGAGTGGACTCAAGGACCCACCATTGCCTGGGAAGTGGGAAAGGAGACAAAAGGGAAGGTGTCAGGGTACCAGAGTCAGCAGCTCAACTGGGTGCACATTGCTGTAGGTTTTAGAACTCCAGCAGGTTGTCAATACCAGCTCAAGATGGTGGTCCTGGTGTAAAAAATCAGAAAGAGAGACTGTCCATGGGTGTAGTGGCTTCAAATACAAACATCTGAGGGCATGATTCATTCCTCTTTTATCAATTGCTTTCAGTAAGAACACAAGACCCCTACTGACCCCTCCTAAACAAAGTAATAAAAGAAATTCTAGAAGATTGAAGAAATGAAGAGTTGAGTTCCTGTTACTTGGGTAACTAGAATTTTAAGCCCCTCTAATTTGGTTGTTTAATGGAAATTCAACATTATTTTATTGCCCCATGTTGAAGGGGTTTTGACAATTGAGTTATACAACAGACGAAGACCATAAAGCCATGAAAGAAAAAGAAAAAATAGGGAGGGAAAATGGGAAGTAACATTTCCTGGGTGGAGGCAGTATTTACCTTCAGGTTATCCCATTGCCTTCAGGTTATCCCAAAAACCTCAAGGAGAACATCATTAACCATGTCTTAGCACCCTTAGTAGAGGGAGTGAAGCTCAGAAAGATCCACCAGCTTGTTAAAGTTCCCAGAAGAGTCAGGTGGCAAAGCAAATTCTCCAGAAACCTGAGCTATGATGCTAGTAAGAGATGTATTCCCTGTCACTTAGATATCTGTTCAAATTAAAGGCAGATGACCATGGAGAGCTCACTTGGTTTGGGACTTTAGCAAACACAATCATCTTCTGGGAGCATCACATTATCAACTAGTATCTTGCTTCCTTTCTTTTAGACCTTTCCTGTCATAGCAGTTTGCCAGAATTAAAAAAATATGCACTCTTAGTGTCCATAATTGTAGTTTAAATGTTCTTCTTTTGATGTTAGAAAGTATTTTCTCAACTAGAAAATTCCTTTATTGTGATAATTCCACGAAACTATCTTTTGGGGGGAAATGATAATTTTAGATAGATAGATAGATAGATAGACAGATATAGATATAGATATAGATAAATAGATATAGATATATAGATATATATTCAATTATATATATGCAATTGTATATAATTAGCCCATCTGCATATATTATTATTATTACTATTGGATAGTAAAGAGTGGAAACAAGAATTGAGGGAAGAATGTATTCTGTATACTTCAGAACACTGTATACTGTATACTTCATGTATATTATCATGTGCCTTATACAGCATTGCCTCATTTTATATTCACAACAATCTTAGAAAATAAGTATTTCTATCCACATTTTAAAGATGAAAAATGAAGCTCAGATAAGTTAATTTGCTTTCTGAGTGTGTAGCACAGGTAAGAACAGAATCTATTATTATCTCTAATTCTGAATAACTTTATTAGCCGAAAGAGACCATACACTTAATTTTAAAACTATCTTAATAAACTGTCCATTCCTTGAATGTAAGAGTGTGTGTTTATTTGATAACATCTCTATATCCAGTCCCTGGGAGAATGCCTAGTGCATAGGAGGCGGTCAATGTTTTTGTCGAGCAAATGATTCCTGAGTGGAGGATCCTTGTGGTCTGTTGGCATTGTTCTGGAAATGCCCTTAATGTTTTGAATTCTATTTATAAAGATGGAATATATATAACTAGTTTCTAAACTCAGCTTGTGTCTATATGACCTAAAATGTGGGCACACTGTCTCTAAAAGCTAAAACCGGAACATATTTTCACTGATAATATGGTGTCTTTGTATGCATGAACTCTTGGCACTTAAAAGTACATTACTGTTTGTGGCTAGTGTCAATATATAGTCTAAAAGGTCTATGCATGCAACAAAGGGAAGAAATTCCTCAATTAAAAAAAGGTAGGGCTTCCCTGGTGGCGCAGTGCTTGAGAGTCCGCCTGCCGATGCAGGAGACGCGGGTTCGTGCCCCGTTTCGGGAAGATCCCACATGCCGCGGAGCGGCGGGGCCGGTGAGCCATGGCCACTGAGCCTGCGCGTCCGGAGCCTGTGCTCCGCAAATGGGAGAGGCCACGACAGTGAGAGGCCCGCATAACGCAAGAAAAAAAAAAAAAAAAAAAAAAAAAAAAAGGTAGATCCAGAATGACTCATCTGGAACCTCTCAACCTACCAAGTCCAGAGTTGCAGAGATGAGAAATGACAGATCCTCCTTCAATGAAGGTCATATTGCTCCATTTGTTAAGAGTGTTGCCATCATACAACCTTCAGCTCTCAGCCCTTCTAAAGATTGCTTTAACTGTAGACAGCCACCTTGCACTAGGACATGCACCCTCCATATCCAATGACTAATCAATGTGGGAATATAAATGTCTAGTCATCTTGGTCCAAGTTGGGACAAGTCTGAAGGACCATTCTAGCTCTGAAGCTCCAATGGGACCAGCTGCATTTTCACTGCATAAGCTGCTTTGCAGCCTTGACTTCTTTCTTTGCCCAGTACGGCTTCCCCTGTCTCCTTTCCAAGGACTTTGATTTCAATGTCACTCCTTAATAAACATTCTGCATTCTCAACTCTGTCTCAGGGTCTGTTTCTTGGGAACCCAATCTGCAGCCAAGTGTTTCTACAAATGAGCAATCCATCTTGGGTGGGACTGAAGCTTAAGTAGAAAGTGAATTTTTACTGCCAAAATAAGTTTTAAATATCCTTTCTTTTTATAACAGAGAATGAGGCCTGTAGGAAAAAAAAGGGTCTGTAAGCCCAGGATAAAGAGAAATGGGGAGAGCTACAGCACCCAGGAAACAGAGAAGAAGAAGCCACACTTGGCTTCATCAGAAGGTGGGAGCCTGCTCTCTACTGAGCATATTGGATGGAGCGAACACTGCTGATAAGCAGGCACTAACAGGACTTGCAAGCAGGTGCAAACACAAGGACAAAGGGACGCCCAGCAAAGATCACAAGAGTTGGGAACCAAACTCACAATAGCTTGAGGAAGACCAGTGTGGGACAGGAATAAGA
>NW_006783635.1:415575-420774 GCF_000442215.2 Lipotes vexillifer | reverse complement strand
TCAGCAGGATTTTAAAATATCAAAAAGTCTTGGCTGATTCCCATGTTAAATACTCTTTTATGAGCCCAGAGTCCCACAGCAGTATCATATTTTAGTAATCATGGCACAGTTTTGTAATTGTCTATTTACTCTTTTTGTTTGTTTGTTAGTCCATGGTGGAAAGTCTCTTTATGAGCAAAATGGAAACTCACAGGACGAAGAGCACAGGTGGAGATGCAGGGAGGTTATACAGTGAAGTTCTGTTGACCATAGAAATATGTCCCCCATCCTCATGGACACTCCTCTGTGTGAGGGTGCTTTTCCACAAATGTTCCATGAGCAGGAAGCATCCTCAGGATATAAGGAAAAGTTCTTCTGTCAGTCTCCATCCCAGTCAATCTGCCTGGACCCCTAAGACACAGCCCTCCTGATCGTGACATCTCTTTTATGGATACATATGAAAAATCCTCCCCCATATGACCACCATTCCCCAGGAAGACACACAAACATGAAGCCACAGTTGTCACCCTGAAGGGTTCTAACATCAACTACAACCTATTTGGAAAGCCTACTGTCACTTCCAACTCCCAGCACTTGTTGCGAAGGCCAGCCTCGCGTCCCCAGGCTTCTGCCTTCCCCCATCCCAGCCATGGAAACAGATGATGAGGAGAAGATCTGGAACTCACAGTGTGTACAAGAATGATCTGCAAGAGGAGACTTGGGTAAAATAAGACATCTGAGAGGAGAGAGAAGGTGGAATTTGCAGTAAAAGAGATGATGCAAAGGACCCAATTACCGCATGGCACGAGAGTGTGTAGTGTAGAAGGAAGGTGTGTAAGAGAGTAAGCTCAGGCTAGTGACCACATAGGATGAGATGCCCCTAAGGAGAGGGCTTGGAGTTGACACCTGAGAAATGACTCATCACACCCAGGGGCCACAGCTAATGTTGTACTTCTCTCAACCTCTCAGCCCCTGTCTGTATGGTTAAGGGTCTCTCTCTGCAGCAGGATGACAGGGTGGTTAGGAAGCAGGGTTCTGGAGTCAGACTGTTTGAGTTCCATTCCACTCTGCCACACTAGCTGGGTGACCTTATGCCAGGTAGTTAACTTCTTGGTGCCTCAATTTCCTCATTTGTAAAATGGAGATAATAATAACAAGGAACAATTACATAGGTCTGTTGTGAAGATTAAATAAAATATTATACATAAAGCACTTAGAACAGTTCCTGGCATATAGGAAGTTCAAGTTCTAAATGATGTTAATTATCTATCTATCTATCTATCTATCTCTTCATCTATCTCTTATCAAACCTCCTTCCAAATTAGATATGAGCATGTTTTCTCCTCTCTTTTACCCACACTAAAGATCTAAGAGTCACCCATAGATATCGCCTCACCACCTTAATAATGACTGAGTTTTTCTAACCAATGTCCACAATGCATCCTCAAGATGGTCCAAGTAACTTGACTACATTTGACAGTTTGGGGAAAGTCCATTCATTCTCTGGGTCTTAACATCTTTATCTGTAAAAAGAGGGATTTGGAATGAAATGGTCTTGAAAGTCCTTTCCAATTTTATTTTATTTTTGTAACATCTTTATTGAAGTATAATTGCTTTACAATGATGTGCTAGTTTCCGCTTTATAACAAAGTGAATCAGCTATACATATACATATATCCCCATATCTCCTCCCTCTGTTTCTATCTGTCCCTCCTTCTCTATCAAATGCATCAGTCATTAATAAATTGGCATTCAGTAAAACATCAATCAAATATAACTTGACAGACAGAAAGAGACTAATTCTATGAAACCATGTCTCTACCACCAAATCCTAATTCTATGGGATGTTCTCAGTTTAGTGACTACCCAGACACCAATTTTCCATACTTCCTTTACTATCATCTACTGCCTAAACAGTGATTTCTGGTGCAAAATTTAGTCACCCTGGAACCCTATAAAAGTCTTGGCCTTGCCAAAAGCCTCCCTGGTTAAAATCACGGGGATCTTCCCAAATCCAGGAAGAATATGACGCATTATAGAAATATCTGGAACCACAAAAGGAGAGACAGAGGAAAAAATTTACCAGCCCACTCATTCTTTGTGGTATGATAATTCTTTCATTGGTTCAGCATTTATTTACCTTAGAGAAAGGTTTTCTAATTGTGGGGTAACTGGTAAAGGGGTAGAGTATGGTGGAGGGGTGGGATGTAGGTGGGATGAGCACAATGGACTCTCATCCACACCTGATTCGAGTCCACAAATTCAGCTCTGTTGCAATTTGTTCTCTTTGCTTACATTTGAGCTTCTTTGTGAAGAAAAGTCTTTTGAAGAAAAGATTTTTGAGCTAAAAATTTGAAAACCCCTACCCTGGAGGATGTTTCCACAGATACAGTCCTCATGACAAACTCATGCAGTCATTATTAATATTATCCATTGTTACTAAAAGGTCCACAAACCTCAGAGGGATAGGAAACTTGCCCACTAATAAGTCACAGAGCACAAACTACAAGCCAGGAAGTCTGATCATAAGTATATATATTCTTTCCACTACGTCTCTGCATCTTCTTTGAAATTTTATAGTAACAGAGAATTCTGGACTTTATACAATTGTATATTCTCCAAATTTATTCGAAATTAATTCAGCAAATTTTAAATCAATGCTTTCTCTAATAATAACAACCACCATTTTTATGCATTTGCTTTATGTCAGGCACTGTGCTCTGCTCTTAAATTAACTCATTTAATTTTATTTAATCTGCCACCAAAATATATATGTTAAGGTCCACAATTCGCCTTTTTTTACAGATGAGGAAACCAAGACTCCAGGAGGTAAGACACTTGTCTAAGATCAAATAGCTACTTAGAAACTGGTCCAGAAGTTGATCCTAAGCAATCTAACCTATTAGAGCCTGTGCATTACTAGGTGGGGTATAGTTGCGTTTAGGTGCTGAGGAATCTGAGATGTATAAGGCATTGTCCTGAACTCATGTAGCTCACCTGTGGGCACATGGCCTCTAAAATATGGTTTAGTATGAAAGTAACTACACTGTCACAATAAATGTCAGCATGCAAATCAGTGAGTTTAAAAATAAAAATTGGGGGGGGATTAGTTTTAAATAGGGTCAAAGTTCTAAGGAACCGACTAAGATTGTAGTATTTCTTAAATATTTTAAAAAGATAATTCATGCTAGCTTCAGGAAGGATCATTGAGAAAATCTCAGAGAATGCACCCCATGACAGAGGCAATGCTTAAGTTACAGTGGACGTAAAGGCAGAAGAATATTACATTGGAGAACTAGCTCTCATACTTGATGAGGACTGCATGCTAAGGGCTCTCTGGGAACCTAAGGGAAGATATCTGAATATTAAAGAAAGGGATGAATTATTCTGCTAGGTCTATGGATTATGGATGCATGCACATTGTCTACCAAATGTTCACAGCTACTGAGAGCATAAAAGTCAACTCTTAGCTCTGTTCCTCCACTGATAATCATGCACAAGACCAGAGCCTGTTTAGAAAAACTTTGGAGGGTGACATATTTTCCGCATTTCAACTTCCATACTTATTTTAATCAGTTCCCTGGTAGGACAGCAGTACGTGGGTTTTGCTTTAAAGCATGCTCAGTGTAAAATTAACATCACGATTTGAAAGAGAAAAGACAAATTGGACAGATGTTGCAGACAGAGACTATTGGAGGTGAGTCATAGTCAAGCGGTTAGTGGTGAAACATTCCTTACAATTGGAACTGTCAAAACAGGCTTGCAGTGCACCCGAGGTGAAATACAACCCTCCAGAGAGAAGTTTTCATCGTCATAAAATCTAATCTCCCTAATTCCACAGAAACCTGTGTTGCCTGATGGTATAACACAAAGTGGAGGCAAGAAAGAAGCAGTAGGTTAAATGTTCACTCTATTTGGTTTGGTTGGTATCTTTTCTTTTGCCTAATCAGCTTCTGGAAATGGGTGAGAATACTGAGTCAGGATGAATTGTCAGTTATTTAGGGAGGATGGGCAGAATGAGACAGCAACAAGGAGAGAGGAAAACATATTGACTAGTACTGAGGGCATAGAAACCTTTATTCTGATACTTTCCTCAGCCTTTGTTTTTGTTTGTTTGTTTTAATCTGTAAATCTTGGGTATAATGATAATTATCTCCCTGAGTTATTATAAGGAAAAAGAAAACACAAAACATTTCTACCAAAATTGATTTTTAAGCTATGAAGTACCATGCAATTATTGATCATACTGTATTCTTTATTTTTTGGTTTTGATTATAAGACAAAATAACCCACAAAATAAGCAAAACAGGGGAAGTGATATGCCAGTACCACCCAAAGAAAGGTGGCAATGTGTGAAGGAAAATGATAGAATTTGGTTTGAGGAGCCTGGATTCTACTCTGGCTCTACCCCTTATGAAAATACAAGTTGATATATATAAAATATTTGGAAGTGTGTCTAACCATAATAATGGCAGCAAAGGCTAATTAGAGTTGGCAAAACTTTTAACTTTTCTGAGCTTCTATTCCTTGTCTGTAAAATATGGATCACTATACCTATTTCATATACTAGGGAAGGAGGATTAATAAGAAACGAAATTATGAGATATTTCCAAATTATCTATTATTATTACTTTTTGTTGGAATCTGTGTTTTTATACCAAAGTTGAAGTGAACATGTAACACTATCTATATCAGCAGAGAACTTGATATAAAAATAGTGTCTTATTTTCAGGAACATGAAATAAACACTAAGTATCTTTTGCCCCAGTTTGGGGTTGATGTGATCAACTCTGATAAATATGAAGACCGTTTTGGAAAAGTTTGAGATTTGCTTAAAAGAAATGGGCAGAGACTTTAATGGCCTGTCCTAATTAGAACCCAAAGGCCCACATTCAGATACTGGTAGTGATGATTTTTAAAATATATTATGTTTAAGAGCATTGATAGGACTTATCATGTAACACAACAGACTTCAGTAGCAGGCAGCTTGTGATTCAGAAGATCTGAAAACCGAATTCTCACTCTAAAAATGCTTTCCTCTTATGCTGTACTTTTAACTTTTCTCTACACTTTCAGATCAATCACCTTGAACTGAAAGCAAAGGAATGAATTACAGCCTTCAGTTAGTGTCCAGTGTGGAGTGACATCATGTAGCAAACCTAGATGTAGTGAGAACAGCATACTATCGTCATGAATCTGACCTGGGTTCAAATTCCTGCT
>NW_006783635.1:391575-415400 GCF_000442215.2 Lipotes vexillifer | reverse complement strand
TCCTGCTGGGACTCTTGTTTTGTGCTTGACCTTAGAAAACTTGGTTAAACCCTCTGAACCCCCATTTAAATTACTATAATAATTATTGCACCCTCCTCCCAGGACTGCTCTGAGGTTTCAATGAACAATGCATGAAATATACCCAGACCTGTGCCTGTACATAGTAAGCATTTTATAAAAGTTAGCTCTCTTCCTTTTCCCCATTCTATCTTAGACCTCATGCTTCTATGATAAATATACCAAAAGGAGTGTTACAGTTATACTCAC
Organism: Lipotes vexillifer; assembly: GCF_000442215.2. Classification (NCBI taxonomy): domain Eukaryota; kingdom Metazoa; phylum Chordata; class Mammalia; order Artiodactyla; family Lipotidae; genus Lipotes; species Lipotes vexillifer. The sequence goes on along the minus strand of NW_006783635.1, from coordinate 415,133 downwards.
AGAGTCTTAGATGTGAGTAGGCTTTGTAATACAACCTTGAATATCAGCAAATCAAATTCTCTTGAAATACAGTTAGTAAATAGGCTTAGAAAGATGAGTGACTTGCTCAAGGTAATACTTAATTTGCAGCTGAAACATGACTACAGACTTGTTCCCGTGGTTTCTAGTTCAAAACATTCCAGATATGACCTATTTCTTGGTTGCTTCAATGGAGGTATGAATCTGTGCCATCATGGGGCTTAGATTCTAATAAGACGACACCAAAAACAATCTATACCTCTGGTCACACTCAGTACCAAGAAACAGCTGATGGTTAAATGCTCCCTAGTTATCTTCTTTCCTTTGCTTGTGTGAATGCAGCCTTGCATTTATTTAGTAACTGAACAGGCTGACATCATACCATGCAAAACATTCTGTTAAGCACTGTACAAGGAGGAAATGAAAATTCAGCCCAGGAGAAAAGAGGCACACAGTCAGCTGTAAAGTAGATCAACAGCACAGATTTCAACATCAGAAAAAACTGTTCAAATCTCACGTCTTCTACTTAGCCTGTGCTATACTGGTCAGATCCCTTAACCTCTCTAACCTTTGTTTGCTTCTCTATATTATGTGAAGAATTATACTCAGATATGTCATGAATGTCGAACACTACAATGTTTAAAAAGGACCTAACTGTTATCTAAGCTCTAATCAATCACTTTATCAGTGGCGACTATTGCTAAGAACCGTTATTTATTATTAAGAGTGGTAAAAGCGAAGTCCTATGTGGTTAACCTTCTCAGTTAGTGGTCGACACACTTTTCCTGTAAATGACTAGACAGTAAATATTTTCAGCTTTGTGGGCTGCAGGGTGGGCCTCACAACTACTCAGGTCTGCTGTTGTAGCCTGAGGGCAGTCCTGGACCACTTGTAAATGAATGGGTTAGGCTGTGTTATAAAAACTCTACAAACACAGTAGGCCAGCCTGCCGGCCATAGTTTGCCAACCCCTGTTCTGAATGGAAAATTATGGGAGGTTTAAATACAAGGAATGATTGGAGGCTTAATGAAACTATAGGATTTAGTAGACAGATGGCAAAAGCAGTGGAAGAAATGGCCTAAAAGTAGACAAGAATTGGGAGTGGTTTAGAGCAAGTCAGGTGTTTACTTGAACCTAAGCTCCCCCATCTGGCATCCCCCAAACACCTTGTCCAAGCTTGAGCATATAAGACATGTTCAGTGAAAGGAAGCATGGGACACTGCTGCAAATGACATTCTGGAACTCCTATATTTCAATGCGTTGACATCCCTGTTGAATGACAACTTTTGAGCAGGGAACTGACATAATTGATAATGTACTTTACTGCAATAGAAATTCAATGGCAACTCCCCAAAGGCAGAATAAACAAGTAACAAGGCAACTGATTTAATTGGAAGAAAGAGGAAGTGGGTGGAATGGAGGACAGCACCTCTAAGTCCAGCTTAAAGGACACAGGTATGGAATATTGAAAGCAGGCAGCATAGCTAGTTTATGGAGCTGAAAAAGACTCAAAAGTGAACTATGGGACTTTGGGCAAGTCATTGAAACTGGGTGGGAGATGGATTGGATCATCTCTGAGTCCTTTTAGATCCAGAGATCAACGATTTCAGATTGAATTTGGTATTGGGACCACACCATTATTTTGGGTCTCTGTTACTTAGCAGCCAGACTAAGCCAATATAGTAATTAGTATAAATGGACAGTGAAATCACCTACACTATTTGAAAACTCTCTTTTTATCTCTCTGGTTTTCTTTCACCCTTTTCTCTTTTCCTTGATTGCTTTGTTCCTTGACTTCTTTGGGTCCTGTGGAACACATGCACTTGAATCTATAAGGTGGTACTCATGATTTGGCTCCATTGCATTGTGTTCGATGCTCTGACTGAACATTCTCAGCAATGGTGCTTGAGTGGATTTTCAAAAACACTGATATTTTCATGTCTGCCCGCTGCATTAAACAACATCAGCCACTTAGGCCCTCAGTATAAAGCCTGCACTGTTCAGTATGGCACACAAGTCTTTCATTGTCTGATTCTCACATGCCTTTCTAGCTTTATATTCCATCCCACACCTCTAATCCAGGTATATGAACCATAGAGTATCCAAAATGCTCCAACTTGTTTTATGCTGCCCCCAAAATAGAATCCCCCTTTACCAGCTGGATTTTGAACAAGTAGGGAAATAGAGCAAAAAAGTTTGGGTGTGGAGGGATGAGATGCCACCTAAAACATAGTCACATTACAGAGGAGCATGATTGTGGGCATTTTTGGAGACAATCTACACAGATAGGAACTACAGCCTCCAAAGGATCTAGGAAACAGAAGAAGGAATGGACAAATGATTTATTGTATCACTCCACCTTGAATCCAGGCTGGCCTTCATACTCACTTTGGCCAGTAGATGGGGTAGAGTTTGTGTCAGGCTAGGTCTGAGCCTAGATTCTGCTCATTTTTATTTATTTATTTTTTTTTATTTTTATTTTTTTGCTGTATGCAGGCCTCTCACTGTTGTGGCCTCTCCCGTTGCAGAGCACAGGCTCCGGACGCGCAGGCCCAGCGGCCATGGCTCACGGGCCCAGCCACTCCGCGGCATGTGGGATCCTCCCGGACCGGGGCACGAACCCGTGTCCCCTGCATCGGCAGGCGGACTCTCAACCACTGCGCCACCTGGGAAGCCCGATTCTGCTCATTTTCTTGGACCCTCACCACTCTCATTTGAACAAGCCCCAGTCACCCACTGGGGATGAAAAACTAGGTGGGGGCAGAGCCTGCTCATTTCTCCCCACAAGGTCCCAGAAGTGTGTGAGGAACCAGCCAAGATACAGAAGGCCAGCCCTTAGCCACCCAGCAGCTGACCTCAGATACATGGACAGCACCTCTGCTCCTCCCTGCAACAGCTGAGCCTGGCTCCAATCAGCCGATGCTCCCAGCCAAACTGCAGATGGGGGCTAACAAATGCCTACTGTTTTAAGCTACTGAGATTTGGAGTGGTTACTTACACAACACTTGCTAACGCTTTTTCCCCAGTTTTACTGATATTTACTTGATATACAGCATTGTATAAGTCTTTAGGGTTTAAAATGTAATGACTTAATATTGGTACTTAGAAATGGCTTTGAGGTTGGGTGCCAGGCAGAGACTGGAAAAATAAACAGGCTGTTGATGGAAGATGAAAAGTCTTGGAGTTCAGCTTTTCCTTTCTTTTTCCATTCAGACCACTTCCCTAAATCCATCCAACAGAAATTTTCTTTTTCTTTTTTTTATACGTAAGTTAATCTGAGTCACTGTATGTTGCTTGAGACCAAAGAAACCTAACTGAAACAGACTAGAAGGAGGGAAGGAAGGACAAAATAGAAGGAAAAAAGGAAGGAAGGATACCCAGTTCTTAAACAAACTCTCATCTGGAAAAAAATCAGATGTGTCCACATTTAAAAGAAAATGAAATTTCCAAACACCAGATTGTTCTTGAATCAGCTAAAATGCTAGTGATCATCAGACTTAAAAAAAGAATATGTTCTGATGTTGTGATTATTCAGTATGTGTATATAAAATCTCTCTCGCTCTCTTGCTCTACAAATGGCTAACCCATCTGGTCAGAGGGCAGCAGAAAAGTCACAAGCAAATGCGTACTGGAAGTTTTTGATTTATGTGGGAGGTTTTCTGCAAACAATTCACTGTTACTGATTAAATCATTGCAAACAGATTAGGTTTTATTGGTGAGCAGGGTAACAAAGTGAAATCTATTTCTGCTTCCCGAAGCATTTATTCTGTATTTACCTAAGACCAAGGCATTCTTCAGATAAACAGATTCCAAATGCAGGGATCAAGAACAAACTTTGAGTCTCTGAAAAATTACAGAATATTTCTGTTGTTTCCCTTTCATACCAAAAGTAAAACATTAGAAAAATTCTTTGTGTCCATCAAATAATTTTCAAATCGTTTATACAGAAAACCAGATACTATATATTTAAAAATTCACTCTCAATTATTAACAACTCAAATATACTCTGATAATACTGCTATACTTAGGAAGCACTGTACCTCAATTGGCTTCCTACTGCCTAAAGAAGTGTGTAAAAATAATTATAATGATTACATTACTGTTTATTGTGGCTGAGAATACCCATGGATCTCCCTAGGAGGTTCTAGATATCTCTATAGCAGTACTGGCTACACCTGGGCTTCATTCACAGGTTGTTTGTGCTCATTCTCAAGCTTGCCACTCACTAATTGTGTCAACATTAGGCAAATTATTCAACAATGCTGGGTTTATTCTTTTGTAAATGGAGCTAGGAATTGTACTGTCTCATCATAGGTTGTGAAGATTAAGCAAGTAAAATTATGTAAAGTACTTATACCATTGCCTGGCATGTAATAACTGCTTAATAAATGTTATGTCAATAGCTATAATCATCATCATCATCAGAGCTCTGGATCATCTAATATTTCACAAGTCTGATTTCTCAGATCAGTCCTGTGATTTATATTATTACCCTAACTTTACGGAATTGAAACCAAGACTCACGTTGGTGAATAATTTGCCAAGGCCACTCTCCTAGCAAAGAAAAAGGTCAAGGTCAAGCCCAGGCCTGGTGGACTTCAAAGTCTATTCCCATTCTCTGCGCCCTCACCTTTCGTTGGTTTCTAAGGCTGTCTACCCATTTCCTTTTTACCTTCTTTCCACATGACTCCTCTATGTTCTACCTAAATCAATTGTGCTCAACACTGGTGGAATATAAGCATGTTTTCCTTCCAAGAAGTTGACCTTGGCGTAATTCCCAACCCTGCTACTATTGTAGCAGGGGAAGGAGGAGTTTAGTGCAGTGTTTAACTATTTGGGAATCAACAGACTGCTTGGATTAATGTCCAGCCCCAATGCTTATAACTATGTTAACTTGAATTATTGTGTCAAAATTTCCTCATCAGAAAAGAAATGCCTACCCAATAGGCATTTCTGGGGATTAAATGAATAACTAGAGATTAGCACAGTAGTTGCTATGTAGTAAACCCTTAATAAACGTTAGCATAAAAGGCCTATAAAATGGGTCCTCTCTTGTCTTCCCCAAAACCACAACAATGGGTGCCAATCAGTCAGATCCTAAATAAGGGCTGGGCCATATTTGATACAAAACTGTACAGCTGAGACTATCCATCATTCACCTCAAAGGAATAGAGGGTTTGAGAGAAAGAGAAGGTGAGGAAGTTTTCCTTTTAAGGGAGTGTCTGTTGGGGCTATGCACCACCTCCCAAAACCTACAAGGAAGAGGGAAGTGTTTGCCCCTTACCTCAAACAGAGTTAAAGGGGTTTTAAGGAGCACTGAGGTTCCTTTGTGATCTGGGTTGTGGGGAACACGTGACCTTTGCCTGGGGAAGACCACAGTGGGTAGAGTTGTGGCCAGAACTATGCCTCCTGGCATAGGAAAGAGATGGAGTCCCATCCATGAGGCAAACAGCATTTTCTAGGGGACCAGATGTGACCTCAAAGTTGGAAGCCAGCCTGGAGTCTTTGTTTGGATTGTTGGGAGACAAGGGGACAGGAGGAGAAGCTGGAAGTGGCCAACTAGAGGTGTGGTATCACCTGTATTAAGGCTCTAGCAGGAAGACCTCTGAAATATGTCCTTAAATGCAACCCCACGAGAGATTGACAGGGAATGCCTATGCCATGGTCTGCAGGAACCACACTCAGCTACATGCCTGCCCATCACATTGGCCACCGTGTTACATCAGGCCTTTTTCCCTATTGCCCTCTCCTCCTACACTTGATCAGAGAGATCAGAAATCTATACTAGAGAGAGCAGCGGGGAGCAGAAGGGCAGAGTGGGAAAATAGAAAAGATGCTCACTGCCCATGCCCCACCCAAGGCATCCAAGCCTGAAGATGGCCTGATTCAGGCAGTGGAAGAGCTAGAATTTTGAATAAGGCTTGAGGTTTTTTTGTTTTGTTTTGTTTTGGTTTTTGTTTTTTGTTTTTTTATTGTATGTGGGCCTCTCACTGTTGTGGCCTCTCCTATTGCGGAGCACAGGCTCCAGACGCGCAGGCTCAGCAGCCATGGCTCACGGGCCCAGCCACTCTGCGGCATGTGGGATCTTCCCTGACTGGGGCACCAACCCATGTCCCCTGCATCGGCAGGCGGACTCTCAACCACTGTGCCACCAGAGAAGCCCAAGGCTTGAGTTTTGATGATTGCACTGGTCTGGATATTTCGATTATTTAAAAGTCTCTGCACTTTGACTTAACCTCAGAATGTTTGGAAATAGCTGAGACTTGGTCCGGGACAGATAGTCATAGGACCATGTAAGGACCCTTCTCACATGAAGGAGTCAATACATTTCAAACTTTTAGCACATTTTGGCACCTTTCTCAGTGGAGATGTTATGACTTCTCTCAATGATACATTTCCAAGAATAAACTGGCATGCTCGGCTTATCCTCTCCCATTGGGAGCAAGCTCTGCAGAGGACAGGCCCTTTGCCCTCCAGGTGGTGAGTCTTACCTGAGCATCAGGTAAGACTCCCTGCCTGCCCTTCGGATCGATACCCATGCTCTGTCAACATACCTGTGACAGCTGGGGAATCTGTTTAAATAGAGAATTCACTTATCTGCTGCATTTGGCTCTCACTTTCATCTAAGTCCTACAATCAGCCTTTCTGTAACATGAAGACACTATATTGGTCTCCTTGTGTTTACCCTCTATCTTATTTCTTAAATTGTTCAAAGCTGACACAAGGAAGAGAGGTGAGATGCATTGGTTCTCCCGGATACACCAACAGTTCACAGTGTAAGGTTAATGGGGAAAAGTGATAAAGATGAAAGATATTCTCTGACTGTAACCATTCCAGTCCAGCATTGCTGAGTAAATGGTTGCATTTGGCCACTGTGACTATTACTACCTGTATTAGTACTTGTAAAATCCTAAATATGCCCCCTTCCTTTCCTGTATTTTTGTGTTTGCTAGGGGCATTTTCCATCTCTGTCCTATTTCCTTTTCTGGATTCATTTCAAGGACTTCCTGATCTACAAAGCCTCTTCTAACTCACTTCATGCTGTGCCCTCCGCCCAAATTATGTGATATTTCTTCACTCGTTCTTACCCAGAAAACTTTGCCGTGATGGCTCTTACAGTATGAGTCATACTTTACTTTGAAACATATAATCCTATTGAACACAAGTTCTTTATGACCAGCTCAGCCTGGCCTTTCCTCATCTGTGTGTCCCCACAGTACTGCTCTCACATATAATGGGGGTTCAGTGTTTGCTGAAATTGATTGAAATGACACTGACTCTGTATCACGCACAGCTTTGGGATTCAGGCTGATCCAGCCTCAACCCTGGACTTTTCTCTGCTTCCTCTTTGTTTTCCTCATGCCAGCACTACTACTCTTTGGGTCTCAGTTTATATCACAGTTATAGAGCAAGTTAAATGCTTTGTGCTAAACATCTAGGGTTGTACCTGGTTTTAGCACTCAATAAAAACTATTTCCACTTCCATTTTGACTGGAAAAAAATAACAGAAGAGATATTATCATTATTTTACCAGTTTTTTTGACAAGAATATTATCCCAGAGAGCATTCAAATCTATTGCCCTTTGAGTTTTGAACTACCTAAGGAATCGTTTAAAGAAATGAGGATATGAGCAGCCCTTTCTTCCCAAAGTGAGCTAACCCACCACCAAAGAGGGAAAGTATGCAAGAAGCATTGTAGTACACGGGCTATACTTAGCTGGTCCAGACTCTAAAGTCAAACAGACCCTATAGAATCTTGGCTTGGCTGTTCTCTCTGTAAAATTAGAGCAATGATCATCATAATATCAACCTACTTCATAGGATTTTGTAAGCATGTGTGGATACAATATATACATCGTGCTTATAGACCACACGTATGTGTATTAACACCTGTATTATAAGAAGGAAATCTCAGATAATCCCTATGAGTTAGGCTAAGGTTCTAATTATCCCACGTCTTCATCTTTATTTTTTGTACTTTTATAATTTTTATTGTGTTTTTACCTTTTATCTGTTAGAGATAAATGGTCATTTACATATGGACATTAAATAAAGTGTCTTGTTAGAGATAACTAGGATCCCTTTTGCTCTCCTAATTAAATAAAAAGTCAGACTCAGCAGTAACTCAGTATGATCTAGGGCAAGTCAGTTTGACTCTCTGTGTCCCTATCTTCTTCATGCATGGGTTGATGTTAATAGCTGATGAAACTGAAGAAATACCTAGAATGATAAACGTCTACATAAAATATAAAGCTGACCACTAACGTTAGGTATACTTAGCTGGGGACAGCAGAATTCTGAAGTTTTCAAGTCCTGGCTCCATAGTCATATACCTGGAACATATCTGTGGTCTCTAAATCTATTTTCCTACCTGCCAACGGGAGAGAAGAATAATAGTTACCTCACAGGGTGGTGATGAGATTTAAAGGAAATAATGTACATGAAAGTACTTGCTCAATTCTGAGATGCTATAAAATGTTAACATGTGTTACATTTGTAAAGCCCTGTCCTGTCTTCTTCATAAAGAACCAGATAAAGCATACAGGGTGGGAAAAAGGAAAAATGGGCATGAAGGAAGGACTGATTGTACTCCCAACTCCACCACTAGGTAAGTCAGTTATTTCACCTTGCAGAGGAAATAAACATTCATATAATGAACAAAAAGAATACTATGCTACAGCAAGAAGAATACACTATTTCTACAGTCCTTTCAAACTCTGAAGCTGTGTGATTTGCATGCATCTGCAATCTGCATACAAATAAAATAATATCTAATCCTTTTATAGCAAATAATTCCACCATTATTAATGAGATAGAGCAGCGTAGTGTATTGGGAAGAATAAAAGTAACCAAAGCCAGAGAACTCTGGTTTGAATTTTGGTTCTTCAGCATACCAATTGACTTTGGAGGAAGTTATTAAATTTTCATTGCCTCGGTTGTCTTATTTGTAAAATGGGATAATACAACACCTCATGGGACTTCCGTGGGGGGTGAAAAATTCATGAGATAGTGCATTCTGGTTCATTTGTTCTGCCCTTTTAAAAATATCCAGCAGGCATATGGCAAATGAAATACTGAACCCCCTTAGTTCTGCCTGATTGGAGACATTGGGAGTCAGGGAGCTAATAAAGATCTCTTGGCGTCAAGGTTAAAGTCAAGCCCTTTGTGTTGAATATGGGTGATAGACACAGAGCTAATGGTTAAGTTAGAAAAGACCCTTGTTTTGGCAGTGTAGAATTCCAGACACATTCTGCACTCTGTATTGCCAGGAACCGTGCAAGCAGAATGCTGAGGAAACAACAGGATTAATCCTCACTGGAGGACTTGCCTTTAGTCCTCACAGGAAGCCTGCTTTCTGTGGGCTTGGAGGGGAAACATGATGTTTTTCTGGGTGGGAGGGAACTCAAGCCTTTCCTTTCTCTGAAGCCTGAGAGCATGAAAGTTGAGAAGTAAACCATCTGAATAGCTCTTCTCACCATCCCAGAAGCCTCGGGCTCAGAGCACTGGGGGTACATCTTCCATTTCCTCCCTTCCATACTGGACAAGCCTCACAGGTTGGAACTTCCAACTTTTCTGTCTCCCACTGATTTCTAAGCTAATGGGCCAGTGGTCTTCATCGTAGGGTGGGGATCCATGGTGTACACAAGGCAATCCATTATGAAGCAGTAAATTAGTAAGCCTTTGATTTATGCTTTGTTTTAGCTCATCTGTTTACTTTAAATTTTGTAATAGGAGTAATATATTAGCACAGTAGTACCTTTATATAATTTATAAATAAAAATAAAGTTATATATTGCAGTTGTGTTTTAATTCTTATTGTATGCAGAAACAAATAATATATAAACTACTAGAAATGTACAACACCCCCGAAAATTGTATACCTTTAGATTGTAGTCTCTTTAAAAGCCAAGATGAGAACACTGATCTTTGAATTGCAAGCTTCTGGTACAATGTCTGACAGCCTAGAAAGGATGGAGGAATGAATGAAACTGGGCAAGTACTATGGGCAAGGTTCTGTTCCAGGCACTGAGGATTCAGAGACTTATAATATTGTGAGAAGATAATCATGTAAGTGACCAACCAAAAGACAATGTGGTGAGTACTACATGTGAATTATAATGATGTGAATGCAAAGAAGAAATGAGTCATTTTATTAAGGTCAGAGCAAGATTGGGCTAATTCACATAGGAGAGGGGTTTGAACTGAGCCGTAAAGGGTAAATAGGAATTTTTCAACCTTTTGGAGGAAAGAGGGGAGAAAGGACTTGGAGAATTTGTAATTCCCTGTAACTTTCAGTAATTAGCACAGGGTCAGGTACATTGGGACGTCTGCACAGAGTCACCATTTCTAAACATATATTGGTTAGAATTGCTTTAGTTATTACTAATAAAGGCACATCAAAATTAACTAAGAAATAGGGCTTCCCTGGCGGCACAGTGGTTGAGAGTCCGCCTGCCGATGCAGGAGACACGGGTTCGTGCCCCGGTAGGGAAGATCCCACATCTCACATGCCACGGAGCGGCTGGGCCCGTGAACCATGGCCGCTGAGCCTGCGCGTCCGGGACCTATGCTCCGCAAGAGAGAGGCCTGCGTGTCGCAAAAAAAATAAATAAATAAAAGTAATTTTTAACTTATGCTACCTATAACCATAAAGATTAAAAGGGTTTCAGGTATAGTTTGTTTCAGAGGTTTACAAGGTTATCAAGATTTCAGCTTCCTTTCTCTTAGAAACACTGAACTCTGCCTTCTACTGTGGTTTCATCCCCAGGCTGGCTTCTACTATTACTGGCTATGGCAATTCCAAGCCTCATTTCTACAACCTACAACCTTCAGAGGCAGAGAGGGCCCCTGTGTCCCAGAAGCTCATGCAAGAGTTCCAACTCTAACCCTAATTGCACCAGCTTAGATCACATCTCCATTCCTGAATCAAATGTCAGCCAAATACAATGCCTGACTCTTAGAGACAGATGAGGAGTCAGCTTCTGTAAAGCTACATGGGTCCCCAAGTGGAAATCAAGGTGTTACCAATAGAGAAAATAAGGAAATTGAAACTGCTGGGGCAACCAACAGAGGACTACTACATGTAGTGTAACCCCATTCAGAGTTTGGTGAAGAGTACAGGTGTAAATTTTGCACATTGTGAAGGTAAATTAATCTGAGGGCTTTTGTAAAAATTAAATCTCCTGAAATTTATCACAGTTTTTTTTTTCTGTATTTCATTCTGTTTTGCCTAAACCTCTGAAATAAAACATCTTCACTGAAGATATACCAGCTCTCATTTACCAACATGGTGAGTGAGAAATGAGCTTCCTTCGTTTATGTTTCTCTCCTCTTTTCTTTTTTTTCTTTCTTTCTTTCATTTTTTAGAAACTTAAAACATAAGTAACTAAATCACACTCAAAGCCACTATTTTATTCTCTGCCTTCTGTGTCTGCTCATGATATCATTACCTTCCTCTCTGAGAAACAGATATTTGCTTTATCTTGTATAAAACTAGCCTGAGTTCCTGGACAAAGTGCAAGTATATAATAACCATTTTGTTAGACAGAGATTGGCTTAAGACACACTGGCTCTTTATGGAGAAATGCAGTTGCCCCCAAAAAGGTATCCAAATAGAGCAATATCATCCACAATAGAATCTAAACCCATTTGTTCGTTCTGCTCTTGTCCTGGATTCAATTCTCACCCTTGAGCATACATCTACTCATCACAAATGAATCTCACAGTTTCCATTTTGGAGACTCATTTTGTATGTCAATCCATTAGCTTTCTCCTTTATTCTACTCTATTCTTAGCCCAAGATTGCTTGACATTCAATAAATATTAAATGTGGCAATAATAATGATGATGATGACTATGTAAATAAATAAAAAGAAATAATCCTTTTTAAGCCTTTCCAGATTGTCTGCACTTATGATTTAAGAATAAAAGTCATCTCTTGGGGTCAAGTGAAATGTCTTTTGACCTCTTCATGTTATTAAGTCTACTCAATTTTCCAAAATCAAGGGATAAACCTCTAGTGGAGTAAAATCATTTGCAAATGGACACAGGGTCCATTCAGAGACCATGTTAATAGTATTCTTAGCGGTGAAAACAACATATTTGGCATCTGCAGTTTCAGATATAATTGAGTCTTCTCTCTTGCACAAACCTCTACTAAAGTAGCGCTAAATTCATGGACATTATTGGTTTGAGTATCTTGCACTGGGCTGTGACTGTTTTCACTATAACCATAGCATATGCATTTGTAAACCTCTCACCCCAGGTACAGAGGCTGACACATAGTAGGTGTTCATTAAAGGTTTGCTTATAATTACTTTTAAATCAATGTGTTAAGTCTTTCTGCAAATGTTTAATACATACATGCAAAGACATGGCTCAGGGTTATTTGAGGATTTTCACAATCTGTCCACAGATGCAGTCCTAACCAATCAATACTTGGAGTTCTACCATTTTGGGTGCATTCATTTTTATAAATTAAAGAACAAACTTCAGTTAAAATGAAATAGACCAGGTTTTTCTTCATCCCTGACAGCATTTCACATTTGGCAAAGCAAGCACTGAGCTTATGCTCGGCACATAAGACAAACTATAAATATTAGCCCCAAATCACCCAACCCCCTTCTTACTTACTTAAATACCTCCTGTACCAGGTGCATTCTCTGACCTGGTCACTTCTGGTATCTTCCATTTGCCCATCCAGACCCACTTAGCTCTTGATATGGGAGGCTGACCTCTTGGACAACATCGACTGTCTCTCGTGAGGCTCCAATAGGGAGCCTCAGAGGGCGACTGAAGGGAATGAAGAGAGACAAGTCAGAATATTTCTTCCGCTGGATTCCTCCCAGTGAGGTCACTTCAAAATATCCATGTCCCCTTCCAGGTCACTGCCCCTCCTGAGGCAGCCTGCTCTATACACAAACTCTCTCTGGCCTTCCAGATTCCAGTAAACCCCCTTCTCCTCGTCCCTTCAGGGCCACTGCTGTGAGCTTGGGTCTTTGCACTATCCTTTGTAGGTCCCTACACCACACACCCACCTGAAATTAATCTCCTTTTAGGTAACATTGTTTGAGTTAGCCTAATTTCAACATGCCATTTATTTCCTTTGTACCCTGAGAGATATGATGCTTCTCCTGGCAAGCCCAAGCCTCACCCTACCCCAGTGTGATTTTGAACATCAGCTCTCCATCCGGACCTTAGCATCCTCTGGCCTTTGTGTCTCCTCTTTGTGATTTTAGTGGGAAGTCTCTGCTTCTGTCCACCCCAGAAACCTACGGCATGCACCAGCTACTTATTTTATGCATTGCCACAGTTACCCATATGTCCTCATAAAGCAAGGCCTGCTCTAATGGGTAATAAATTAAGCAAAACCTCCCAGATGCAAAACCTGTGAAAACCTGGGTTTTTTTAAATTGGTATAATATTAGCATTTTCCTGTGTCAAATGGAAGATCTTTGAAAAATATTGGGTATCAATTAGAAAACTAAATGTTCTAAGGTTAGAACAGTTAAAAATAGTTTAAAATTTTTAAAACATTTCTTACAGACTCAAATGTACAAGGCATTGGGTGAGAAGAATGAATATAAAGATGACTTAAAGCATTATTTCTATACTTGAATAACTTGTTCTATAATTAAATAAGAATGCATACATTCACACAGACACTCACACTCACATCCTCTAAGTTCACTGAAAGGCTATTAGATGCTGGTGTGTTTATATACATGCTATTCTATATTTTAAACCTCTCAACAACTGTGAAAGCTACATATACTCCTCAAACATTAATGATGAAGAAGTGGAGAATTAGAGGGCGTAAGTGGGTTGACCAGAGCTGCATATCTTGAAAGACATGGGCAGACAGACAGACATATTAGAGTGAAACCACCATGTTGAGGCAACAAATCCTTATCCATTAAGACTCTATTCTTTTTTAAAAAATTATTTATTTATTTTAATTTTTATTTTATCTTGGAGCATAGTTGATTAATAATGTTGTGTTAGTTTCAGGTGTATAGAAAAGTGATTCAGTTACACATATACGTGTATCTATTCTTTTTAAAATTCTTTTCCCATTTAGGTTATTACAGAATATTGAGCAGCATTCCCTGTGCTATACAGTAGATGTTTGCTTGTTATCTATTTTAAATATAGTAGTGCATACATGTCAATCCCAAACTCTCAGTCTATCCCTCCCACCCGCCCTTCCCCCGGTAACCATAAGTTCCTTCTCTAAATCTGTGAGCCTGTTTTTGTTTTGTAAATAAGTTCATTTATAACATTTTTTTAGATTATGCATATGTGTTATCATATGATATTTGTCTTTGTCTGACTTACTTTACTTAGTATGATAATCTCCAGGTCCATACATGTTGCTGCAAATGGCATTATTTCATTCTTTTTAATGGTTGAGTAATATTCCATTGTATATATGTACCATATCTTCTTTATCCATTCATCTGTCAATGGACACTTAGGTTGTTTCCATGTCTTGGCTATTGTAAACAGCGCTGCAATGAACATTGGGGTGCATGTATCCTTTCAAACCATGTTTTTCTCTGGATATATGCCCAGGGGTGGAATTGCTGGATCATATGGTAGCTCTATCTTTAGTTTCTTAAGAAACCTCTTTACTGTTCTCCATAGCAGCTGCACCAATTTAAATTCCCACCAACAGTGTAGGAGGGTTCCATTAGTACTCTACTCTTGCCGCCAAATTTCTTCCTTCTTAATGCGATCAAGTCCCCACCACGTTTCATCTCAGAGCTGTTTCATTCCTCAGCTTGCTGGTTTACAGCAGGATGTGATTCTGCCCCCTCCCCAGGGGACATTTAGTAATGTCCGGAGACATTTTTGGTTGTCACCACAGGGAGAAAGAGTGCTACTGACTAAGCCAGGGATGCTGCTAAACACCCTAAAATGTCAGAGGACCCAATGTCACTAGTGCTGAGGCTGAGTTATTCTCTCTAGATCCATCACTTTGCCCTAGGAGTCCATCCTCCTCCAGCCTCTCTGCAAACGTGACTCCAAACTGTACTTCTCATTCTTGCTGCCAGTTTTGTAGTTTTAAGGGTTTCAGCTTGGTCATTTACTGGGACAAGATATTTAAATGTTCTGAGCCTCAGTTACTTAGAAGCACACTACACCACTCTGAGATTTATTTCCTCATCTTTGAAGGTTTCTTATGAAAATTAAATAAGATAATGTGGAGACAGCTTTATCCATTTCACCTCCAAGTTTTTTTTTCTTTTTTTTTTGCAGAAACACATTTGCCACAGTCTTGTCAAGCACAAGAGAAAGACATCTCTTCCTACTCATGGTTAATGAGACTAAACATGTTTAAACAGCCAGTTCTCATTACACAAATCAAAATGCTTGCCCAACCTCTTCTACAAATGCTCGGCAAATGGTCTGATTCTCAGCCTCCAGTGTTTGTGTTTTATATGTTAAAATAAGGTCCCAGCCTACAGTATCTGTTTTTTGTTGGTTTTTTGTTTGTTTGTTTTTGTTACTTCTTTTTTTAATAGTTGTGTTCCCAGCTGGTTTTATTTAAGGCTAGGCTTTTGATCTCTTTTCAATTCTGGGCCTTAGTCCAACTTGGCTGTCAATATTTCAAAAGCTCCCTTGGAGCCAGCCTTGCTTAGAAGATGGTCCCATGCCAACCAGGAGAACTGGTCTACCCCATCTGATAGTTTGGTGAGTGTGCTGGGGTTTCAGGCCTGCCCCCATCATGTGTCTGGTATGAAAGGTATAAGTCTGTAGTGATGCTGCCTAGGGCACTGTAAATTCATAGACTATTATAGCTAGACATGATTGTATAATTCACTTCGTCCAGCAGACTAATTTTACAAATGAGAATACTGAGGCTCTTAGAAGGAGTCTTACAAAGGAGACCTATTTTCTGACACTCCACTCAGTCCTTGATCCACAGTGTTTACACTGCTACACCATGATAGGATTAAAATAATGAAATGAAGTAAAATGCTGGCCTCTTACCTCTTGCTACTGAGCACTTAAAAACTAATTTCTTTTATGTTGCTTTCAACCCTTCATGTCACTATTCCTTCCCACCTTTCCACCCATACACCTGGTACTTCCATGTCCATAGAAGAATGTTTTCTAACACACAGTTCTCTTCATTCTTCCCCCTGGGCATCTCCGATCATCCACTTCCTCCCAGCCACCACCCCCAAGGTCATGCCCTAACCTTGTCATCACCAATGCCCCTCTGACAGCTTGAGTAGGACATCATCCTACCCCCTGTATTCCACCTCAATCTATCAGCTCATTCAACCTAATGATCCCTTACCCAGTAATTGATCTTTGTACCTTCTCTGATCACTAGTCCATTAACCAGCTCCTTTGTACTATTGATCCTCTCATGTCCTTGCTTCACATTTTACTCGGTATAAAAACTTGACTACATAAAAATACATCTTAAAGTTGGCCTGGAAAAGTGCCACAAACAAATATCAAGAGGAAATTGATACACTGGGGAAACTATTTACAGAGTATATCATAGACTTAATAAAAGCTAATGTCCTAAACATGAGATGATCTCCTAAAGCTCAGTAAGACAAAAAAAATTACCAAGGACCTAATAAAAAATTAAATGAAGGGAGTGTACTGGCTGTTTAAGGTAGAAAAGCACCTAGTAGTAAGTAATCACCCTCAATGTATAACTTAAAATGAAACTACAACGAATATAACTTTTAAACCCAATTTATAGGCAAAAAATATAAAAGTTTCATAATACATATGAAGGAACACTTTTATAGGTTGCACCAAAATCTTATTTAGGTACAACTTCAGGAAAATAGAAATTCTTATTATATTAAAACCCAAATAAAATATGACTCAGCAATTTCAGTTTTAGGAATTTGCTCTACAGGTAAACTTTCACATATGGTCAACAATATTCAATGCTGCTTTGTTTTTTAGTAACAACAAATTGGATATGACCTAAAACTCCATTAATGCAAAACTAATCAAATAAATCCAGATCCCTTCCTTCTGTGTTATATTAAGCAACCATTAAAAAGAATGAGACAGCTCTATATGCTGATTTGGAATGATCTACATCTTTATATATATATATATATATATTTTTTTTTTAAGTGGGAAAATCTAGATGCAGAGCCATGTGTTTTGTATATTACTATTTGTGGAGGAAATTTTAAAACATTCACATGCATAGTTTCATAGGCATGGAATATCTATAGAGGTCTGCACAGGAAATTGATTAGCTTAGTTATCTCTAAAGAGGAGAAATGGTGAGCTGAAAACTTGCATGAGGGAGGGGAAGGTAAACTAGTACTTTTTACCACATTTTCTTTCATCCCTTTGACTTCTATAACATATGTGTTACCAAAAAAATAGTCAAAAAAGAATTAGGAAACTAGTAAACAAAAAAATAAGGTAGTCTCTTAGTGAGTTTCTTTCTCACTACTGTATTTTATCTCTGTGCAGCACTTATTTCTTATAGTTGTCCTCTTTATATGCCTATTATACATCTCTGCCACTAGAATGAAAGCTGACTAAGAATGGAAACCATATCTGTAAGATCTGACTGTAAGTAAGTCCTTTGTGAATTAAAAGAAGGGTCTCCCTGAATGGATGCAGCTCCCACAGACCAGGGCACATTTTGGAGCATGGGGACCAATGAAATTTCTGCTCATACTTGAACCTTTGCCAGATCACTCTTATGCTAGGAACGCTACACAAAAACATATGCAGCCATATTACCTTTCTGGCTTGTATGCATTCTTCCCCAAATATTTAGAGCAGTATCTTCTACATGGTAGAAGCTCAGTGTATATTTGTAAAATTGATATATATACAGGACACAGTGTCGAACTCACTGGGAACATAAATTACTAAATAGAAAATATCCCATTGCAGTAGCTGAGGCAGGCATAGCACTTAATTCATTCATTTTCTTTCTCTCAGTGATTACTTTGCCTGATGTTCAGTGTCTCAAAAGCCATTGTATTTTTTTTAATTGTTGGTTGTTCTAGGAGAGAGGGTAGTTCTGTCCTTATTTCTCCACTTTGTCAGATGTAGAAGTCTCTCCAAAGTGATTTTGAGACATAATTAAATTATATTATTTTTAGCTATAGCTTGAGATTTGATTTATGTTCAGATCAAACTGAGTTAGCAATAAAAAAACATATGTACCTGTAAAAGGATAGCATGATAAGATTGTTTTGAAAAATTGTATTATACATTCCTTTGCCCCATTAACCAGAATATTTTAAGCCAGTTATTCTATTGTAAAATTCCGCTTACATTATAGATAAATACATAAGACTTAGCTTTCTCTCTTAACATTCTTTCTATTACCACTTTCTTAACGTTGATCTTTCCTTTTACCTCTCTTATTACTCTTATTTTTGTTATCGTTGTTATTTGTTTTGTTTTGTTTCTATTTCTTGGTGATTTGACATCTGGCAGTAGCAGCCTTCCCTTCTTTACCACACTCACTGCTTCCAATTTTATTTCTTCTCATAACAATAAAAGATTATCAAGAAAATCATAGAGTTAAACTGGTGAGTAATATAAGGTTTGATTTAGCAATACAAAACTTCAAGCTTTTGTTCCCAAGTTGTAAAGTAACTCAATATTTCTCTTATAGAATAAAGTACATTGGTGTGACAGTCCATGTGAGAAAATCGTTCACTTACATCTAGGTTGGGAACTATGACCCATATTTTAAAGAGTATACAGAAGTGAAGAATGAACTAGAATTAGAGTCAAAGACCTTGATTTTCATTCTGAGTCTCATTTGCCAGCTATAAAACCTTCTACAAGATGCTTACTGTTATTGAAACTCATTTTCTCCATTACATTAGGCATTATTATTTTCATCTTACAAGTCTTTAGTGAGAATTTATTTATCTTTTTCAGAACATTTGTTGAAAGTTCATAGGCATTGTATTACTGGTTGGAATAAAGTATTAAATGAGAGAACATATGTGAGTCAATGACATAGAAGTCATTCAATAAAATATAAAAGCAAGGTTTATTGGAAAGCCAGAGGAATGAGTGGCTAATTCTAGTTGAAAAGACTAACAAAGTCTTTAGGAAAAATGTGATTATATAAGCATGACCTTGAAAGATGAGATAGAACTTTGATTTCCTGAAAGGAATAGGAAGACATGTATTTATTCAAAGTATATTTATTGAGCAATTACAATGTTCCAGTGCTCTAGATGTCATGAATATGGTCATTAACAAAAGAATGTAACCCCTAATGAACCTTACATTCTAATGGTAGACATAAACAATAAACAAAATAAGTTTATACACTGCTTTAGTCCCTTCCTGCTGCTATAACAAATACCATAAACTGGGTAGCTTATAAAGAACAGAAATGTATTTCTTCAGCCTTCACAGGTGTGGAGGTTGTGAAGTCCAAGATCAAGGCACTCGTGCTGTCTCGTGAGAGCCTGCTTCCTAGATGGTGCCTTCCACTGCAACCTCACACAGCAGAGGGGATGAGCTAGCCCTCTTGGGTCTCTTTTATAAGGACACTAATCCCAACCATAAAGGCTCTGCTCTCATGAGTAATCACTTCACAGCACAAAGTCCCACCTCCTAATACTATAATCTTGGGGGTTAATATTTCAGTATATGAATTTTGAGAAGACACACAAATTCAGACTATAGCTCACATAGGCACACATGCCCATGTTATAGGTTGTGTATCTATCTATCTATCTATATGTGTATATGTAATATACTAGTTAGTAATAAGTAGAACAGTGAAAAATGTGGTAAGGCAGTGGATAAGGCTTTTCATCATTTTTCAGGAAGCATAAACTTGAGATTGTAAATATGGTGGCAGAGAAGCCTCACTGAGAAAGTGACAGTTGATTAAAAACTGGAGGAGGTGAGTGAGTGAGTCAGGCTGTAAACAATGGAAGTTGTGAGAAATGTTCAAATCCTAAATGTATTTTGAAGTTAGAGCTGATAGTATTTGTTGATGGACTAAAAGTGGGGCATTAATAGAAGCATCTTTGAGAGAAGATAGCTCATATTTGGTCATATTTAACTTGAGATCAATGAAACACCTGAGTGGAAAGTTCTTGAGTTCCAGAAAGAACTGGTGACACACAATTTGGAGTCATCAGCACATGGATAGGATTAAAACAGCTACGGTGGATGAAACTCCCTCAGGAATGAGGAATAGAAAATAAGGAGACCAGGGACTGAGCCCTTGGATGTTCTTATCTAAGAGGCTGGGATATGAATAGGAACCAAAAAAAAAAAAGATAAAAAGGGAACATCCAGCAATTTGGGAAGAAAACCAGGATAAGCTTGGAAGCCAAGGGGAGGCACAATTTAAAGAACTGAAAATTCAAATATGTTGAATGCCAGTGATAAGTTAAGAAAGAGTTATTTATGAATTCAACAAATACTAATTGAAGACCTACTATGTGCTAGTCACTTTTCTAAGAGGTAAAAAAAGAACAATGAACAAAACAAATAAGCATCCTTGCTTTAATGAATGTCAACTAAGATTGACCACAAGATTCAGGATGTGTAGGCAATCTGTCCTTGAAAAAGGCTTTTTCTGTAGTTGTGAGGGAAGTCTTACTGGAATGGGATCAGGCATGAATTAGAGCAATTTGAGGCAATGAAGAAAGTCTTATCATTGAGAATTTTTGCTTTAAAGATGAGAAGAAAAATGGTGAGGAGAAGGAATGGTATGATGGTTAATTTTGTGTGTCAATTTGTCTTGGCCATTGGTGCACAGAAATTTGTTCAAACATTCTTAAAGGTGTTTCTATAAAGGTAATTTGGATGAGACTGACATTTAAATCAAGAGACTGATTTAAGCAGATTGCTCTCCTTATTGTAGGTGGGCCTCATCCAATCGGTTGAAGGTCTGACTAGAACAGAAAAACCCTGATCTTTCCCTGAGTAAAACGATTCTTTTTGTATGACAGCCTTTGAACTGGGACTTTGGCTTTTTCCTGCCTTAGAACTTGAACTGAAGCATTGGCTCTTCCTGGTTCTTGAGCTTGATGGCCTTTGAAATTGAATCTATACCATCAGTTTTCCAGGGTCTCCAGCTTACCAACAACTCACTCTACAAAATTTGGGACTTGTCAGCCTCCATAATCATGTGGGACAATTCCTTAAAACAGACCTCTCAATAGATGATAGATAGATAGATAGATATAGATAGATAGTTAGATAGATAGAAATAGATAGAAATATATAGAGGTATAGACATAGACATAGACATAGATATACTCATCCTATTAGTTCTGTTTCTCTGGAGGATCCTGACTAACACAGAAGTAGAGAGAGGTTTGTTGGTTTGTTTAAATATGCAAGAAATAACCACATGCTGTATTCTAATAAAGAAGGCCCTGGAGAGAGGGTAAGAGAACTGATGATGCAGGAAGAGAGGGGAGAATAGTTGGAGTGATACTCTTGGAAAGAAGGGAAGAGAATGGATCTGACATACAAATAGAAATACTAGCTGTACTGAGTTGAATTGTGTCCTCCAAGAAGACACATTCATGTCCTAACTCCTAGTACCTGAGTGGGAACTAGGGTCTTTGCAGATGTAGTCAAGTTAAGATGTGGCCCTACTGGTTTAGAATAAACCAATAACTTGTATCCTTCTAAGAAGGTTGTGTGAACACAGATACCCAGGGGAAAATGCCATGTGTCAGTGGAGGCAGATTCTTTTCCCATTTAAGTTGTTCCATAATACTGAACAGAGTTCCCTGTGCTATAGAGTAGAAGAATAGGTGCATGTATACGTATAACTGAATCACTTTGCTGTACACCTGAAACTAACACTGATAATCACCTATACTCCAATATAAAATAAAAAGTTAAAAAGAAAATGGAGGCAGAGATTGGAATGATGCAGCTACAAGCTAAGAAGCACAATAGATGCTCAGCAACCACCAGAAGCCAACAAGAGGCAAAGAAGGATCCTCCTCTAGAGCCTTCAGAGGGAGAATGGCTCTGCTGCCATCTTGATCCCAGACTTCTAATCTCCAGAGCTGTAAGAAAATAAATTTCTGTTGTTTTAAGTACCACTCAGTTTGTGGTATTTTGTTTCAGCACCCCTGGGAAACGAATAAACTAGCCTTAGTGGCACCGATAGTCATTTCAGGAAAAAGAGTGGCAAAGTTATAGGAACTTAAAATCCATGTTGTGCTTAACAATAACAAGTTATTTTATGGGCTCAATGACAAAGAACGCTGGTAGATATCTTAGAGTGGCTGTATGGGCTTCATGGTATCAATCCCTTTATTCTTCCTTTTCTCCAAGTTTCTAGCCTATAAAGCCAATGCATATAGAAAGAAGTTAGTCAAAGGGACATAAATATCAATTCTAGACATTTTTGCAAGTTATCTGCAACATCCCATTCAGTGGTCTCTGGGGAATTTTGTAACAGGGGCCAAAGTATTCTTCCCCTGACCCCCCTGGACTTTTGAGGTTGTATCTTGCAACCTCAGTATTATGCCTGTAGGGCCATAGGGCTGTCAGGATGGGTAACCTACTTGGGAACACACACCTGCTCCTGGAAGACAGGTCCTGGACCTCTCCAGGCATATTAACTCCTTTGAGGAGGTGTGAGGAAGAGAGTGAAAAGAGAGAGACAAGAAACGTTCCCCCTTACACTGTCTCTCTGGAGGGATATTGTGGAAGTTCCCTCCTCTGTGAAAGCATGGAGAGAAGAGTTAAGGAGTTCTGGTCTAATAATAATGGGCCTTAAGTATCAGGCTAAGAGATTATACTTCAACTCAGTAGCAAAGATTACATTTAGCTATGGAAATTTGCATTTCCATAATGCTGTAAAGTTACTTAATAGTACCCCAGTGGGCAAATATAGTTATTGTGCTTCTTAAGTCTAATTACAATGAAGCTTAAGCCAAAAAGCTATATATGAAAAAGTGTTTGAATTCTAGACAAGCCAGCATTTAATACAGCAAAATTCCAACAGAACAAAATTGCTGACATTCCCACCACTGTTTTTAAAATAAATTTTATTATTCTACAAAAATCACAGGTTTCACCTTCAGAATATCTTCATTTAAATTCTGACTCTGTCACTCACAGATGATATTGAGTAAGACATGTCACCTTCCTGACTCTCAATTTCACCATTTGATAAGGAATATTGATACTTGTTCAAAATAGATCTCAGACCATGTTTAGGGTAATCCTACATCCAGTGTGCCCAGGTCAATCCCCGATTGTTGCCTCAGGTAAATCATGATGCCCTTTTACTCTCAAAAATATCCAGATGTTTCCATAAAATTATATGATCATTCAGTTCATATGTGACCATATGAAAGCAAGATGAGAGTTTTGAAAATATATTAACATAAGTTACGATGATGAGAATGATGATTCCTAAGCCGTCTCCATAATAAAAAATAAATAATTTCTGCTCTTGGCTTCTGTACCTGCTCTTGGCCTGCCTGGGAATGTGTAGAATGAATTAATAAAGGACTGAAGTGTATGCGTGAGTGAGTGAGTGTAGGAACTTGTGTTTTGGAAGTGTA
>NW_006783635.1:369756-391252 GCF_000442215.2 Lipotes vexillifer | reverse complement strand
GTAGGGAAGCATTCTTGAAATCAAGTAAATATTTTCAGTTACTTAGTATATCAAAGATTTTTCTGCAGAAAAAACTAAGAGGCACAGTAGGAACTAAAGTGGATATAACATCAACAATATGCCAGATGACATCACTTGAGACAGTTTGTTATTTATGTATATATATATATATATATATATATATATAAGTTTAAATATAATTAAATTCTCACCGTAGTCTTGTGAAGCTTGTGATAAACCCACGGGATAATCGTGAGAATGGATAATTTCATTGGAAAATTGTGGAAACACTTGGACAATTGGTAAAATTGGACATTGCCCAATTTAGCAATGGAACCAGGTTTTGGATCCATTTCTTCCCAAAGCCTTGCTCTTTCTCCTATCTACTGATCCTTGGTATGACCTATCATTTCACAGTCAAGAAAATTTTTGAGAAAATAGAATTGGGGCCAGAGGTGAAACTCAAATCTCAGTCTCTGCTCCATCAAAGAAATCTGAGATCTATGTCACTACCAGTGGGTGAGGATAGAGCCTTTGATGGTGTCATCAGAGGAGACCAAGCCCAAAAGACTACAGAGGAACTATCTTGGAAAAGTGAGCTACACTTGAACTCCAGTAAAGGTGCAACCTCCCAGCAAACACCAAATATATAAAAGACAGCTTTTCAGAGCTATTAGTGTCTCCAACTGGAGCATGTGAGACCCAGGTTAAGCTGTGCTAAGGAAATAGGCATCCATATTTGCCCTCATTTAAACAGCAAGTCCAAGAACTGGCAAAAGATTTTAGCTTATGACAAGTAAAATCTTTCTTTGTAATTCCACCCCCATGGTGGCTTCCACCTACCTCCTTTGCCCAGCCCCCACTGATCCAGAGGGCTCTGCATTTCTGCCCAGGCTGCCAAAAAGGGAAAGCATGATAAGACCCACTGGGTTTCGACTTTGACACTCTCTGACTCCCCCTACCAGATGCCTCTTAATGTGGCTTTCTGAAGGAAAAAGCAACTGGAGAGGGAAAAACCCAACTGAGTGACTGTCACACTACACCACGGGGGAATTGTCCTTGCCTGTTTCTTTTCCCAATGTCTACTCTGAAAGGCATTTTCATAGCTCTGGTTATCAGCCAGTATATGTCAGATGTTCTAGTTGAAACCCCACCTATGCCTTATCTACTTGATAAGCATGTATAAATAATTCTGGAAAGTTAGCCACAGTCGTAGCATCTCTGGTCATACAGAGATGGGCAAGGCGAGTGAAATTTTCTAAATGCATACTCATATCAGTGTCATTGAATATGACTGCTGGCTTTTTTGCTTTGCTTTGCTTGCTTATTTTTCAAATATATATATATATATACATATATATACATATATATATATATATATATATATACGTGTGTGTGTGTGTGTGTGTGTGTAATTGAAGTATTAATACTGTCAGTAAAATGCATGGAACTTAAAGTGTACAATTTGATACATTTTGATAAATGTATACACTCCTGTAACCACAGCCACAATCAATATATAGGACGTTTTCATTGTCCTAGAAACTTCCGTCATGTCCCTTTCCATTCAAACCCACCAGTGACCCAGGACCCCATCCCAAGCCCACTTACAGAGGCAACCATTTACTTGATTTCTATCACCATAGATTACGTTTACCTGTTGAAATTCATATAAAATGAAGCATAGAGTATAACTCTTTTGTGTCTGTGTTTCTTGTTATCCATTCACTTTGTTTACATTTGTACGTTATGTTCATCCATTTTTCTGTTGCAGGACCTTTGGGTTGTTTGTAGTATTTTTGCTTTTATGAATAATGCTGCAATCAGTATTCTTGTATACATCTCTCTTATAGACATATATTTTATTTCTTTGGGATAAAAACCTGTGGGACAAATTGATGATTACAAAGTCGGTGTAAATTTAACATTATAGGAAATTGCCATACAGTTTTCCAAAGTGTGCCATTTTACACTCCCACTAGCAGTGTATCAGAGTTGCAGTTTCTCTGTATTCTGTCCAAAATTTTAAAATGTTAATCTTTAAAATTTTAGCCATTTTAGTTGGTGTGTAATGATATATCATTGTGGCTTTAATTTGTACTTTCCTAATACCTAAACTTAATGAATATATTTCATGTGCTTATCAAACATTAGTATTTCTCCTTTTGTGAAATATCTGCCCAAGTCTTTTGCTCACTATTTTTAAGGTTTTTGTCTTTTTATGACTGAGCTGTAGCAGTTCTTTATATATTAAGGATACAGGATCATTGCCAAATATATGATTATAAACTATTTCTTCCAATCTGTGGCTTGCCTTTTCACTTTCAAAGTTGACTTTTTTTTTTTTTTTTCTTGCGTTATGCGGGCCTCTCACTGTTGTGGCCTCTCCCATTTGCGGAGCACAGGCTCCGGACGCGCAGGCTCAGTGGCCATGGCTCACGGGCCCAGCCGCTCCGCGGCATGTGGGATCTTCCCGAAACGGGGCACGAACCCGCGTCTCCTGCGTCGGCAGGCGGACTCTCAAGCACTGCGCCACCAGGGAAGCCCCAAAGTTGACTTTTGATGAAGTTTTCATTTATTATGAAGTCCAGTGTGTCAATTGATTTTCTTCTCTTTTAAAAGTATTGCTTCTTGAATCCTTAAAAAACTCTGCCTATATCAACAGCTCAAAGATATTTTCCTATATCTTCTTCTAGGAACTTTAGAGTATTAGCTTTTACACTTAGGGCTGTGATTTATGTATATGATGTGAGGTATGGTTAGAGACTCATATTTTTTCATAGAGAAGTTCATGTTTTCTAGCACTATTATTGGAAACATTTTCCATTCTCCACTGAATTGTTTTGGCATCTTAATAAAAGATCATTTGGCAGTATATTTCTGGAAGCTATGTCTGGTCTATTTCTGTGCTTTCTATTGTGTTCCTTTGATTTATTTGCCTATGTTTATTTTCATAACATGTCTTAATTATTGTGCCTTTATGATGTCTTAAAATCAGATAGGGTGTGTTCTTTTACCTTGTTCTTCTTTTTCAAGATAAATTTTAGTGTAAGCTTGTTAACTTTACAAAAATTCCATGAAAATTGAATTGGAACTGCAATGAATCTATATATTAATTTTTAGAAGATTGACATCTGTATTGAGTCTTCCATCCCATGAACATAATTATCATCATTAATTTAGGTATGTCTTTAAAACTATCTCTTAGCAATAATTTCTGGTTTTAAGCACATAAATCTTGTTCATCTTCCATTACATTTGTTCCTAGATATTTTATGTTTTTAGGTCTGACTTAAATGGTATTACTTTTTTAAAAATTTTGAATATAAACCCCTTATATGGTTTACAAATATTTTCTCCAAATTCATAAGTTGCCTTTTCATTTTGTTGATTGTTTCCTTTGCTATGGAGAGGCTTTTTAGTTTTATATAGTTCCACTTGTTTTTTTTTTTTTTTTCTTTTTGTTCCCTGAGCTTTTGGTTTCACATCCAAGAGTCATTACCAAAACCAATGTCAAGGAGCTTTTTCCCTATGTTTTCTTCTAGGATTTTTAGAGTTTCAGGTCTTACATTTAAGTTTTAATTTATTTTGGTTTTATTTTTGTGTATTGTATAAGATAAAGGTCCAATTTCATTATGTTGCATATGGATATCTGGCTCTCCTAACAGCATTTATTGAAGAGATTATCCTTTCCTTATTGTGTATTCTTGGCATCCTTGTCAAAAATCAGTTACCCATTTGTGCTTGGTTGATTTCTAGGCTCTCTATTCTGTTTCATTAGTCTATCTGTCTATTTTTATGCCAGTGCCATACTATTTTGAATATTACCGCTTTGTAATATAATTTGAAATCAGGAAATATGAAGCCTCCAACTCCATTCTCCTTCCTCAAATTGTGTACTCTTATCACACGCACACACATGCACAAATGGTAACTATGTGAAAATGATATGTTAAGTAGCTTAACTGTAGTAATCACTTTGATACATATATGTATATCAAATCATCATGTTATACAACTTAAATACATAAAATTTATATTTAAAAATAAACTAAAATTTAAAATATTTTTAAAAAAATGTTTCCAAGTGTTTGTTGCAGATATGAAGAAATAGATCTGATTTGTGCATGTTGACTATGTATTCTGAGATTGTTCTTAATTCACTTATTAGGTCTCAGGGTTTTTGTAGTTTCCTTTGGATTTTGCAAGCACACAATCAGGTCATCAAAAGACAGTTTTGTTTCTCATATCTCAATCTTTATGTCTTTCATCTTTATTTTTTCTTGCCCTGCTGCACTGGCTAGGACTTCCAATACAAACATCCTACCAACATTTCAGTTCTTGGATTTCAGTAAGAATCTCTATTCTTTGAACTACCTTGAATAGTCTTAAACCTTACAATGCGAAGAGTTAACATTTATCTATGATATCTGTTACTGGGGACACAAAGCATGAAGTTTGTTGACCCTCTCTCTTCCCCTCAGAACATTCCAATCTTTGTTCTGCCCTAGAATCACAGTAACTTCTCCATACTACTTTCTTCCCCTTAGCAATATTTACCTGATGGGTAAAAAAAAAAATCTCTTTTTTTATTCTGTTAATTAATTCTAAAGAAGCTATTAATAACTGGTACTGGTTTATGCCATCTGATCCCAAGCCAGATGGAGAAGAGGCTACCATGTGTCACCTATATCCCCTCCATCCTTACAATTCTAGTCAATCCCATAATATTTCCAAATATCAGCACCCACATACATTTACCTGAGGCTCCCTCAGGCCTCCAGTAGCCACTCTGTGCATTGTCATGCACACAATGGTCTTAAAGTGCCATTAAGTGTATGTGTCACCCTCTCTCTGGGAGTACACCTCAACAAATGATTGGATGGAACTTGTGTATGAACCCACAGCACCTCCCCCCTTGTCTAGGATGACTCTGAGACATGCATTCTATTCTGGCACCCAGAGTTTCCTAGAAAAGTTAAGCTCCAGTTGCCTCTGTGGTCACTTGCTTAGCACTAATCTCTTTGATATCACATTAGAATTCTTCCCTGTCTCATTCACCTGGAATCAACCCCAAATAAAAACTTGCATTTGAATCTTTGTCTCAGGGTCTGCTTCTAAGAAAACCCAGGTAACATATTCACATGTTAAAAAATGTCCTCAGTGCTTTAGTCCCAAAGAAGGACTTGCAAATGTCTAAGTTATTTCCTGGCCATCAGAATAAATGTGCATGTTTATGCCTAAGACTAAGAAGAGTTCATCTTTTCCCAGCCATCAGCTTGGGTCTAAGTTAACAGTAACTTCTGATTCCCTTGAGGTGACTCACCACTATCTTTCGGTATGCAGCTCATTGTGAAATGGTCCTGATGCTCCTCACTATTGGGTATGAAGCTTTCGTACCTGTAACAAATACTCCTTGTGCCTTAGTCCTACTGTCATGCCTTCCCACAGAGCACACTGCAGAGGTAAGGGGTTTTACTCCTGTGTTTTCCATGGATGTGGCCCCTCTACCATGCTGCTCATGGTATGACCATCTGGTTAAGCTGCTTTAAAGGCAGGAACAGAAGTGAGCTGCTAGGATGGCTTCTCCCACCTCCCAGGCTAAATGTCCTGATTCTTTCCTCCAAACCCATAGTAGAAATTCTTTCCTCTGAGTTAACTGAGCCAGATCAGTTCAGACCAAACCACATGCTGGTCAGTCATAAAAAGTGTTTGATGAATCTTTTGTGTTACTCCTTAGTATTCAAGTCTCAGATGAAAAGTTGTGTTTCTTCTTTTTCTCTCCTTATAAAGAAGAAAACACACCTTGTAAGCCCTGCTTCCCCCAAGAATCTTCTTTTTCGCCTCCCCCATCCTGGCCTCAGCCAACTCTTTTGCGAATTAGGTCAATTGAATTAAGTCTTTGGTCCCTTTGTAACAATTTCACTGTACAACAATCAAAGAATTATAGTCACTTAGAATAGAAGGAGACAACAGAAGTTAACATCTTTATTCTAAGGATGAAGGAATCAGTATAAGACCTCTGAACAATTTGCCCAAAGTCTAACAGGAAGTTAGAAGAAAGACAGGGAATAGAACCTAAGTTGCTCAAAATCTGTCCAGTGCTCTTGGTGTACAGCAAATAGAATATTGGTATAAATTGGCTTGCAGTCAATGAAATACAATAAAAAATTTGAGTAGAGAGACTGAAGATGTTATGCATTTATTCAATAAATATTTTGACTGCTTATTATGTACTATGCACTGTTCTAGATGCAACAGGGAACAAAGTAGAAAAATATCTCCACTTTCATGGAAATTATATTTTGGTCAGTGAGAAAGATAATAAATAAGCCTGGAAATAAACGAAGTACATAGTGCATTAGCTATGTTAAGTGCCCCAGTGAAAAATCATGCAGAGAAAGGAAGAAGAGAACCCAAGAAGGGTTAATGTGAATTACAGTTTAAGAAGAAAAAGACTTGTTCATGCAGTAACATCTGAGCAAAGGCTGAATAGTTTCATGCTGCTCTTCCTGCATAGAAAGTTCTTCCTTCACTCCTCTCCTGACCCACTTCCACTCATTCTTAGTAACTTTCTCTCAAAGAGAACTTCTGTGATGTATCATCAATCCAGATAAGTCCTATCAGTCCTATACTGTGTTTTGACCAGTTATGCCTATCCTGGTTTGAAACCATATATTTAATTATTTGTTAGTATCCCTGTCTCCCCCACTAATCTATCATCTTTATGAAGTTCAAGGATAGTAGTACCTATCATTTTGACATTGTATCACCAACACCCATGTAGAGATGGACTCATAATAGGCTTTAAATTTTTGTTTGATACATGAATAGGTGGGTGCATGGATGGATGGAGCAGAAATTAGGAGAAATGTGGAACGGGTGTGCTTGATGATCTCCAAAGACAGTGCTATAAAATCTTTCCCTCCCTATATATGGATACTGCAACTGACATGAAAGTGCCCTATATTCTGGGCAGGCTTCCATGACTTGATTAATCAAAGTAACATGGCAGAAGTGACATTTTGGGACTTATGAGGCTATGACTTAAAAAGCTTGCAACATCATCCCATGTCTCTTAAAGCACTCATTCTGGAAGAGCCAGCCACTGTGTTAAACTGACTACGTTAAGCCTCCATGCTAGGAATAAGCTCGAGGTAGGCATGTAGAGAGGCCATGTGGAAGAAGAGAAAGTTGACCAGCCCCAGGTGTTTCAGCCCAGCTGTCAGACTCCAGCCCCAGCTGTCATCTGTTTGTGATCCCATGAGAGAATTCAAGCAAAACAGTTCAAATGACCCCAGTGGTCCACAGAACCATGGAGGATCATAATAAATTGTTGTTTTAAACCACTAAGCTTTGGAACATTTAGTTACATCATGGTGGATAACTGGCACACCTAGGAAAATAACATATTGAGAAGCTTACCATGTCATTTGAAATATACAACAGCCATACAAAGTAGAAAAGGTAGGTATGAATGAACCCATTTTATAGATAACAAAAGATGAAGATTACAGAGGTTAATTGGCAGCCAGTAAGTGGCATAACCAGGATTAGATTCAGTCCTAGAATCAAAAGGAAGTTGGGAGATGGAAACAAATGGTTTTGTGCCTTCAGAACATCCATAATCTTTTCTCAAATCCTTCTTAACTGACTTGAGCTGAAGCCAAGTATGTATAACCCATGTGGTCTTCACTGAGCTAAATAGGACCACCTTACCCCTTGGCTTACACATGAGCTATAATTTTTTAAAAATTCAAAGTCCTCTGTGCCTGTAATAGCAACAACCTTTGTCCTCCCACTCTTCATAGCGCACGCTCCTGGGAGATATGTCCTCTAACTCTTGGGTCCTTCTAGCTGCTTTTGGACTTGATCCAGTGATTTATAATACCAGGAAACCCAATAGAGCAAAAAGTTCAAAGCTACTTCCTGTTAATTAGCCCAGGAAGTTTTGAGGGTCCCACCTGTGCAGTTCATTTTCATGTGCAGTATCCCCAATTAGGCCAACTCTGTCTGAAATTTCTGGAGCCACAATTTGGTAATCAGTAGAGAGATTCGCCAAGCTAACATAAGGTCAAAGTAGACTTTCTTTAGAGGCTTCCCTAAGACAACATTTCAAAATAATTTACCAGGTAAAAACTATATTTTGTATTTATTATGAAAATAATTATTTAGTCCTTGAAAGGGGATGTATCAATGTTAAAAACCTGACCATTTTTCTTAATGTTATAAGCTAAAGGAAACACTGTTAGGTTTTTTTCCCTGGCTTGTCTGACCCCTCTTCTCATATTTTGAAATAAACGTTCCATAGATGACAGGATTTCCTGTCTTTTCCTTTCCTTTTGGTCAAAAGATCCATGTTGGATTGCTGACCAGGGAATCCATTTTGCTTTAAACACCTGCAAGGCACATGCTATTTCTTAAGGAAAGTGGTCTTCTTTCCTGCATAAACTGTATAGGAGACATATTGATCACAGTGCCTTCCATGCCCCCTTTGAAAGGCAATTGACCACCCACAGGACCTGAAGAAGTGGGTTTTGGCCAGGTCAGCCAATCCCTAGCCAAACCAGTGCCCTGTTATCTTGCATTTAAGTGGAAAGTCAGGTTGAGCGAATCAAATTCTTTTCCTCTCTGCAATGCAAACAGAAATTCTGAACAAAGGCAGCCTTAGCAAAGTAGTGGCTGCTCAAAGCCACAGCAGAGTGAGAGGTTAGAGGGCACATGCTGGATCTTGAGTGAGCCAAAATGATGAGTAGTCTATGAAACAGAGAAATGAAGCAAGGGCCAGAAAAGCCAGCTGGCAGCAAGAGGAACCTGGAGCACATGTAGAATGTGGGGTCACCCTGAGACGGTGAATGAAACTATGCAGGTCCCTGGCACAACCTTAGGTCCAGAAGGCTCCATGTTCTTCTGAATACTGGACTAGTCCTGGTCCATGTGCATCAGTACCACTTCCTTTTCACTTAAGCTGCAGTGACCTCAGATTCTTTATGAGACTGTTGGCAATGTGCTTTGGAGTGGAAACTACCCTCGATCCAGCCTTAAGATTCTGTAGGGGAGGCTGCTGCATGATCCAAAGGTGCTTTCCTAAGGACTGAGCTTGATGAATCATGTCCCTCTGAGACAGCCTGACAAAACTGCTCCCAAGTGAGGTTGTGTAGTGGAGAGGTAGGTACCTAGCCCTATTCAGTGTTCCCATTCGGAACATATAAAACCTTTGCGAACAAAATTAAGCATGGGCTATGGTCATGCAAAATGCTGAGCCATCTTCCCGACCTCTCTGAAGTTGTTATGAGTTTCAGCCAGAAAAAACACTGACACTCTCGTTACTGGGAGGCTTCTGAGGCTTCTGTGTGGTTTGTGGCATATTACCTCATCCCCGCACCCCACACATACAACCACCACCCCTGAACACCCTTTTCTGGCTCCTTCTAACCCAGATCTAACGTTTCTCCTCCTTATGCTCCTCAAGAGGCCCATAAATGGGGACTTTTCATTGTTTCATAGTTTCTTTTTATCTATCAGTTCCTGAGACTAATTCAAATTATTTTTCTTCAACCCAAATCAATAGCAAAATGCAAAAGAATGATCTGAAAAATACAAAAGAAATGACAGAAGACACGAAATTTCCAACCCAGAGACAACCAATGTTAACATTTTAATCTTATTTTTCTGTCTTATTTTTCTATGAATATATTATTTGTAGATATACAATCTGATATTTTTAAATTATATATATTCCAATATTTTCTTTTAACATTGTTTCATGAGTATTTTAGGCTATCACTAAAAACCTTCAAAAACATGATTTTATAGAGGGGTGGGATAGGGAGGGTGGGAGGGAGGGAGGCGCAAGAGGGAAGAGATATGGGAACATATGCATATGTATAACTGATTCACTGTGTTATAAAGCAGAAACTAACACACCATTGTCAAGAAATTATATTCCAATAAAGATGTTAAAAAAAAAACCAAAAACCAAAAGACATGATTTTAAATTTGTCGAAGAATATCCTATCAGTTGAAAAGACAGTAATTTACTCAACCATTTCTTGACCATTGCACATTTAGCTCAGTGCTTCAATGACCATAATTCTTCCAGAGAAGTTTGTATTGTCAGGTTGGGCCTCATTATTGTACAGATGGCAGGTGTACCAGATGACACGGGAGGTCAGAGGCCAGAAGGGGTAGGGTCTCAGAGTAGCTTCAGCAACTATCACATCTGAACCATTTGCTTTGTGCATGGCCTCTGGCAAGTAGTTTAATATCCTGAGTTTCAATTTCCTCACCTCTGAAATGAGAATAATAAAAGTAGAGTTGTTGGGAGGATTAAATGAGTTAATATCTGCAGTTGGCTTGTGGTAGTACTGGCACATTAAGTTTTTTTATTAGTTCGGTACTATTAGGAGGAAATATCCCCATGCCTGATGTGGACTTTCTTGTTGGTGGACCCCTTTAGTTAATCTATGGCCTCATCCACATTCTCTCCTTCCCCTGATATTCTTCTGGGAAAGAGGATGGACCTTCCTTAGTGGGGAGTTTGGAAGAAGGAATGGGTATGTGCAGTGTAGTGGGTTGAATAGTGTCCCCCCCAAAAGATATGTCCAAATCCTAATCCCGGAAACCTATGAATGTGATCTTATTTAGCAAAGAGGTTTCTGCCAATCTTGAGATGAGAATATCCTGGATTTAGAGTTGGTCCTAAATCCAATGACAAGTGTCCTGTGAAAGAAAAGCAGAAGGAGATTTGACAAAGAAACAGAAAATAAGGTGAAGTAACATCCCATGTGAAGAAGGAGGCAGAGATTAGAATAATGTGACCACAAACCAAGGAATGTCTGGAGCCACCAGAAGCTGGAAAAGGCAAGGAAGGATTTCCCCATAGAACATTCAGAGGGAGTGTAACTCTACTGACACCTTGATTTTGGACTTCTGGCCCTCTAGATCTGTGGGAGAAGAGATTTCTGTTATTTTAGTCACCTACCTCCCAGTTTGTTACAGCAGCCGCAGGAGAATTAATACACGTAATATAGTTCCTTTTGTTTGGTGGCAAAGTGCTCACAGGGACCACATGATTGACCCTGCTTCTCCATGTCACAGTCCCTACAGGGGTGACCCCTACACAGGCAGAGCTGGAGCATTTGGCACTGCCTATGCTGGGGTGGATGAATCAGTATAACATGATCAAGGTCAGGAAGCCCACTTGCTGATAGATTTATGTCACATCCTTCCATTTCAGCTTTATCAGTATTAAAATAGATTTCTGGATCGCCATATGTTTTACTCCTTCTTTGCTCACTCTTAGTGTTTAGAACTCGGAAGGAAGACTCTATAGGTTATGATAAACTTTTGTTACTTTTTTCTTTAAACTCATTTCTCATATCTGCTGTTAGGGGAAGAGTCATATTCTTTTATGGATGGACCTGGATATGTTTAACTGCTTTCATAATACTATCATTTCACACCACTTCATAGCTTTTCACCTCTTTGTGGATGATTTCAGAAGGTTTCTGCCCTGTCTCAGGCTCCTATGATCTCAGCATTGAGTGTTGAACGCTTGCCTGTGACGTTTTTTTGAATTTTCTCTCTCTTCACTTCTCAACGCTAAACTAATACTGTGTTAGATTTATTCTTTCAGTTATGAGAAAGTGACCTGTTTTGAGATCCATATCTAGGGAGCCTGAATGGCAGAAACCAAATTAACTCAGGTCTAGGGTAGTATTACTAAAGCACCTCTGCAATCAAGACTTGAAGCAGTAGTAGGAAAAGTGCTTTTGAGAACTGAACAGTTTTACAGACAGGGCTGATATCAAAAGGTGTCATCTTTCTCTCCTGTAACTGAGAAGGCAAATAAAGTTCCTCCCACATAAGAAGGAAGCAGAGAGCATGTGGGTAATCCCTGGAGGAGGATGGTGCAGGGGAAATGGGGAACCTTCTGCAGGTGGATTTTCACAAACCACATAGAAACTGCACTGCACCAAGACCATGAGGGCTGAACTTTGAGCACCTGCTGCTCAGAACTCAGAGAATTCTACAACCCCCTAATCAGTTAAGATACCAGAAATAAAGTATCCAGCACTCCTGAGATGGACCAGTGAGGTTGGAGACGATCCAGGAGCAGAACATCGGAAGCCTAGAAAGGAGAGGTTGGTGGTTGTACACATTTGTTAGATCATAAATACAGTAGAAAATTTAGAAATGGTTTACTTTATTACATAGGTATGATTTTTCTCAACTAACCCCCTTATATTTATGAAATCATAAACTAAGAACTCTGTCAGGAATAACCAAGACAGGGGTTACCCTACTGAGAATTCTAGCGAAAATTCTAGTGCCTAGATAGGGTAATACGGGAAAATATACTTCTTACTGAATGGAAGATAGAAAAGAAATGAAATGAGAATAAAGCTAATGTATAATGCAGGTGCCATTGCCCAAGATGCTTTAATGAATACATTATTATTATTCAATCATAATAACACTTGAAGAAAGCTAGTATGCTCCCTGAGCTACAAATTAGTAATTTAGGATGCATAAAATATAATCAACATGCCCAAGATCATAAAGCTAGCAAATGGCCCTGCCAGGATTCAAATTCAGGACATCTCACCATGAAGCCCTGATTCTTGGCCCTTAACACTCTTCCTCTGGCCCCAGTACTAACACATACATTTGACTTTAGACTGTGTGCAGGTGACATTAATGCTGCTATAGCAAAGTACCACAGACTAGGTGGGTTAAACCGACACCGCTTATCATCAAGTACAGAAGAGTTCAACAGGGCTACACTCTGGAAGCTCTAAGAGAAATATATTTCCTTGACTTTTCCAGTTTCTAAAAGACACTTTAATTCCATGGCTCATGTCCCCTCCCTCCACTTTTCAAAGCCCACCATTCACCTCTGCTTCTATCATCACATCTTTTTTTCCTGATTTTGATGTGAATTCCCCTTATAAGGACCCTTATGATTACATTGAATCAACCTAGATAATCAACTTGGGTAATCCAGGATAATCTCCCCATCACAAGATCCTTAATTTATTTATATCTGCAAAGTTTCTTTCACTCTGTAAGGTAATACACTTGCAGGTTCTGGATGGTAGGTCGTGGACATCTTCGGAGAGGTGATTATTCAGCTCCTCACTGATTGATAATGGCAGGCACGTTGCAGATATTCTGCCTTTATTGAGTGCTGGCAGTTTAGAGCCTCTCATAGACAATGAGCAGAGTCTCTTACTGGCCCACAGCCCAACTGTATTAAATAGAACCTGTAGTCCTATGATAGCAAAACAAAGCACTCAGGGAGATAACAGGGAAGTCAATGTAAGTGACAACAAGAGACAGTGGTCTTTGACT
Organism: Lipotes vexillifer; assembly: GCF_000442215.2. NCBI lineage: Eukaryota > Metazoa > Chordata > Mammalia > Artiodactyla > Lipotidae > Lipotes > Lipotes vexillifer. The sequence goes on along the minus strand of NW_006783635.1, from coordinate 377,896 downwards.
GAGGAACTCCTATTTTTAGATTGTCAGAGGCTCTGCCCCAAAGGCCCTGCCTTGGCAGAGTCTATACAACCAAGTGTCCACACAGGCTCCCTGGGATGGGATAAGTCTGGAGAAAGCACTTGATCTAGGGGACAGGGATCTCTACCCCAGCAGAAGAGATGAAATTGTTTTGCTTCAGAAATTACATACAAAATCATATGATCTGTAAAAATGAAAGGGCCAAGGAAGCTAAACTGACTACAAGTTCCCTTTCTTTCTCTCACTCTCAGATGTGCATCACTCATCAGCTCTGTAAATAACTTAACCATCCTGGGTCTCAGTTTATTCATCTGCAAAATGGAAATGACAATACCCTAGTGATTATTGCCAGGAGGATTGAATGGCATAAAATTCACACTGCAGAGATTTCACCCCAATGCTCTGCATATAGCTCCAAATAATGGTTTTCTTCACTGTGGTTCAATATCATATCCAGTCTGCATTATAGACCAGCTGTGTAACCTCTGAATATGTTTCTAGGAGCTTTGCTTTTCCACTTTGAAGGATAGAATAATAAATTGTTACCTACTAGGGTTACTAAAATCATATAATTTATGAGAAGTCACAGTTCAAATGCTGTAGTCCATACTGATGGCTTGGGACTCATGGTTTATGTGACAGTCTCCTGGACTGTGTTCTCATCAGAGCTCTACAAAACTGATACACCCACTCCCCTTTGTAGGCTCCAGGTTATCTTCCTGGAAGTGGATGCTGGTCAGCTATGAGTATTCAGCACAGTAGCTCTCTGAGTTTGGGTTCACTCAGAAGCAGGTTTGGCATCAAGTAAGCAGGTACAAGTAAAAAAACATACTAGAGGATTAAAGATTGAACCTGGAGCAGAAATCAGGGAATAAGGGTTTGTTATCACTTTGGAGAATTCTAGAAAAATGAAGACCATGCTTCTGAGAGTTAGCCCACTTGAGGGGTTAGTGAGCTGGGATATTGCTATATAAATTCCTACCATCTTTGAGACTGTGGGCATGAATTCTCCAGTATTTCTAGACAGCCACATCATGGGTAAAGTGAACTCAGAATTTGAGAAAAGAAATCAGAGACTCGCAACTGAAAATCCATCAGGGTGAGGGGTTATGGGAGGGGCAGAGATGGCTTCTGCCATAGGAGTTAGAAATATAAAACTAGAATCAATTAAAGCTGGATTTTTTGGGAAAACATCTATTTAGTTCCTCTGCCAACTTATTAATCAGGTTGTTTGTTTTTTGTTATCGAGTTGTATGATTTCTTTACATATTTTGGATACTAACCCCTTATCAGATATATGGTTTGTAAATATTTTCTCCCATTTTTGTAAATATTTTGTAAATATTTTCTATTCATTTTACTGATTTTTTTCTCTTGCTGCACAGAAGTTTTTAGTTTGAGATAGTCCCACTTATTGATTTTTGCTTTTGTTGTCATATCCAATAAAGTGTTTTCCAAGACCAATGTCCAAGATCTTTTTACCTAGGTTTTCTTCTAGAAGTTTTTCAGTTTCAGGTCTTATGTTTTGGTCTTTAATCTACTTCAAGTTATTTTTTGTAAGTGATATAAGATAGGAGTCCAATTACATTTCCTTGCATGTGGTTATCCAGTTTTCCCAGCACAATTTATTGAAGAGACTATTCTTTCCCCATTGTGTGTTCTTGCCTCCCTTGGTTTATTTTTGAGGTTTCTGCCCTAGCTTCCTGTAGAGACTGCACTGAACAGACTCCCCAGCTTTTCCTCTGGTTATCAGCACCTCTGACAAAGGCAAACAGGACAAAAAACTGTCCCATAGTCTCTGTGTTTTTCCACTGCTCTAACCACTTTTGTCCTACTCTGGCTGGTCACATTGCTACCACTGGGTTTACTTTTGTAGCATCATTTCCCTACTGCATATTCTGTTTCCCTTGTCAGTTATTAGTTGATCATATATGTGTGTGTTTATTTCTGGACTCTATTATCATCCACTGGTCTTTGTGTGTATTTTTATACCAGTACCATTTTGTTTTAATTACTATAATTTTATAGTACAGTATGAGATCAGGAAATGTGATGCTTCCAACTTTGTTCTTTTTTCTCAAGATTGCTTTGGCTATTTGGAATCTTTTGTAATTCCATACAAATGTTAGGATTGTTTTTTCTATTTCTGTGAAAAAAGCCATTGGGATTATGATAGGGATTTTATTGAATCTATAGATGGCTCTGCATAATATACACATTTTAACAATATTAATCCTTCCCATTCATGAGCATAAAAGCTTTCCACTTGTTTGTCTTTCTTCAATTTTTTTAATCAATGTTCTATAGTTTTCAGTGTACTGATCTTTCACTCCTTGGTTAAATTTATTTCTCAATATTTTACTGTTTTGGTACTATTATGAGTGGGATTGTTTAACAAATGGCCAACAGACACATGAAAAGATGCTCAATGTCACCAATCATCATGGCAATGCAAATCAAAACCACAACGCAGTATCACCTCACACTGGTTAGAATGGCTACCATCTAAAAGACAAGAGATAAAAAGCTTTGGTGATGATAAAGAGAAAAGGTAAGTCTCCTACACTGTTAGTGGGAATGTAAATTGGTGCAGCCACTATGGAAAGCAGAAGGAGGTTCCTCAGAAAATTAAAAATAGAATTACCATATGATCCTGCAATTCAACTTTTGGGTATATATCCAAAGGAAATGAAAACAAGAGATTGAAGAAATATCTACACTCTCATATTTACTGAAGCTTTATTCACAATAGCCAAGATATGGAAACAACTTAATTGCCCATCAGTAGATGAATGGGTAAAGAAGATGTGAGATATACATGCATATAATGGAGTATTATTCAGCCATGAGAAAGAAGGAAATCCTTCCATTTACAACAACATGGATGGCCTTTGAAAGCATTATGCTAAGTAAAATAAGTCAAACAGAGAAAGACAAATACTGTATTATATCATTTCTACCTGGAATTGAAAAAAAACTGAACTCATAGAAACTAAGTAGAATGGTGGCTCCCAGAGGCTGGTAAATGAGAGAAATGAGGAGGTAGTGGTCAAAGGGTACAGACTTCCAGTTAGAAGATGAATAAATTCTGAGGATTTAATGCACAGCATAGTGAATATAGTTAACAATACTTTATTATATACTTGGAAGTTGCTAAAAGAGTAAATCTTAAATCTTCTCACCACAAAAAATAAATGGTAATTATGGGATGTGATAAATATGTTAGCTAACTCTACCATGGTAACCCAATTGCAATATATAACTGTATCTAATAAACATGTTGTACACCTTAAACTTACAGAAAGTTATATATCAGTTATAACTCAATAAATCTGGTGAAAAAAACTAGACCCCAAACCTTGTTTCTTCCATATACTATATGAACTAAACTATTCTACTTCCTTTATTCTAAAAACAATGAATATTATAATAATATGTACCTTTTGGAATTGCTGTAAGGATTAAATAAAATAATAGATTAGTATACTGCTTAGTTCTTTTAAATGATAGCAGTTATTATTATTAAGCCAGTTTTAGCATGACACAATAGCCTGCACACAGGAGTGCCTAATAAATATTCACTGAATCTAAATTTATATATACCAAAAATCTATTAAGAACTCCAAAAGACATTATTCTGAATTTTCCTTACTTGTATTTTTCCACCACACTACCCAGAATGAGAAAATTACAGATGTTATTGAACATAATTCTTCAAACATGAGGGACACATTTTAGTATTTTAACAGAATGGCTTTGCTTTCCAGTGCTCCATAAAAAATAAACTAATTAGAAGGAAGGAAAATACATAAAAAGAAAAATTTTCTTCAAACAGGACATGAAAAGAAAACTATTCTTCAAATATTTATAGGGTTTTGACCCCAGAGTCTCCCATGTTTTCATCTCAATTCAATAGCCTCAGGAAGATGAGGAGGGTGCATTTTATAATGTAGTGGGAAGGGGAGACCCTCCAGAGAATTACAAGGTCAAGAGGCTGCATCATGCCCAGAAGATGTGGTAGGTGTTTTCTGCCTCCTTTTCAGGGTATCACCAGTGGGTGGGGAGGGAAAGGAAGTAACAGAATTTTGAATCTGGAAGACATGGAAGGAACAAAGATTTTGAAAAACGAAGAGGAGACTCTTAATTGTTATCATAGCTCTGTTTCTTTAGGTCTCAAGCCACAGAACTCACATGTCTATGGGAAGATACTAGGAGGAATCAGAGGATGAGTTTTTAAGTCCCAGATTTGGGAAGGGCTCTCTAGATTTCAGCGCAGGGCTTGATGTTCTTCTCAACCAGCAGGATGGTATCAGGAATATGACTCAACTCTGATGTCTCTCTGTTCTCATGTGACATCCCCAAGAGACAGAGCAACTCAGCTGGGGACAGCTGGTTGTGCTCTGAGTCAGTCAGCAGTGGTGAGGGATAGAGTCCCCTGGCTCAGAAATGACCTGGGAGAGAGGCACACAACCCCCACCCCCCTGACATTTAGTGCTGGTCTATGCTCTCTCTTCTGCTCTTTACTCTCCTCCTTCCAAAGAGAGCTAGAGTAGGGTGGGCTGAGTGTTTCCTTCACCTGAGAAGTGTCTTTGCAGAGAATTGGAAAATGCAGGATAGGACCTCAGACAGACACAGGTAACAGAGACCTGTGACTTTACTGCAGTCAGGTAAAGGAATGAAACATCGAATTTGTTTTCTAAATAGTCCAAACTAATTCACCTAGAATTGTGAACTTGAGGTTCAGGACAGAAGTGAGAGAGAAAAGAGTTAAAATAAATTAAATAATTCAAATATCATTGGAAACACAGGAGGAAAATTTCACCTATGTGTTATCATTGAACCCTCATAGCACCCTGATGAAAAGGGGTCAATAGTTCCATTTTATAGAAAAGGAAAGTGATGTTTTAAGTGGACAGAATTTTTATACCAATACACATTTTTTATGCTTCCTGGTTGAAGTGACATCAGTGAAAGCTCATGCAATTTCCACAAACTTTTATTTATTAATAATTTTAATTGAGTTATAATTTACATACAATGAAGTACAGTCATCTGATTTGGAAAGTTCAGTGAGTTTGGACAAACATATGTACTCAGATCATCATTACCTTCCACCACATAACAAATTGTTCCCACCACCCAGGTATGTACTTCATGCTCCTTCCAAGTTATCCCCCTGGCAGACGCTATTTTGATTTCTATCATTTCATATGAATAGACAGGTACATTGGTTATTCTTTTTGGGCCTGGACTCTTTTGCTTAATATATACTTTTGATATGCATCCATGTTATTATATGGATCAACTATTCCTCTTTTATGGGTGAGTAGTATTCAGTGTAAGATTATACCATCTTTTTTTACTCTTAATTTGTTCACCTAATAAAGGACATTTGAGTTTTTCCAGTTTGGGGTTACTAAGAATAAAGTTGCTATGAACCTTTATTTCTACACAGAAATTTTTGTGGACATATGTAGCCATTACTCTTGGATAAATATCTAGAAGTGAACTTGCTGGATCATAAGGTACATGTATACTTCATATAATAAAAATTTTCCAGCTAATTTTTCCATAAGTGATTATATTTTACATTCCCACCAACAACATGAAAGAGTTCAGATTACTTCACTGTCTGGCTAATATTGAGTATTTTTCATTTAAAAATTTTAGCCACTTTAGTGAATGTGGCATAGTATCTCACTTGGGTTTTAACTTGCATCCCCATATGACAAATGATGTGGAACACATTTTCATGTGCTTTCTTGCCAAATGTATCTCTTTTGAAAGGATTTACTAAATTTGGGCAGCTTATATCTATTATTGAGTTGTATGGGTTCTTTATATATTCTAGATACAAGTTTTTTTTTTCTTAGATGTGTGTATTATAAACATCCCCCTACCCAGTTTGTGATTTTCTTTTGAGCTTTCTTCATGTTATCTTTTAACCCAAATATTTCATTTTAATCAGACTTATATTTTAAATTCAATATATGAGTTTTTACAGTTAGGGATTTTTGTTTCCTAAGAAAAGTTTCCCTAACTCCAAATTTTTATAATTTTAGTTATAGTTTGTGCTCTGGTCTGTCTCGAATTTAAATGCCATATTAAATGAGATATAGGTTGAGGTTCATTTACCTTCATATACTGATAGCTAGTTTTTCTATCACTATTTGTTCAAAATTTTATTTTGCCCTTGAATTTTTCTTGGTGCCTTTGTTGGATATCAGTTTAGCATCTATGAGAACATTTCATGAACATCTGTATTGTGTCAGGAGTTTTTGTAAAGCACTATCTTTCACCAAAAAAGAAATTTTTGTCTCTCTTACCAAAATAATACATTCCACCAAGAAATCTAGTTAAGTTCTGTCTAGTTACACCTAAATTAAACTTTAGAAATAAAAGAGAAACTTCTAAAACTTCTAAATGCTTCTAGGAAGAAAAACAAAAAACAGACTATATTCAAAGGATCAAGAATCAGATAGACATTAAATTTATAATCAGAAAAACTGGCAGCCATGAGACAGTGAAAAATGTCTCTGAAATTCTGAAAAAAACGTATCTGAACCTTGGATTCTATACCTCAATCATCAAATACAAGTGAAGATAGACTAAAGACATTTTCAAACAAACAATTTCTTAATATGTTACCTTCTTTGCAGTTTCTCATAGGAAGCTACTGAAGGGTGTTCCCATAAAAATAAGGAACCAAAACAAAATATGGAAGGCATGAGATCCACAACACAAGAAACAAATAATAGACAATGAAACTCCCAGGAAAATTGCTAAAGGAAATTGTTAGATCTCATCTGTACAACTGGCCCAGAAATAAATCAGCACAGTTAAGAAGAGGTCAGAAATTTCAAGGCTGCACAAAACCCAGTATATTTCAATGCATCAAAAGTTTGAATAGTTGAGAGAAATATGGGGGACACTTTAGGAATGAGAGCATAGATGATTACAAACAAGACATAATATTGCACAAGGAAAAATAAAAATCATCATAGCTTGCTAAATGACCCAGTGATCAATAGATTTATGTGGTCATGATAATTTAAATTCTCAATAATGATCTAAACCAAATTATAAGATATTTACCATAGGTAGACGAAAAATTGAAAAATGAGCTGATGATTGATGCAAGGGAAGGAGATGTAAAATAAAGAAAATTCCTCATTTTCTGTACTAAGAACACATTACATAAAGCTTAAACATTATAAAAGCAATAAGTAGACATTGAATTTTGTTATATAAATATGGAGATAAAAGACAGAAGTGGCTATTTTTGGTGAGAATAGAAGATGTTGAAGGGCATTTAAGGACAGTCTTTTCCATAACTGTACTTGTAGAATGGTTTTACTTTTTATGTTAAAATCATGCATAACTAATACAAATCTTTAAAAAGAAAAACTTTTTTAAAGAAAGTGTCCTAAACTTAAGAATCTGGAGGGGCCTGAGTTTACAAGGAGAGAGTTCCATAAACTAGCAGTGTTTCTCAAGGTGCCTATGGATCTCAGTTCCCTTTTCTGTAGAATGAAGATAATTGAGTCCATTTTTTTGCAGTTTTGGAAGGAGAAACTTTGACCATCTCACTACTAAAATGCATGCAGAAAGGTCTTTAATAATGTATTTCTCAACGATTATCTGAATTGAAATTATGTGAATTTATTCTTAAAATGCAGGTCCCATCCATCATCTGTAAATCGTATAACCTGGCCTTTATGCTCAAGGATTTGTACATTTGGTGAAGCCTCAGTTGGTTCTGATGCTCAACAGAGCTTGGTTATTAGATGCACTTGGTTTCAGTCTCAGTCTTGCATAGACTAGTAACCTGGAAAATTTCCTTAAATTGCCTTGGTCTCTGTTTTCAAACTTTTGGGATAGAGGGAGATGATTTCTCCAGCATATAAAAACTTTAGCACTGGGCCTGCTGTTGTCGGGTATTCAGTAAATGTGCGTTCTCTCTCCCTCCATCAATCAGCTTTGTCTCTAATATAAAATTATCTTGGTGCATTACTGAATCAGACAGTGAAAATAAAAAACTCCAGACATTGAATTGGATCCAGCTATAGTTGTACAAACTACCAACAGCTGGTTATTGGGCAAATGGTATGTGCTCGGCATT
>NW_006783635.1:310834-369746 GCF_000442215.2 Lipotes vexillifer | reverse complement strand
CGGCATTCTGTTAGATGCTGTGAGGAAAATTAGCATTTTTGGAAGAGAAGTTTATTCCATAAGAGGTCATTTTGACAGACGGTACCCATGCAAAGCCATTTCAGAACCAGAGAATGTTAAAGATGGAAGATACCTTAGAGAATTTCTGGTTAAACCCCTCTATTACATAGAGAAAGGGATAGGGGATCTGTAAGGGTAAAATTTCCTCAAAATTATTTAGATAATGATGGAAAAAAGTACCAGAGTTTGGTAGAACAATTAAAAGGCCATCTTTCTTTTGAATGCAACAGTGATTTTCAAAACATTTTTTATTATAAGCTAAACATTTTTTCTAATCAAATATGATGTGGCAACAATATATGTGAGCAAAGCTTCTCTGTTTGAGGTAGGATTCAGATGTCCACAGTTACACTGCTTGGACCCTTCATGGAACCTGTCAAAAACTGGCTATCCAAACATCACCAACATAACCTGTTGATAAGAGTGAGTATATTGCTTACTAAGGGAAAGGAAAATACCATCTTTGCAAATATTTGGCAGTGTCTCAGTGTGAAGATGGTAAGATCAGAATTTATTAAGACTTGGAAGTTTGGCTTAAGGAAAGTCTTTCAATGCAGGGACTTGATAAGGATTGGATAATAACCATGATACAACAACCCAGAATTTGTGGAAATTGCAAACAAGAACATTGAGGTGAAGGATGCAAAGAATCTGAGGGTGCAAAACATCTTTTGCTGCTTTCCTTTGAAGAGTCAGTGGGTCTTTTAGGAAATTCCTGAAATGAACAATCCAATCACTTGCTTGGGCAGAACAATTCCAGAAAAGTAAGGTGGTGTCATGAAGACAGTAAAATAGCAAAGCCAAGTTAATGTGGACAATAAAGTGTGATTTCAGTTCACTGCTCAGGCTGAATGTGGGGAGTAGGAAGCTTTGGTTCATAAACACTTGGGATTTTATTGAACAGAGCTAGAAAACCACCTTGTGCCTTTACCAATCAATCCTTATTGTAGCTGACACCCAGTGCTAGGGATCCTAGCTTTCCTCTCTATGAAAATTGTAAAGTCTCTTTTGTCATCTAATCTTGTGTTTCACCTCCATACCTTCTCCTCAGCCTGCCCCACCTCCACTCACATCTGATGACCCATAAAGCCTCATCAGCATCCACCTTTGCACTCTACTATAAATAAGACTGTGCATGAAATCAGTCTAGCTTCATTCTCTTCTGGCCATCCCAGTGACCCAATACATCTGGCCCAGCCTTAATCCCTAGACCTTAGATTGAGATCAGTCCAGAAGGTCCAATTTCATCACCCAGGAAAAGAATTTAACACACAGTCAGCCTACATATACTTTTGGGTGATATCTTTTATGTTGACAAAATACTTGGCAATAACAAATACTAGGAAATATCTAAAGGCACAATTAAGACAAAAAAGTCCAAAATGAACTTACTTATGAAACAGAAACAGACTCACAGACTTAGAGAATGAACTTATAGTTACCATGGGGGAAGGGTGGGGGGAGGGATAGACTGGGAGTTTTGGATTTACATGTACAAACTGTTATATTTAAATCAGAGAACCAAAAAGGACCAACTGTATAGCACAGGAAACTCTACTCAATATTCTGTTAAAAACTAAATGGGAAAATAATGTGAAAAGAATAGATACAAGTATATGTATAACTGAATGACTTTGCTGTACACCTGAAACGAACACAACATTGTTAATCAATGATATTCCAATATAAAATAAAAATTTTTTTAAGTATTGATCCCCCCGCTGAAGAACATAATGTTGTCTCCCTCACATTATTTATTATTTTTCTACTTACTGCTAGATACAGGGGGATGATAAGTATACCCTATCAAATGAATGAACATGTCTTGGAAGTAAATTGAGATTAACTGTCATAAAACATTTAAAGACACTATGCAGAGGACCTTCAAGATGGCAGAGGAGTAAGATGTAGATATCACCTTCCTCCCCACAAATACATCAAAAATACATCTACATGTGGAACAACTCCTACAGAACACATACTGAATGCTGGCAGAAGACCTCAGACATCCCAAGAGGCAAGAAACTTCTCACATACATGGGTAGGGCAAAAAAAAAAGAAAAAGCAGAGACAAAAGAATAAGGATGGGAACTGCACCTCTGGGAGGGAGCAGTGAAGGAAGAAAAGTTTCCACACACTAGGAAGCCCCTTCACTGGCAGACATGGGGGGTGGTGGGGAGGAAACTTCGGAGTCATAGAGGAGAGCACAGCAACAAGGATGCAGAGAGCAAAGGAGAGAGATTCCCACACAGAGGATCAGTGCTGACCAGCACTCACCAGCCTGAGAGGCTTGTCTGCTCACCTGCTGGAGAGGGTGGGGTCTGGGAGGTGAGGCTCGGGCTTCAGAGTTCAGATTACAGGGAGAGGACAGAGGTTGGCTGCATGAACATGGCCCGAAGGGGGCTAGTGCACCACAGCTAACCAGGAGGAAGTCTGGGAAAAAGTCTGGAACTGCCTCAGTGGCAGAGAACATTGTTTCAGGGTGTGCGAGGAGAGGAGATTCAGAACACCACCTAAACAAGCTTCAGAGATAGGCATGAGCCACAGCTATAAGCATGGACGGCAGAGACGGGCATGAAATGCTAAAACGGCTGCTACAGCCACCAAGAAGCCTGTGTGCAAGCACAGGTCACTCTCCACACCTCACCTTCCAGGAGCCTGTGCAGCCTGCCACTTCCAGGGTCCCATGATCCAGGGACAACTTCCCCAGGAGAACACATGGCATGCCTCAGACTTTTGCAACATCACGTCGGCCTCTGCCTCCACAGGATCACCCTGCACTCTGTACCCTTCCCTCCGCCAGGCCTGAGTGAGGCAGAGCCCCCTAATCAGCAGCTCCTTTAACCCCCTGTTGTCTGAGCAAAGAACAGATGCCAGAGGGCAACCTACAGGCAGAGGCAGGGCCAAATCCAAAGCTGAACCCCAGGAGCTGTGCGAACAAAGAAGAGAAAGGGAAATTTCTCCCAGCAGCCATAGGAGCAGTGGAATAGACCTCCACAATCAACTTGATGGAACCTGCTCCTGTGGAATACCTGAATAGACACTGAATCATCCCAAAACTGAGGCGATAGACTTTGGGAGCAACTGGAGACTTGGGGTTTGCTGTATGTGTCTGACTAGTTCTGACTTTTATGTTTATCTTAGTATAGTTCTTAGTGCTTATTTTCATTCATGGATTTGTCTATTGGTTTGGTTGCTCTCTTCATTTATTTTGTATTACTTTTTAACATTAATTTTAATTTTTTTATTTTAATAATTTTATTTTATTATTTTTTGCTTTCTTTCACTTATTTCCCCCTTTTCTTCTGACCCGAGCAGCTGACAGGGTCTTGGCACTCTGGCCTGGTGCCAGGTCTGAGTCTCTGAGATGGCAGTGCCAAGCTCAGGACACTGGACCACCACAGCCTCTGAGATGGGAGTGCTGAGCTCAGGACATGGGACCACCAGAGACCTTCCAGCTCCATGTAATATCAATCAGCGAGAGCTCTCCCAGAGATCCCTGTCTAAACGCTAAGACCCATCACCAGCCAACGGCCAGCAAGCTTCAGTGCTGGATGCCCCATGTCAAAAAACTAAGAAGACAGCAACAAAACCAACCCATTAGCAGAGAGGCTGCCTAAAATAATAATAACTTCACAGACACCCCAAAACACACAACCAGACATGGTCTTGCCCACCAGAAAGACAAGATCCAGGCTTATCCAGCAGAACACAGACACCAGTCCCCTCCACAAGGAAACCTACACAACCCACTGAACCAAACTTAGCCATTGAGGGCAGACACCAAAAACAACAAGAACTACAAAACTGCAGCCTGAGAAAAGGAGACCCCAAACACAGTAAGTTAAGTAAAATGAGAAGACAGGGAAATATGCAGCAGATGAAGCATCAAAGTAAAAACCCACCAGACCAAACAAATGAAGAGGAAATAAGCAGCCTACCTGAAAAGGAATTCAGAGTAATGATAGTAAAGATAATCCAAAATCTTGGAAATAGAATAGCGAAAATACAAGACACGTTTAACAAGGACCTAAGAGAATGAAAAATCAAACAAACAATCATGAAGAATAAAATAAATGAAATTTAAAATTCTCTAGAAGGAATCAATAGCAAAATAACTCAGGCAGAAGAAGAGATAAGTGACCTGGAAGATAAAATAGTGAAAGTAAGTACCACAGAGCAGAATAGAGAAAAAAGAATGAAAATAATTGAGGACAGTCTCAGAAACAGCTGGGACAACATTAAACGCACCAACATTCGAATTATAGGGATGCCAGAAGAAGAAGAGAAAAAGAAAGGGACTGAGAAAATATTTGAAGAGATTATAGTTGAAAACTTCCCTAATATGGGAAAGGAAATACTCAACTCCAGAAAGCACAGAGAGTCGCATACAGGACAAATGCAAGGAAAAACGTGCCAAGACACATAATAATCAAACTATAAAAAATTAAATACAAAGAAAATATATTAAAAGCAGCAAGGGAAAAGCAACAGATAACATACAAAAGAATCCCCATAAGGTTAACAGCTGATCTTTCAGCAGAATCTCTGCAAGCCAGAAGGAACTGGCAGGACATATTAAAAGTGATGAAAGGGAAAAACGTACAATCAATATTTCTCTATCCAGCAAGGATCTCATTTAGATTCGATGGAGAAATTAAAACCTTTACAGACAAGCAAAAGATAAGAGAATTTAGCACCACCAAACCAGCTGTACAACAAATGCTAAAGAACTTCTCTAGGCCAGAAACACAAGAGAAAGAAAGACATAAAAAACAAACCCAAAACAATTAAGAAAATTGTAACAGGAACATACATATCAATAATTACCTTAAATGTAAGTGAATTAAATTCTCCACCGAAAACACACAGACTTGCTGAATGGATACAAAAATAAGACCCATATATATGCTGTCTGCAAGAGACCAACTTCAGACCTAGGGACACATACAGACAGAAAGTGAGGGGATGGAAAAAGGTATTCCATGCAAATGGAAATCAAAAGAAAGCTGGAGTAGCAATTCTCACATCAGACAAAACAGACTTTAAAATAAAGAGTACTACAAGAGACAAAGAAGGACACTACATAATAGTCAAGGGATCGATTCAAGAAGAAGATATAACAATTGTACATATTTATGTACCCAACATAGGAGCACCTCAATACATAAGGCAAATGTTAACAGCCATAAAAGAGGAAATCAACAGTAACAAAATTATAGTAGGGAATTTTTACACTCCACTTTCACCAATGGACAGGTCATCCAAAATGAAAATAAATAAGGAAACTCAAGCTTTAAATGACACATTAAACAGGATGTACTTTGATATTTTTAGGTCATTCCATACAAAAACAACAGAATACACATTCTTCTCAAGTGCTCATGGAACATTCTCCAGTATAGACCTATCTTGAGTCACAAATCAAGCCTTAGTAAATTTAAGAAAATTGAATCATATCAAGTATCTTTTCCAACCACAATACTATGAGACTAGATAAAAATTACAGAAAAAAACAAAAAAATACGAACACATGTATTGTGCTAAACAACATGTTACTAAATAAACAACAGATCACTGAAGAAATGAAAGAGGAAATCAAAAAATACCTAGAAACAAATGGCAATGAAAACAAGTTGACCCAAAACCTATGGGATACAGCAACAGCAGTTCTAAGAGGGAATATTATAGCAATACAATTCTACCTTAAGAAACAGGAAGAATCTCAAATAAAAAACCTAACCTTACACCTAAAGCAATTAAAAAAAAAAAAAAAAAAAAAAAAAAAAAAAAAAAAAAAAAACACAAAGAAGAGAAGGAAAGAAATCATAAAGATAAGTTGAGAAATAAATGAAAAAGAAATGAAGGAAAAGATAGCAAAGATCAATAGAACTAAAAGCTGGATTTTGAGAAAATTAACAAAATTGATAAACCATTAGCCAGACTCATCAAGGAAAAAGGGAAAAGACTCAAATCCACAGAATTAGAAATGAAAAAGGAGAAGTAAAAACTGACCCTGCAGAAATACAAAGAATCATGAGGGATTACTACAAGCAATTATATGTCAATATAATGGACAACCTGGAAGAAATGGACAAATTCTTAGAAAAGCACAACCTTCCAAGACTGAACCACGAAGAAATAGAAAATATAAACAGACAAATCACAAACACTGAAATTGAATCTGTGAATGAAAATCTTCCAACAAACAAAATCCCAGGACCAGATGGCTTCACAGGTGAATTCTGTCAAGCATTTAGAGAAGATTTAACACCTATCCTTCTCAAACTCTTCCAGAATATAGCAAATGGAGGAACACTATCAAACTCATTCTACGAGGCTACCATCACCCTGATAGCAAAACGAGACAAAAATGTCACAAGAACGAAAACTACAGGCCAATATCATTGATGAACATAGATGCAAAAATCCTCAACACAATACTAGCAAATAGAATCCAACAGCCCATTAAAAGGATCATACACCATGATCAAGTGGGGTTTATCCCAGGAATGCAAGGATTCTTCAATATACACAAATCAATCAATGTGATACACCATATCAACAAATTGAAGGATAAAAATCATATGATAATCTCAATAGATACAGAAAAAGCTTTCAACAAATCTCAACACCCATTTATGATAAAAAAAACCCTCCAAAAAGTAGCCATAGAAGGAACCTACCTCAACATAATAAAGGCCATATATGACAAACCCACAGCCAGCATAATTCTCAATGGTGAAAAATTGAAACCATTTCCACTAAGTTCAAGAAGAAGGCAAGGTTGCCCACTCTCACTGATATTATTCAACATAGTTTTGGAAGTTTTAGCCACAGCAATCAGAGGAGAAAAAGAAATAAAAGGAATCCAAATCAGAAAAGAAGAAGTAAAACTGTCACTGTTTGTTGATGACATGATACTATACATAGAGAATCCTAAAGATGCTAGCAGAAAACTACTAGAGCTAATCAATGAATTTGATAAAGTAGCAGGTACAAAATTAATGCACAGAAATCTCTTGCATCCCTATATGCTAATGATGAAATATCTGAAAGAGAAATTTAGGAAACACTCTCATTTACCATTGCAACAAAAGGAGTAAAATAACTAGGAAGAAACCTACTTAAGGAGACAAAAGACCTCTATGCAAAAAACTATAAGACACTGATGAAATAAATTAAAGATGATACCAACAGATGGAGAGATAAACTATATTCTTGGATTGAAAGAATCAACACTGTGAAAATGACTATACTACCCAAAGCAATCTACAGATTCAATGCAATCCTATCAAACTACCAATGGCATTTTTCACAGAACTAGAATAAAAAATTCACAATTTGTATGGAAACACAAAAGACCTCGAATAGCCAAAGCAATCTTTTGAAAGAGAAACAGAGGTGGGGGAATCAGGCTCCCTGACTTCAGAGTATACTATAAAACTACAGCAATCAAGACAGTATGGTGCTGGCACAAAAACAGAAATATAGATCAATGAAACACGATAGAAAGCCCAGAGATAAACCTACGCATTATGGGCACCTTATTTTTGATAAAGCAGGCAAGAATATACAGTGGAGAAAAGACAGCCTCTTCAATAAGTGGTGCTGGGAAAACTGGACAGCTACATGTAAAAGAATGATATTAGAACACTCCCAAACACCATACACAAAAATAAACTCAAAATGGTTTAAAGACCTAAATATAAGGCCAGAGACTGTAAAA
This sequence comes from Lipotes vexillifer, assembly GCF_000442215.2. Lineage (NCBI taxonomy): Eukaryota > Metazoa > Chordata > Mammalia > Artiodactyla > Lipotidae > Lipotes > Lipotes vexillifer. The sequence goes on along the minus strand of NW_006783635.1, from coordinate 361,957 downwards.
CTCTTAGAGGAAAACATAAGCAGAACACTCTATGACATAAATGCCAGCAAGATCCTTTTTGACCCACCTCCTTGAGAAATGGAAAAAAAAACAAAATTAAACAAATAGGACACAATGAAACTTAGAAGCTTTTGAACAGCAAAGGAAACCATAAACAAGACGAAAAGACAACCCTCAGAATGGGAGAAAATATTTGCAAATGAAGCAACTGACAAAGAATTAATCTCCAAAATATACAAGCAACTCATGCAGCTCAATATCAAAAAAACAAACAACCCAATCCAAAAATGGGCAGAAGACCTAAATAGACATTTCTCCAAAGAAGATATACATATTGCCAACAAACACATGAAAGGTTGCTCAACATCATTAATCATTAGAGAAATGCAAATCAAAACTACAATGAAACTACAAAAACTATAACTAAAAGTATCACCTCCCACTGGTCAGAATGGCCATCATCAAAAAGTCTATGAACAATAAATGCTGGAGAGGGTGTGGAGAAAAGGGAACCCTCTTGCACTGTTGGTGGGAATGTCAATTGATTGAGCCATTATGGAAAACAGAATGGAAGTTCCTTAAAAAACTAAAAGTAGAACTATCATATGACCCAGTAATCCCACTACTGGGCATATACCCTGAGAAAACCATAATTCAAAAAGAGTCATGTACCACAATGTTCACTGCAGCTCTATTTACGATAGCCAGGACACGGAAGCAATCTAAGTGTGCATCAACAGGTGAATGGATAAAGAAGATGTGGCACATATATACAATGAAATATTACTCAGCCATAAAAGGAAACAAAATTGAGTTATGTGTAGTGAGGTGGATGGACCTAGAGTCTGTCATACAGAGTAATGTAAGTCAGAAAGAGAAAAACAAAAGTTCTGAATAACACAAGAGCAGGACAGGAATAAAGACGCAGATGTAGGGAATCAGCTGTATAGCACAGGGAGGTCAGCTCAGTGCTTTGTGACCACCTAAGAGGGGTGGGATAGGGAGGGTGGGAGGGAGATGAAAGAGGAGAGAGTTATAGGGATATATGTATATGTATATCTGATTCACTTTGTTATACAGCAGAAACTAACACAACATTGTAAAGCAATTATACTCCAATAAAGATATTAAAAAAATAAAGACTCTATGCCAAGTAGGTTGCTTCATTTCAGTGTGACAAACTTGAATTAGAAAGCTGGTTCTGCCATTTACTAACTTTAAAACATTGAATACGTTATTTAATCTCTCTCATCCTCCGAGTCTTTAACCTCACTCTAAAAACGGGCTGTCAATGCTTATTTGATAAAGTTATTGTCAGGATTAAAAGCTAAATCCTAATGTATCAGATATATGATATGCATTCCATTTATAATAGTAGCTCTTATTATTTTTACATTCTTCGTTGGGAAATCTACTTTCCATGCCTGTTTATAAATACTTCTAGAGGTAGTTATTGCTGTAGCTGTTATACAAATTCTATCAATGTATATATTAAATGCAGAAGATGAAGAAAATAGAAGAGTGGGAAAAGAAAAAGAGGTGGATGAGTAAAAGGAAGGAGAACCTGTATTTACTGAGGTTTTAACATGTACCAGTACTATAATAAGACTCCAGCACACCTTGAGCCCTCCATCAGATACCATTATTATCATCCTGTTTTACAGTTAAGGAAGGTGAAGCCAGAGACCTGGAAGTCATTTTCCCAATATTCCGTAAAATGGCTGGATTTATACTTATTCTAACAACTTTCCAGGGATGGGGGTTGCTTTCCCCATATAAATATTGAGGAAACATAAGCAGAAATGGACATATGTAGCTCAAGTTCACAGAACTAGCCTGATGCATCCTGGGCTGTAGCCCCATGTCTATCTACTCCTGAAGTTCACACAATTTTTGTGGCTCCAAGGATTAATAATAGGAGAAGGTCCATGTTCACTTGTAGAAATTTATTTTCAAATACACAGCATTTTGTTGTCCTTCTTTGTTTCATGAAGCAAAAGCAAACACTCTATAAGAAAATAAGAAAAGGACAGAAGTAGGTTACATTAAGAGGAGTCTTCCCGGAGGCAGGTATTCATTCAAACAACAGGCATTCCTATACCCTATGTGTCAAGAATCATGTCAGGTTTTGGATCATGGCTTTTGATAGTAGTGATCATTTCTAATCCTGATAAGATGGGGTGCTTTTTCTTTTGTTGAGAAGAGAGAGGGCAAGGTGGCCTGGGGACAATTCAGGGGGGTTAACATACTAATGATTACCATCTAGTTTCATGTGCCCTTTCCAGAACTGCTTGAAATTTTCTACCTGGTTTATCTCACCTCCTCTTTAAAGACATCAGGTCAGCCCTGCCACTATTACAATAGTGTCTCTTCTTATAAATGATGAAACTGTTTCTGGGAGTGGGTACATAATTTGCCCAAAGTCATACAACTTATAAGTGGTGGAGATGCTGATCAAAACCAAATGTCTTGACCATTAAGTCCTCTGATGACAGCACATGACATGAGAGAGTAAACCAAAAGATTGGTCATGAACAGGAGCTGAAAGATAAGACACCTTGGCCAGAAAGTTCAAGCAAATGGAGTGAGTCAGGAAGCAGTACCAGGACATAAAAACCAAATCATGAAAATTAGACCAAGTAAAGGTTACTGTGCAAAAGCTTTTAAGTTTCATTAGGTCCAATTTGTTTATTTTTGTTTTTATTTCCAGTTCTCTAGGAGGTGGGTCAAAAAGGATCTTGCTGTGATTTATGTCATAGAGTGTTCTGCCTATGTTTTCCTCTAAGAGATTTATAGTCTAGACCTTGTCTTTCTGGTTGGCAGGGTTGCATCCAGTGGTGTGTTATGGGGTGTCTTTGAACTTAGTATGATTTTAGGCAGCCTCTCTGTTAATGGGTGGGGTTGTGTTCCTGTCTTGCTAGTTTCTTGGCATGGGGTGTCCAGCACTGGAGCTTGCTGGCTGTTGGGTGGAGCTGGGTCTTAGCGTTGAGATGGAGATCTCTGGGAGAGCTCTTGCTGATTGATATTACATGGGGTGGGAGGTCTCTGGTGGTCCAATGTCCTGAACTCATCTCTCCCACCTTAGAGGCTCAGGCCTGACACCAGTCCAGAGCACCAAGATGCTGTCAGCCACACGGCTGAGAAGAAAAGGGAGAAAAAAAGAAAGAAAAAAATTTTTTAATAAAATAAAATAATTAAAATAGAAAAAATTTTGTAATCAAAAAAAAAAAAAGAAGAGAGCGACCAAACCATATCCACCAAAGATAACAAGCACTAAAATCTATACAAATATAAACATAAAAATCAGAAACAAGTCAGTGTCAGACAACAAACCCCAAGTCTACAGTTGCTCCCAAAGTGCACCGCCTCAATTTTGGGATGATTAATTGTCTATTTAGGTATTCCACAGATGCAGGGCACATCAAGTTGATTGTAGGGATTTAATCTGCTGCTCCTGAGGCTGCATGGAGAAATTTCCCTTTCTCTTCTTTGTTCGCACAGCTCCTGGGGTTCAGCTTTGGATTTGGCCCTGCCTCTGCATGTAGGTCGCCCTCAGGCCTCTGTTCCTGCCCAGACAGGATGGGGTTAAAGCAGCAGCTGATTAGGAGGCTCTGGCTCAGTCTGCCAGGGGGAGGAAGGGTTACAGTAGTTATCATTGGAATGTGGGGCAAGCCTGCAGCAGCAGAGGCCAGCATGACATTGCAACAGCCTGAGGTGCACTTTGTGTTCTCCCAGGGAAGTTGTCCCAGGATCACGTGACCGTGGCAGCGGTGGGCTGCACAGTCTCCCAGGAGGGGAGGTGTGGTTAGTGACCTGTGCTTGCACACAGGATTCTTGGTGGCTGCAGCAGCAGCATTAGTGTTTCATGTCCATCTCTTGTGTCCGGGCTGATAGCCGCGGCTCATGCCTGTCTCTGGAGCTCGTTTAGGCGGTGCTCTACCTTCTGTGGGCAGATGGGGAAGGAATCCCCTCAACTTGCACACCCTGAAACAATGGTCTATTGTCTCTTAGGCAGGTCCAGACTTTTGCCCAGACTCCCTCACTGCTGGTTGTGGCGCAGTAGCCCCCTTCAGTCTGTGTTCACACAGCCAAGCCCAGTCCTCTCCCTGGGATCTGACCTCTGAAGCCCAAGCCTCAGCTCCCAGCCCCCACACGCCCCAGCAGGTGAGCAGACAAGCCTTTCAGGCTGATGAGTGCTGGTCGGCACCAATCCTCTGTGCATCAATCTTTCCACTTTGCCCTCTACACCACTATTGCTACGCTCTCCTTCATGGTTCTGAAGCTTCCCCCCACTCCCAGCCCCTGTCTACGTCAGTGAAGGGGCTTCCTAGTGTGTGGAAACTTTTCCTCCTTCACTGCTCCCTCCCACTGGTGCAGGTCCCATCCCTATTCTTTTGTCTCTGTTTTTTCTTTTTTCTTTTGGCCTACCCAGGTACGTGGGGATTTTCTTGCCATTTGGGAAGTCTGAGGTCTTCTGTCAGTGTTCAGGAGGTGTTCTGTAGGAGTTGTTCCACATGTAGATGTATTTTTGATGCATTTGTGGGGAGGAAGGTGATCTTCATATCTTACTCCTCTACCATCTTGAAGGTCCCCTCACATTATAGTTTTAAACAACATTTTCCATGTTTTCAATAGGTATATGCAAGTACAGGTGAATAATGATAGTTTCATTTAAATTTTCCAGTCCTATTACTTTTCTTGCCTTATTGTATTGACTACTGCCACTGGAAAAATGTTGAATAGTAGTCTTTATTGCCTGAGTCCTGATCTCAGGAGAAAGTTTCCCATGTTTTACCATTAAGTCTACTATTTTTCAATCTTTTTTTAAATTTATTTTATCTGATTAGATAAGTTCACTTCTATTTCTAGTTTGCTTAAGGTTTTGTTTTCGGTTTGTGTAAATAATGATTAGACATTAATTCTATCAATTCTTCTTGAATTAGTTTTGGTAAGATGTGATTTTTATTGAATTCATTAATTTCCCCTAAAGATTCAAATAATGGCATAAAGTTGTTCGTAATATCATCTTATTTTAATGTCTGTTTGATCGACCCTATCTTTATTCTAATATTTTTAATGTGTACTTTTTGTCTTTTATCATGACTAGCCCTGTTAGGGAATTATCAATTTTACTATTTGTTTCAACAAATTGGTTTCTGACTTTGTTGTCTACATTGTATATTCATTTCCCTTTTATTTTTTTCTGCTTATTTTCTATTTTTTTCTATCTACTTTGTTTGGGCTTATTTGACATTCTTTCAATATCTTAAGAAGCATATATATTCATCTATTTTTAAACTTTTAAAACAATATATATGCTTAACATGAGAAATTTCTTTCTAACTTCAGTTGTAGCTTCATTATAAGGTTTGATGTTTTATTATATTTTCATTCTATCCAAACTATCTTGTAACTTTCATTATAATTTCTTCATTGACACATTGTAAATTTAGAAGTGTTTTTATTTACTTTCAAAATTAAAACTTAAATTTTAGTTATTTTCTTGTTATTCATTCCAAGCGTAGATCTATATGATCAGAATATTCTTTGTATGATTTCAGTTCCATGTACCTTTGAAAGTATTCTGTAGTTATCAGGTGTAGTGTTCTATGTATATCAAACAGATCAGGATGTTTATTTTTTTATTTTGTTTTATTTTGTTTTACATCTTTATTGGAGTATACTTGCTTCACTATGGTGTATTAGTTTCTGCTTTATAACAAAGTGAATCAGTTATGCATATACATATATCCACATACCTCTTCCCTCTTGCATATCCCTCCCTCCCACTCTCCCTATCCCACCCCTCCAGGCGGTCGGTCACAAAGCACCGAGCTGATCTCCCTGTGCTACATGACTGTTTCCCACTAGTTATCTGTTTTATGTTTGGTAGTGTATATAAGTCCATGCCACTCTCTCTTTTATGTTTGGTAGTGTATATATGTCCATGCCACTCTCTCACTTTGTCCCAGCTTACCACACCCCCTCCCCATAACCTCAAGTCCATTCTCTAGTAGGTCTGCATCTTTATTCCCGTCTTGCCTGTGGGATCTTTATGACCTTTTTTTTTTTTTTTAGATTCCATATTATATGGGTTAGCATACTGTATTTGTTTTTCTCTTCCTGACTTACTTCACTCTGTATGACAGTCTCTAGGTCCATCCACCTCACTACAAAAACTCAGTTTTGTTCCTTTTTATAGCTGAGTAATATTCCATTGGATATATGTGCCACATCTTCTTTATCCATTCATCCGATGATGGGCACTTAGGTTGTTTCCATCTCCAGGCTATTGTAAATAGAGCTGCCATGAACATTTTCGTACATGACTCTTTTTGAATTATGGTTTTCTCAGGGTATATGCCCAGTAGTGGGATTGCTGGGTCGTATGGTAGTTCTATTTACAGTTTTTTTAAGGAATGTCCATACTGTTCTCCATAGTGGCTGTATCATTTTACATTCCCACCAACAGTGCAAGAGTGTTGCCTTTTCTCCACACCGTCTCCAGCATTTATTTTTTCTAGATTTTTTTATCCTGATTGGTGTGAGATGATATCTCATTGTAGTTTTGATTTGCATTTCTCTAATGATTAATGACGTTGCCCATTCTTTCATGTGTCTGTTGGCAATCTGTATATCTTCTTTGGAGAAAAATCTATTAAGGTCTTCTACCCATTTTTGGATAGGGTTTTTTGTTTTTTTAATATTGAGCTGCATGAGCTGCTTGTAAATTTTGGAGATTAATCCTATGCCAGTTGCTTCATTTGCAAATATTTTCTCCCATTCTGAGGGTTGCCTTTTCGTCTTGTTTATGGTTTCCTTTGCTGTTCAAAAGCTTCTAAGTTTCATTTGTTTAATTTTGTTTTTTTTTCCATTTCTCAAGGAGGTGGGTCAAAAAGGATCTTGCTGTGATTTATGTCATAGAATGTTCTGCCTATGTTTTCCTCTAAGAGTTTGATGGTGTCTGGCCTTACATTTAGGTCTTTAATCCATTTTGAGTTTATTTTTGTGTGTGGTGTTAGGGAGTGTTCTAATTTCATTCTTTTAGATGTAGCTGTCCAGTTTTCCCAGCACCACTTATTGAAGAGGCTGTCTTTTCTCCACTGTATATTCTTGTCTCCTTTATCAAAGATAAGGTGACCATATGTGTGTGGGTTTATCTCTGGGCTTTCTATCCTGTTCCATTGATCTATATTTCTGTTTCTGTGCCAGTACCATACTGTCTTGATTACTGTAGCTTGTAGTGTAGTCTGAAGTCAGGGAGCCTAAGTCCTCCATCTCCTTTTTTCTTTCTCAAGGTTGCTTTGGCTATTCGGGGTCTTTTGTGTTTCCATACAAATTGTGAAATTTTTTGTTCTAATTCTGTAAAAAATGCCAGTGGTAGTATGATAGGGATTGCATTGAATCTGTAGATTGCTTTGGGAAGTAGATTCATTTTCACAATGTTGTTTCTTCCAATCCAGGAACATGGTATATCTCTCCATCTATTTGTATCATCTTTAATTTCGTTCATCATTGTCTTATAATTTTCTGCATCCAGGTCTTTTGTCTCCTTAGGTAGGTTTATTCCCAGATATTTTATTCTTTGTGTTGCAATGGTAAATGGGACTGTTTTCTTAATTTCACTTTCAGATTTTTCATCATTAGTGTATAGGAATGCAAGAGACTTCTGTGCATTAATTTTGTATCCTGCTACTTTGCCAAATTCATTGATTACCTCTAGTAGTTTTCTGGTAGCATCTTTAGGATTCTCTATGTATAGTATCACGTCATCTGCAAAGAATGACAGCTTTATTACTTCTTTTTCCAATTTGGATCACTTTTACTTCTTTTTCTTCTCTGATTGCTGTGGCTAAAATTTCCATACTTGTGTTGAATAATAGTGGTGAGAGTGGGCAACTTTGTCTTGTTCCTGATCTTAGTGGAAATGGTTTCAGTTTTTCACCACTGAGAACAAGTTGGCTGTGGGTTTGTCATATATGGCCTTTATTATGTTGAGGAAAGTACCCTCTAGGCCTACTTTCTGGAGGATTTTTATCATAAATGGGTGTTGAATTTTGTCGAAAGCTTTCTTTGCATCTACTGAGATGATCATATGGTTTTTCTCCTTTAATTTGTTAATGTGGTGTATCACGTTGATTGATTTGCATATAATGAAGAAGTCTTGCATTCCTGGCGTAAACCCCACTTTATCATAGTGTATGATCATTTTAATGGACTGTTGGATTCTGTTTGCTAGTATTTTGTTGAGAATTCTTGCATCTATGCTCACGAGTGATATTGGTCTGTAGTTTTCTTTCTTTGTGACATCTTTTTCCAGTTTTGGTATCAGAGTGATTGTGGACTCATAGAATGAGTTTGGGAGCATTCCTCCCTCTGCTATATTTTGGAAGAGTTTGAGAAGGATAGGTGTTATCTCTTCTCTAAATGTTTGATAGAATTCACCTGTGAAGCCATCTGGTCCTGGGCTTTGTTTGGTGGACGATTTTTAATCACAGTTTCAATTTCAGTGCTTGTGATTGGTCTGTTCATATTTTCTATTTCTTCCTGGTTCAGTCTTGGAAGGTTGTGCATTTCTATGAATTTGTCCATTTCTTCCAAGTTATCCATTTTATTGGCATACAGTTACTTGTAATAATCTCATGATCATTTGTATTTCTGCAGTGTCAGGTGTTACTTTTCCTTTTCATTTCTCAGTCTATTGATTTAAGTCTTCTCCCTTTTTTTCTTGATGAGTCTGGCTAATGGTTTATCAATTTCATTTATCTGCTCAAAGAACCAGCTTTTAGTTTTATTGATGTTTGCTATTTTTTCCTTCATTTCTTTTTTATTTATTCCTGATCTGATCTTTATGATTTCTTTCCTTTTGTTAACTTTGGGGTTTTTTTGTAATTGCTTTAGGTGTAAGGTTAGGTTGTTTATTTCAGATGTTTATTGTTTCCTAAGGTAGGATTTTATTGCTATAAACTTCCCTCTTAGAACTGCTTTTGCTACGATTTGGGGTCATCGTGTTTTCACTCTCATATGTTTCTAACTATTTTTTTTAATTTCCTCTTTGATTTTTTCAGTGATCTCTTGGTTATTAAATAGTGTGTTGTTTAGCCTCTATGTGTTTGTATTTCTTACAGATTTTTTTCCTGTAATTGATATCTAGTCTCATAGCATTGTGGTCAGAAAAGATACTTGATACAATTTCACTTTTCTTAAATTTATCAAGGCTTGATTTGTGACCCAAGATATGATCTATTCTGGAGAAAGTTCCATGAGCTCTTGAGAAGAATGTGTATTCTGTTGTTTCTGGCTGGAATGTCCTATAAATATCAATTAAGTCCATCTTGTTTAATGTATCATTTAAAGCTTGTGTTTCCTTATTTATTTTCATTTTGGATGATCTGTCTATTGGTGAAAGTGGAGTGTTAAAGTCCCCTACTATGACTGTGTTACTGTCAATTTCCCCTTTTATGGCTGTTAGTATTTTCCTTAAGTATTGAGGTGCTTCTATGTTGGGTGCATAAATATTTACAATTGTTATATCTTCTTCTTGGATTGATCCCTTGCTCATTATGTAGTGTCCTTCTTTGTCTCTTGTAATAGTCTTTGTTTTAAAGTCTATTTTGTCTGATATGAGAATTGCTACTCCTGCTTTCTTTTGATTTCCATTTCAATGGAATACCTTTTTCCATCCCCTCACTTTCAGTCTGTGTGTGTCCCTAGGTCTGAAATGGGTCCCTTGTAGACAGCATATACACGGGTCATGTTTTTGTATCCATTCAGCCAGTCTATGTATTTTGGTTGGAGCATTTAATCCATTTACATTTAAGGTAATTATCAATATGTATGTTCCTATTACCATTTTCTTAATTGTTGTGGGTTTATTATTGTAGGTCTTTTCCTTCTCTTTTGTTTCCTGCCTAGAGGAGTTCCTTTAGCATTTGTTGTAAAGCTGGTTTGGTGGTGTTGAATTCCCTTAGCTTTTGCTTGCCTGTGAAGGTCTTAATTTTTCCATCAAATCTGAGTGAGATCCTTGCTGGGTAGAGTAATCTTGGTTGTACATTTTTCTCCTTCATCACTTTAAGTATGTCCTGCCACTCCCTTCTGGCTTGCAGAGTTTCTGTTGAAAGACCAGCTGTTAACCTTATGGGGATTCCTTTATGTGTTATTTTTCCCTTACTGCTTTTTAATATTTTTTCTTTGTATTTAATCTTTGATAGTTTGATTAATATGTGTTTTGGCCTGTTTCTCCTTGGATTTATCCTGTATGGGACTCTCTGTGCTTCCTGGACTTAATTGACTATTTCCTTTCCCATATTAGGGAAGTTTTCAACTATAATCTCTTCAAATATTTTCTCAGTCCCTTTCTTTTTCTCTTCTTCCTCTGGGACCCCTATAATTCAAATGTTGGTGCATTTAATGTTGTCCCAGCATTCTCCGAGACTGTTCTCAATACTTTTCATTCTTTTGTCTTTATTCTTCTATTTATCCCTTCTAGAGAATTTTTAATTTCATTTATTCTGTTGTTCATCACTGTTTGTTTGCTCTTTAGTTCGTCTAGGTCCTTGTTAAACATTTCTTGTATTTTCTCCATTCTATTTCCAAGATTTGGATCATCTTTACTATCATTATTCTGAATTCTTTTTCAGGTAGACTGCCTAATTCCTCTTCATTTCTTAGGTCTGGTGGGTTTTTTCCTTGCTCCTTCATCTGCTGTGTGTTTCTCTGTCTTCTCATTTTGCTTAACTTACTGTGTTTGTGGTCTCCTTTTCACAGGCTGCAGGATGGTAGTTCCGGTTCTTTTTGGTGTCTGTCCCCAGTGGCTAAGGTTGGTTCAGTGGATTGGGTTGGTTCCTGGTGGAGGGACTGGTGCCTGTGTTCTGGTGGATGAGTCTGGACCTTGTCTTTCTGTTGGGCAGTTCCACGTCTGTTGGTGTGTTTTGGGGTGTCTGTGGCCTTATTATGATTTTAGGCAGCCTCTATGCTAATGGATGGGGTTTTGTTCCTGTCTTGCTAGTTGTTTGGCATAGGGTGTCCTGCACTGTAGCTTACTGGTGGTTGAGTGGAGCTGGGTTTGGCGTTGAGATGGAGATATCTGGGAGATTTTTTTTCCCTTTCATATTATACAGAGCTGGGTGGTGTCTTGTGGCCCATGTCCTGAACTTGGCTCTCCCACTTCAGTGGCATAGCCCTGACGCCTGGCTGGAGCACCAAGAGCCTGTCCTCCACACGACTCAGAATAAAAGGGAGGAAAAAAAGAAAGATAGAATAAAATAAAATAAATTTATTAAAATAAAAAATAATTATTAAGAAAAAAAATTTTAAGTAATTATAAAAAGGACAGACAGAACCCTAGGATAAATGGTAAAAGCAATGCTATACAGACAAAATCACACACAGAACATACACATGCACACTCACAAAAGAGAAAAAGGGAAAAAATATATATATAATTGCTCCCAAAGTCCACCTCCTCATTTTGGGATGATTCGTTGTCTATTTAGGTATTCCACAGATGCAGGGTACATCAAGTTGATTGTGGAGATTTAATCTGCTGCTCCTGAGGCTGCTGGGAGAAATTTCCATTTCTCTCCTTTGTTCACTCATCTCCTCAGGTTCATTTTTGGATTTGGACCCACCTCTGTGTGTAGTTCGACTGAGGGCATATGTTCTTCGCTCACAGAGGACAGGGTTAAAGGAGCAGCTGATTAGGGGGCTCTGGCTTACTCAGGCCACGGGTAGGGAGGGGCATGGATGAGGGGCGAGTCTGCAGCGGCAGAGGCCAGCCTGACTTTGGACCACCCTGAGGTGCGCCATGCATTCTCAGGGGGAAGTTGTCCCTGGATCACGGAACCCTGGCCATGGCGGGCTGCACAGGCTCCCCGGAAGGGCGGTGTGGATAGTGACCTGTGTTTGCACACAGGCTTCTTGGTGGAGGCAGCAGCAGCCTTAGCATTTCATGCCCGTCTCTGGTGTCCGCGCTGATAGCCGCAACTCGTGCCTGTGTCTGGAGCTCCTTTAAGCGGTGCTCTGAATCCCCTCTCCTCTCGCACCACGAAACAAAGGCAAGAAAAAGTCTCTTGTCTTTTCGGCAGCTCGAGACTTTTCCCGGACTCTCTCCCAGCTAGCTGTGGTGCACTAGCCCCCTTCAGGCTGTGTTCACGCAGCCGAGCCCAGTCCTCTCCCTGGGATCCAACTGAAGCCCGAGCCTGAGCTCCGAGCCCCCGTCCACCATGGTGAGTGAGCACACAAGCCTCTCGGGCTGGTGAGTGCCGGTCGGCCCCGATCCTCTGTGCGGGAATCTCTCCGCTTTGCCCTCCGCACCCCTGTGGCTGTGCCCTCCTCCGCGGCTCCGAAGCTCCCCGCTCCGCCTCCCGCAATCTCTGCCCGCAAAGGGGCTTCTAGTGTGTGGAGACCTTTCCTCCTTCACAGCTCCCTCCCACTGGTGCAGGTGCCGTCCCTATTCTTTTGTCTCTGTTTTTAATTAATTTTTTCTTTTGCCCTACCCAGATACGTGGGGAGTTTCTTGCCTTTTGGGAGGTCTGAGGTCTTCTGCCAGCGTTCAGTAGGTGTTCTGAAGGAGTTGTTCCACGTGTAGATGTATTTCTGATGTATTTGGGGGGAGGAAGATGATCTCCGCATCTCACTCTTCCACCATCTTGAAGCTCCTCCAGGATTTTTTAATTTTATTTTTAATCTTCAATATACTTAGCTTCTCTGATTTTATTGATGCCTGTTCTATCAGGGACTGAGAAGGGTGTGACAAAATTTCCACAATTGAAATTGAAATTCCATGATTGAACATTTGTATTATTATCCTCTTAAATCTGTCAATATTTGCACTATGCATTTGGGAGACATATTGTTAGAGGAAAAAAATAATTAGAATTTCTATATAACCCTAATGGACAGGCACTTTTAAAATAATAAAATATCCTTTTTCTCTCTTACAATTTCTAAATATCATTATTTTGAGATTTTAAAATAATATTTAAATTTTTAATATTTAAAATGAAAAAATTAACTATACTGTTCTGATATGGATACTTGTTAGACTTCTTTTGTTTAATGTTTCCATGACATATCTCTATGTCTGTTGACTTCCTGTTTCTCTATATCCTTATATTTGTAAGGTATCTCTTTTAAGCTACACAAAGTTAGATTAACAGAAAAATTGCGATGATAGCACATAGCACTTCCATACACCCCACACTCAGTTTCCCCTATTACTAATATCTTACATTAGTATAGTAGTTTATTACAGCTAATAAAGTGATATTGATACATTATTATAAATAAAATTTGTGCTTTGATCAGATTTATTCTGTTTTTACCTATGTCTTTTCTGTCCAGAATGCCATCCAGGATACCCCATCACATTTACTCATCATGTTTCTTTAGCTTCCTCTTGGAGGTTGGGATTCTGTCTTTGTGAAGTCTGGTGCCTTGTTCTAGTGCATAGTCATGTGGAGTTCCAACTGAATGACAGTTTTTTAAATTGAGATTTTTTTCGAGGTCCCTCCTCTCATAGACCCATAAGGATGCTGGGAGCTTTCCTCTGCTTGTTAGTCCGCCAGCTGCTCTTGAGAAATGGAGAATCCAATCCACTGAGATGAAAAGTAGTGCCAAATATAGTGGTCAGCTGTATGGGTTTTGGGTCAAGCAGTTGCTGCTTTAATAGTACTCTGACATCTTAAAATACATTAAAATTTTTTCTAGCATTTTAATTTATTTACTTATTTTTTTTTTACAGTGGGAATGTCCATCTGCACAAAACTAGTTCACCTTAACCATAATGCGTACAGGCATTTAAAAACATTTGCTCTATATTGCACACTAGGTTTCCCAAACATTGTACCAATTTATATTCTTACTAAAAGTTTATCAGTAACTATTTATCCAAACTTCAATAACAATGTCTATAAGTAGTATTGTTGAAGCTTAAAAAAAGAGAAACAATAAGGATTCACTTATTTATTGGTTTATTCAACACATATTTTTGAGCTCTTACTGTATAGCAGGCATTCTATCTCTTTCCTCTTACTTTCAAGGGACTTTAGAGAAATTGTTTTCCATCCTTCTCTCCAGCAGCCTTTAAGATATATGAAGAAGTTACTTTCTAAGAAAAAAATCATGTTAATAATATTTCTGTATAAGTATGGATGCCTACCTACCTCATATTCACAAAACTAAAGAGTAACCTTGAGGTCCTTCAATTGAATGAACACCATTTACTCCAACTGATATTCTTTCTGTTTAACTTAAAACACACACACACACAAACACACACACACACACACACACACACACACACACAGAGAACAGAAGTTCTACTGGCAATCTTTAAATGAAAGTTTCTCTCACCAAAAAATAAAATAAAATAAAATAAACTATATAAGAGAAAGAGAAGGAGACTATTTGAAATCTCCTATATAGTTTGAATTGCTTCATTATGTATACATAGATGGGTGAGCCACATGATTGATTTTTTTAAAAGATCATAATAGACATTCACTTAAACACTTTCATTAAGTAAGAGTACATCAGGGCATGGAGTATTATGTCTTAATATTCTCTTCTCCAGCCTCAACCCATAAATCACATATCATGCATCATTTAGACTAATAGAAGATAATTTAAAATTATTGATCAATTACTTTTGTGTGCTACACAATGTTCTAAGGGCTTTCATCCATGGCAGCAATGGAACATAATTAAAAACAATATTGGTGGCCACTATTTTTCAAATACCACATGCATGGCTCACCATAAGCAGTTTACAATGATGATCTCAGTTAATACTGACATCGGCCATCTGAATTAAGTGTTCCTACTTTCCACTTTTTCTACTGATCAGGGAACTGTTGCTCATTTAGAGGAAATGTGAATATCAACTGAAGCACCAAAACACTTCAGAAGATAATTGATATGAATACAAATATCAAGTTATAGCTAATTTAATTAAACAATAAATAAAACTATATGTTCATTGCATGGTAAAATTTATGAGATGTTCTAGCCTTAGAAACTTGGTTTTAATTAGGCAGAGCTAAATAAATGACTAGTTCCCAAAGTTAGAGGGGATTTGTTTTTCTCAGCATGCCATTCTCAAGAAATAAAATCTTTTTTTTTTAATAGTAAATGCTTCTCTGTTACATGGACAGGCCCTACTGATACACTTTTTACTTAAGTATAGTAATAGAATATAGAAATATATACCATTTCCACTTTATGATTGGGTATACTACCCTAGGATTCCACTAATTTATGATCTGCTATGAATCAAGAGTATATACAAGGTAAGAATCTAGTGTTTTTTATAAACACTTTTTTCACAAAATTATATTGTTTCTTAAAGAAAAATGCTTTTAATAGGAATACTGTATAATCCATGAAAAGAGAAAAATTGTGTCCTTTTTATAGATGAGAAAACTAAGGCTCAGTGGAGTTAAGTGAATAGCCAACTTGCTAAATCTGAGAGCTTAAAGAACTTTTATCTAAAATGGTATTGGTTCCTGTGTATTTGATGTTCATGTGTGACTTTATAGGGAAAGTGTAAAGGAAGTAGAAGGAGAGGTCTATTTTATGTGACTTTGTTGGAATTCACATATAGTGAACTTGAGCTTTGCTTTCAAAGCTATTAATACAGCCCCCACTGAGAACAGTGGAAATACACTATCAATTTGAATGCCTAGTCATTATCACTTGGCAGTCATTTCTTTGAAAAAATTTCAAGAGTGTGTGTTAAATGTTTAATTCTTTTGGCTGCACAGCTTTTAAGAAATATAAAAATGTTTCCAGTATTGTTTATCATATTTGAATTAACCATGTAGGATTCCTAATAACAAGTCCTTACAATTCCTTTTTTACTTCTTGCTTTAGATTTGGTTTTCTTTGATTGACTTACTTGTGCCTGTATACATAAAATGCAACACTTCCCCAAAGTACAGCCTTTTCCAGTCAAACAAAGCACCATTCCTAGAGTGACAGGATGACCTATCCCCACACATTTCCTAACTTATCATGGCCCCTACCCAAATTCTTCAGGAGCTCCCCTTATGCTAGACAAGATCTGAACTCCTTCTCCTGGCATATTTCCTGCCTTCTCTCTCCAAATTTATATTCTGCTACTTTCTCTCTCAAAACAGATGCTTTAAAAAGATGGGTAACCAGTAGTTTCCAGAATATTCCTCGTTTTCTCGTTCCTCTTGTGTTTGTTGATGCTGCACTCTCTGCATTGTTCCTTCCCATCCTTCCACCTTCCTCTCATTGGTCTTTGTCCAGAACTACCCTAAGGCATGTGTAGCTACACATTGTAATAGTTTGAACCTCTACATCCCTTTAAAAAGTTCTCATACATTCATTTCCTCAATAATCATTCAACAGTCACTGGGTGCCAAATATTGTACTTAGGTCTGGAGAGAAGTGGGGTTCTAGGTTTAATAGGATTAACTAGAGGCACAGCTCCTGCTCTAAAGAAATTCCCACTCTAATAGGGAGAAAAAAATGCTGAATACTGTATGTTATAAAAGTGCTTTGCTATAGATGTCCATTAGTCATTAATGTCCTGCTTTAAATTGATAATCTTTTACATTAAAATTTCCCTGTTCAATTACTGATGTGGTTTCTGTCTCCTAACTGGACTCTGGTCAATGTAACAGGGGAGCCCAGGAGTTTGGAAGCACATATAGGACCTTTAACATAATGCCTGATGGAGAATGGGGTTTCAGGTATCTTCTTACTGGAGATACCTTCCAACTAGTAGAAACTATGGTGCTTGGAATTGATAAACTGCTCACTGAATGAATAAATAAGATAAATACTTTTTAATATTTTTTTACAAAAGTCTTATAAAATAAATAGAGAAAGAATCATTATTATCAATTAACAAATAAGTATGTGGTAGCCAAACTGGTCAGATCAACTTACCAAGGACACTTAGTAATCATCTGACAATTCTTTACCATTTGATCCATCAATCCCACTTCCAGACATTATCCAGAGGAATTGAAATCTGGATCTCAAAGAGATATCTGCACTCTCATGTTCATTGCAGTGTTATGCACAATAGTCAAGATATGGAAACAACCTAAATGCCATTGACAGATGAATGGATAAAGAAAATGTGGTGTATACATACAATGGAATATTATTAAGACTTAAAAAAAGAATATCTTGCCATTTGCAACCATATGGCTGAGTCTGGAGGATATTATGCTAAGTGGAATAAGCCAGACACAGAAAGACAAGTACTGCATGATCTCACTTACATGCAGAATCTAGTCAAACCATGTGGAAATAGTCAGATCCACAGAAGCAGAGAGTAGTTGCCAGGTGGTTGCCAGGGGCTATGGGGAGGAGGGAATATGGGAGGTGTTGGTCAAAGGGTGCAAAGTTTTAGTTATGCAGGGTAAGTAAGTAAGTAAGTTCTGGAGATCTACTGTACAACATAGTGCCTATGGATAAAAATTATTTTATACTTAAATTTTTGCTAAGATGATAGATCTTATATTAAGTGTTTTTATCACAAAAGGAAAGAAAAAAACAACAAAAAAATATAAAGAGGGCAGGCAAACTTTTGGAGTGGTGGATAAGTTTATGCCATTGATTGTGATAATAGTTTCACTGGTGTATGCTTAACACCAAACAAATCAAGTTGTATACATTAAACATTTACAGTTTTTTGTATGTCAAAAAAATCATTGTATGGCAATTTTTGGACCAGAGCACAGTTCTGTTCATGTCTAAGCAAGTGATTTTTCCAATTTTTCAAAAGTGTTGCAAACAATTATATTTAACATGTAGGTACTAAAAAGTGGTATGATTTTTGTCTTTCATTTTTAAGGAAGTATGGGAAAATATTTTGGCTCTTCAGAAATCTGGTCCAAGACCTTCCTTCCTCTTGACACAGTGAGAATATACCCAGGTATAGAGTGCCAAACATGATTTCCCTGTCTTCAGATCCAAATTTACTGCAGTTCTTTTCTGCTTCATATGGGAGCAGATTCTGTCCCTTGCAGGCTACATTTTTTCTGGCTCCTATGCCAGTGGCTTCCAGCTTGCTTCATCTAACGGGGGGCACTAGTGGAGTTTGTATCCTTGTGAAAGAGAGAAACCAGTGCACCTCACCTTTCCTGTCTGCCCCAAGCAGCATCCCTCACAGCAGCTGGATTTTCTTTGTGACCCCAGCTTCTGCCTGACCAGCTCATCAAGGTCACAGTGTCTGCCAAGGGACCCTGTATCTCTGGTGACACTGCCTCCTCCGTTTGATTCTGACACCCCAGGATTCTATCTTGCCAGCTATTGCTAAAACTGTGCTAACTCACCATCTGTTAAACCATAACATGTACAACCCAAATTCTCCCCATTAAAAATAGTTGATGATACCTTTCTTCCTGGTGGGACTTTGACTGATTCAACCAGTCTAGGGTTACCAAACACCCTTTAAAGTTGAGTTAAATATTCAAATGTATTCTTAGGGGCTTCCCTGGTGGCGCAGTGGTTGAGAGTCCGCCTGCCGATGCAGGGGACACGGGCTCATGCCCCAGTCCGGGAAGATCCCACATGCCGCGGAAAGGCTGGGCCCATGAGCCATGGCCGCTGAGCCTGCGCGTCCGGAGCCTGTGCTCCTCAATGGGAGAGGCCGCAACAGTGAGAGGCCCGCGTACCGCAAAAAAAAAAAAAAAATTTATTCTTAGGTTGGCAGGTGACAAGTGAGTGTAGTGGGCCAAGTCTAGAAAAATATATTCCTACTATAAAAGGACAATAGAGCAAGTGTAATAATAAATGGCACCTGTTGATTGGTACTGAGGTTGGAAGACAACGGGGAGGGAAACAAAAAGATATAATGTGCTCAGGCAGTCCAAGCCCTCTCTGTTCCAAACAGGCTCCACTCCCACCTGTGTCCATATCTCAGGTAACTGATAGAAATACACAAGCTGGGACCCCACATCAGATCATCTGTATTTAAACAAGATGCCCAGGTGACAAAGATGCACTTAAAATTTTGAGAAACTGCTGGTCCACAGGCTCTATTGCTAAAGGAGTACCTCGGCTCCAGCTGATTGTTGCCATGTAAAAATGTGTTCTTCACATTATCAGATCTTCCAATTTTTCAAGGTAAATTGGAAATTACCAAAAACGTGAAATTCTTTGATTTTCAAATCAAAGTTTGTTTACTGTTTTTAAAGGTGTGCATGTCAGATAAAACTCTTCTCTGGATATCATAGGACCAGCAGTGTGAGTTGGTCATATGCTTAAGGAAACAAAGGATGGAGTTTAGAACACATGCCAATAAAACATATTGACATCTTTTATCTTATTGAAATTTACCTCTATCTTACATGTTTTTCTCCTTCTATGGTTGGGAAATCACAGAGAAACTGGCTTCCAGAACAGAGAGTGGTTGAAAGGCACACAGTGTGTAAAAGGAGGATAAGCCAGAACTTCATCAAACTCCAAATGCCCCCTTTCTGTCACTATAGATTTGCTTCTAGAGTTAATGGGTCAGTGTCCTGGTGACCTGGGGTCTATCTAAGGTGCTAAAATCCTGAGATACTTTTCCCCGCTGCTGTATCTTCAGCAAATAGAGCAATGGTTAAGTGCAGAAACTTCCTCACTGTTCACAAAGTAGACGTTTAATTACCAGAAGCTTCAGTGTTCCCACAGCAGGATGCATAAAAGGAAATAAAACATAATTGTGGCAGCGCGTCTGACTCGGAAATTAAAACTCAGCAAGGAAGGGCATGTGGGGAGCCATATGGTGTGGAGCATAAGGTGGTGTGCAGTGAGCAATTTCTAGTTCAGTGGATCTCATTGGGAGCTGATGTGTTTGAGGCTGGGCCGCCTCTGGGCCAGGCTCCTGGCTCTCTGTTTGGGGATTGCCTGTGCCTGTTTTAACAATCATTCCCTGTCTGGCAGATTTTTTTCCAAAGAGGCTCGATGTTTGATCAAGAGCTAGGGAACAAAACTGTCAGATATTCAGTAGCTCCTGGAAGATGGATGGACAGAGAAGTGCTGGGAAACAATAACTCTGTGTTTCTCGTCTTCCTCAGGTGAAATATTTAAGACCCCATCTGGGTCCTGGAACAATGTTCAGAGTAAAGGAATTGCTCCAGCCTAAGCCCTGTGTTTGTGAATTTGGACTCCTGAAGTGTCTGAACTTGCTTGTTCTTTACCAGATTCCTTATTCTTAACCCGTTGGATGTTACATAAACGCTTGAAAGGATGGGGGAGAGGATATCATGGCACATGACAGATGCTTTCACCTCATCAAGCCTGGTTTCCAACTGCAAATTCCCTCCAAGAACAATTGCCACACGTCCTCACTACAACAATTTTGTGTATAATTCAGAAGTGTTCCTGCTCCAAATTTCATCTCCCAATTCATTTTTCTACCAACTCTGATTTATTCATATATTTATTCTTTCTTTCAACAAATATTCAATGAGCAACTAATACATGCCAGACATTTTTCTCAATGCTGGGAACAGATTTATGAATAAAATAGATAATGAACATAAATATATCAGACAATTTTGGAAAATAGGAAATTCTATGTAGGCCTGCTCATTTACACACACATACACACACCCATGCTCACACCTCAGAATCCTAGGATAGAGTGGGGTTACTACTTTAGTTAGGATGGCCAAATGAGGCAGCTCTGGAAAGGGGGCATTTGACTTGTAGCCTCAATGATGAGAAATCTAGCCATAAAGATGAGAAGATGGAAAGAGAGGAAAGTGTTCCATGAAGAGGGATTGATAGTAATAATGGAGAGGTGGGAATGACATCTTGTGTTCAGGAGTAGAGGAGATGTGCTGGTGAACAGAGAGAATGACAGGAGATGAGATTGGAGAGGGTGCATGGGGCTGTATTATATAGGACAATGTAGTCCAAGGCAAGGATTGTAGTGTCTTTGCAGTGAAAAATGCACACAAATGTGTTAATCCTTAATCTAACTTGTGTCTTACGGAGATTGTTCTGGCTATAGGATAGATGATGACCTATAAGGGGGACAAGAATGGTAAGAGCATTTAGGAGGTTATTGCAGAAATCTAGGTGATGGCCTGACTAGGATGAGAGAAGTAATAATGATGAACAGTATTAGGAATATTTTTGGAGGAAGCTTTACTTCAGGCAACCCCACCTTGGTTATGCCAACCTTATTTATTGAGTTTGCTCAAATTCCAGCAGGTGTCGAATAATGTGGGTCTTACGTCGCAGCATGTAGACCCCCATGATTCGAACAAAATGCCAAAAGGGAATATTTGATATATTAAGAACATGTACTGTTCAAGGCTCAATAAGCACTTTGAAAACTTTCATTTACTTATAAGCCACTGCACAGGCAGAGAAGAGCAGGAGACTATAGCAGAGTGGAGGTCACACAGCTGGAAGAACACAATCATTCCTGGAGAGGAAGAGCCCTCAAGATGGAGCAGGTGAGCTGACATCCAATATTTGAAAGATCATCATGTGTAGAAAAAGGCAATCTGTTTGGCACTTGAGCAAAAATTACAGGGCTGTGTTAGTTTTCTAGGGCTGCTCTAATGGTACCACAAACTCGGTGGCTTAAACAATAGAAATTTATTGTCTCACAGTTCTTGAAACTAGAAGTCTGAGATCAAGGTGTTGGCAAGGTTGGTTCCTTCTGAGGGCTGTGAGGGAGAGTCTGTGACAGGTCTCTCTCCTAGTTTCTGGTAGTTTGTTGGCCATCTTTGGTATTTCTTGGCTTATAGAAACATCACCCTTTTATGTTCACGAGGAAGCTTCTCTGTGTGTATCTGTCTCCAAATTTCCCTTTTGATAAGGACATCTGTTTTGTTGGGTTATGGTCCACTCTGATGACCTCATCTTAACCTGAGTACATCTGCAAAGTGCTGGGTGTTTGGTTCAACATATATTTTCTTCTAGAAACACAATTCAATCCATAAAAAGGACTAATTAGTAGAAGTTGAGAGAAGGCAGACTTTGTTTCAATGTGAAGTTTAATTTTTCAGTAGTCAGAATTGTGCAGCCATAGGGAAGTTCTGTCTTTCTCAATAGTGAGTTCCTAATGGCTGGATATTTTCAAGAAAAAGTTGAAGGGTATTGCTTCAAGGATGTTGTGAGCAGGGATGTCTACTTTGCATGTAATGATGGGTTGAAATGATCTCTAGTCTTCAAAAGCTACTTGTCCATAGTTCTATAATATTTATCTCATTAATAATAATAACTGACATTTACTGAGGCCTCACAGGGAGCCAAGCTCTAGATTGAGATTTTTTTTTAATTACAAAACCTCATGAGGTTACAAAATGGATGAACCTTGAAAACATTATGCTAAGTGAAAAGAAAACAGACACAAAAGGCCACATATTGTATGATTCTATTTATATAAAATATCAAGAATAGAAAAATCCATAGAGAGTGAAAGTAAATTAGTGGTTGCTAGGAACTGGTGAGAGGGGGGATGGAGAGTGATTGTTTTTGCGTAAAGAGGATCCTTAGGGGGTGATGAAAATGTCTGGAATTAGATAATGACGATGGCTGCACAACTTTATACATAAAACCACTGAACTGTATACTTTAAAATGGTGAATTTTAAGGCACAAAATTGTATTTCAATAAAAATGAAAATCTCATGAGATGGGCATTATAGTTCCCATTTTACAGATTAGAAAATTTGGATTTAGAGAATTAAAGACTAGCCATGCTCAGATAGCAAATGACAGAGTTCGGATTTATATTTATTCTTTTTTTACTTATAAAAACAAGTTTCTTTTGGCTGATATTTGATCACTTAATAGGAACAATCTGCTGGTGATAAATGTCTCTTTCCTTGAGGGCATTCTACAACCCAACCTGTCTGGTCCTTTAAGCTGTCTCTGGACTTGAAATATGGGTATGAACATTTTCTTTCCTTCATGATCAGAGAGAGGCAGAGACAGTTTTCTTTTCTTTTATCAAGTTTTTTGATTCTCTACCAAAAGAATGAAAACCTGCTGCAAGACAAGACTGGATGCTAATTAAGACACAATTTCCTAAATATAATGTGTGTGTCTGTGTGTGACAGTGTGTCTGTGCATGGGTACTGTGTAAGGAGCAGGGGAGAACCAGCATTCTGGCCTCTCATTAGTTTCCTATTTCTGCCGTAACAGACTACCACTAACTTAGCAGCTTTAAACAACCAACCTTATTGCCTCAAGATTTCCTTGGACCAAGTATCTGAGCCTGGGTTAGCTGAGTCCTCAACTCAGGGTCTCAGGTCAGATCTGCCTGAAATCCAGGTTCTGGCCACAGCCTTGTTCTTATCTGGGGCTCTAGGTCCTCTTCCAAAGTTATTCAGGCTCTTGGAAGAATTCAGTTCCTTGGGTTTGTAGGACTGAGGTTCCTATTTTCTTTCTGGCTTTTGGACAGAGGTTGCTCTCACCTCCTAGAGGCCAACTCAGATCCTAGTCATATGGCTGTTTCACAACATAGCCACTTTCTCCTACAAAGCAAGAGAAGCTCTTCCTTCATTCTGCTAAGACAGACTCTTATATATAATATAATGTTATCGTGGGAGTATGTGATCACTTTTACCATGTAACATAAACTAATCAAACCATAATCCTATTCACTCTCCGAAGGAGGAGACTATACTGGGCATATGCACTGGGGTGGGGGAGGGGGCTTGGCTGCCTTCTTAGAATTCTACCTGCCACAGGCATTGAGTTGTGTTGATCTGAAATTAGATCAGTTTGCTTTGGTTCCATCATCAAAACAGTGGGCTTTTGCAAAATCCACTATTTAGAACATTGCACAGAAAGACCTCACATGCCATGTACATGGAAGTCAGGAGAAAGTAGTGGACATAAGCCTTAAAGTGTTTATCATGTTTTGCACTATTAATTCAGAAAGCACTTCCACACAACATCTGTGTCTGACATTCTCATCTGTAGCTGTCAAAAAGGCTCAGGGAAGTGCCATTTATGGAGAAGGTGCACAAAAATTACCACCTGACTTTTTCAGCACTGTAACTGTATTGTGGTGCTGGGGCCACCATAACAGAATACCCCAGACTGGTGGGCTTCAAGATACATTTACTTTTTAATAATTCTAGAGGATAGAAGTTCAAGATCAAGGTGTCAGCAGGGTTGGTTTCTTCTGAGGTCACTCTCATTGTCTTGTAGATGTTTGTCTTCTCCCTGTGTCCTCACATGGCCTTCCTTGTGTGTGCTTGTGTCCTAATTTCGTCTTCTTATAAGGACACTATTCATATGGATCAGGACCCACCCTAATTACTTCATTTTAAATCATTACTTCTTTAATGACCCCAACTCCAAATACAGTCACATTCTGAGGTACTATAGGGTAGTATATCAAAGTACGAATTTTGGAGGGGACACAATTCGATCCATAACACCAACCAAGGATAAAGCACACAAAAGAACTTTTATTATCTTCATGTTACTAATGAGGAAGTTAGGGCACAGATAGAAATGGCTCAAGGTCAAATAAGTAATAAAGAGCTGTAGAGACCTTAAAGCACAGCGCTACAGAGCTTCAGCTTCTGGGATCTTTCAAGTGCTCCAAAGCATGTGGCAGGTTGAAATTTAGAAGAAAAGCCGAGATATTAGAAGAAAAACTGTTAAGTTAGGAAGCTGCCAATAAACACAATGAAGAAAATCTCAGAAGACTGCATTAACTCTGTAGCTCTTTTTGGGACGTGAAATTATCCTTGCTTTCCATGCTGCATGAATGCTATTCAAAGACTTTTTGTTTTACTTCATCCTCTTGTTTTATGATGAATTTGTGCGTGAAAAGACTCATTAAGGACATCATTATTCTACATTTATCAGTAATGAACTGTCTGTGACACCTATTAGCAGGAAAATGGTCCCAGTCCCTTTTTGTATCTGTCTACATTTTTCTTCATTATTTGCTGCTCAACTCTCATCCATTTCAAATGGATTTGGCTGGATGCAATTTTCCCCCCAATTGTTCTTTTATTTGAGAGACAAATATTATTAGAATTCATAATCCTTGAGGAGTCTAGTCTGCATGTTCCAATGTTAAAATGATCCTTTCATTTTTAATATTAGGAAGGGGCAGGGGTGACTCACCCGAGGAACCTACAGTTAAGCAGACCCTTTGCATTCCTTATTGTACTTAATTTTCACAAGAACTCAGAGATAGGTGTTATCACTCCAATTTTACCAAAAAGACACTGGAGAAACAGAGAGGCAGCCTGCCTTGTTTTGGTAATCGAATTAGTAGTTACAGGCAAGGCATGAGGCTGAAGATCATTAAGAAACTCACAAAGATATTGTTGCAGGGTAGGTTTTCTTTGACTTCCACGCGCATGCTGATTCCAATGTATCCAGACCCAGTCTTAAAACTTGAACTTATTAAAATGTGTGAGCACCTCTGCGGACTGCAAACCCCACAACACCTTTGGCTCAGCCTAGTTCATTTCTGCAGTTTTTTATGATGCAAATGACTCCTTCTGGTATAGTCTGTCACCTTTTATGTAAGAAAAGACATTCTTTAAAAAACATCTTACTTCTTTAGTTTCTTTGTAGAGTTTTTCTCTTATCTCCCTTCTCAATGATTAACATTCCTTTTGAGGACATTGGGATAGGAATCTCATCAGAGCCTGCTGCCTGAAGTCATGATTTTTTTATTGGAGTATAATTTTTATACTTATATATTTTTATTGGAGTATAATTGCTTTACAACGTGTGTTAGTTTCTGTTGTACAACAAAATGAATCAGCTATATGTATACATATATCCCCATATCTCCTCCCTCTTACGTCTCCCTCCCACCCTCCCTATCCCACCCCTCTAGGTCATCACAAAGCATAAGATTTTTACATCTAATCTCTCCAGCCTCTCCTGCTGTAATTGGTAATTGAGTGGTTGGCTAAGTTTCTCTTTGTGTAATTTGCTCAGAATGGAAAAACGCAAGCAGTGATTAAAAAACCAATTCTTAAATATGATTTTAGAGCAGTGACAAATTATTATTTATGTGTGTCTTCACCTGCTAACCTTCAGAGTATAAGAATTTTTGTGGACATCTGCTGACAATGATGATGACAGCCTGAGTCTTTCTGTGCTTGAACTTCAGCCTTGCCTTTTTGAAATGTTTAATTACACGTCAATGGATTTATTTTTTCTGATCATGAGATAGAGAAATCTAATTCAAAGTGGCTTGAACAAAGGAGTCTGTCAAATATTGTGACTACATCATTCTTAATGTTTTAAGTACTCCATAGTACCTATATTTCTGTGCACAATAAGATCATAATATTTTTAACTAACCTATTACATGACATTGATGTATTTGTATTTATTTCTACACATTGTTATTCAATGATCTTAATAAAATTCTGTTGAACATTCCTATGACCTCGAGTCACTCAAGGGCCTTTGTAGCACAAATCTGAAGCTTCCAAACACCAACCAAGGATAAAGAACACAAAAGAACTCTTATTATGTGAGAGGAAGGTAGTTTCCAGAGACCCAGGCACACTGAACATCTCTGCTCATTCTGATTGTGTGATTTTAGGAATGTTTCAGCATCTCAGGCATGGGAGGTAAGAAAAATCTTTCTAAAGAAAGTGATTTCAATTAATCTAACAAAATACTAAGCTAAGGAATTAAAAATTAGATGTTAACTAGGCTTCTCATTTCCCAAACTAGATCTTCCCTTTTATAGTCTATGATTTTCAGCTGTATTTCCTTTTCTTAGCATATATCACAACTTAGTTACTTGTAAATACCTATGTTTCTTGTTAAAGTATATATTGATAAAAGCTGCAGGGACCCTGTAAGTGCTTGAAGGATTGATGGATGAATGTATGATAGATGGATAAATGGGTGGATTGATGAATGGTTAGAGGATTGGGCACATAGATGGGTGGATGGATGGATGGATGACTAGGTTGATGAATGGATAGATGGTTGGATGGACAGATAGATGGAAAGATTGTTGAATGAATGGTTGGGCAGATGGATGGATAAATGGGTAGATGGTGGAAAGATAAATGTACCACACCAGCAAAGTGCTGAAGTTGAAAGAGAGCATGGGCTATCAAATCTTTCCTTATTTTCTGCATTTCCATGGATAGAAATTATTTTAAAATGTACAGTTACAACTATGATAATATATGTTAAGAAAAATAAGATATTCCAATAAATACAATATGATATATACTTAAAATTCTTTAATTGGTTTATAGAATATAGTCATAGTAAATAAAATATTTTGAAATATGTTTCAAGTATTTTATAAAAATATCATACCTATAAAAGAAAACATCATATAGGAGTACAATTTATTAATCATTTTAACAATATAAAAACTAGCCATGTACCCAAAATCCAGGTTACGTAACAGAACATATCTAAATATTCTATGCTCCCCTCCTTAATTGCATCTTCTGCAAGAAGTAACAGCTTTCTGGAATTTGTTCATCACCCCTTGCTTTTCCTTGAAATTTTTCTAAATATGTAAATGTCCCTAAAAGATATGTTAGGGAGACCTTCAAGATGGTGGAGGAGTGAGATGTGGAGATCACCTTCCTCCCCACAAATACATCAGAAATACATCTACATGTATTTCTGTACATGTAACAAATCCTATTGAACACTGGCAGAAGACCTCAGACTTCCCAAAAGGCAAGAAACTCCCCACATACCTGGGTAGGGCAAAAGAAAAAAGAAAAAACAGAGACAAAAGAATAGGGACAGGACCTGCACCTCTGGGAGGGAACTGAAGGAGGAAAGGTTTCGACACACTAGGAAGGCCCTTTGCGGGCAGAGACTGCGGGTGGCAGAGGGGGGAAGCTTCGGAGCCACAGAGGAGAGCGCAGCAACAGGGGTGCAGAGGGCAAAGCGGAGAGATTCCCTCACAGAGGATCAGTGCTGACCAGCACTCACCAGCCCAAGAGGCTTGTCTGCTCACCCGCTGGGTCGGGTGAGGACTGGAAGCTGAGGCTCCGGCTTCGGAGGTCAGATCCCAGGGAGAGGACTGGGGTTGGCTGGGTGAACACAGCCTGAAGGGGTTTAGTGCACCACAGCTAGCCAGAAGGGAGTCCAGGAAAAAGTCTGGACCTACCTAAGAGGCAAGAGACTATTGTTTCAGGGTGCACGAGGAGAGGGGATTCAGAGCACTGCCTAAACTAGATCCAGAGATGGGTGCGAGCTGTGGCTATCAGCATGGACACCAGAGACGGGCATGAAATGCTAAGGCTGCTGCTGCAGCCACCAAGAAGCCTGTGTGCAAGCACAGGTCACTATCCACACCTCCCCTCTCAGGAGCCTGTGCAGCCCACCACTGCCAGGGTCCCATGATCCAGGGACAACTTCCCCCAGAGAACACACAGCGTGACTCAGGCTGTTGCAACATCACTCTGGCCTCTGCCACCTTAGGCTTGCCCCGCATTCCATACCCCTCCCTCCCTCCTGCCTGAGTGAGCCAGAGCTACTTTAACCCTGTCATCCCTGGGTGGGGAAAAGATGTCCTCAGGTGACCTACATGCAGAGGTGGGGCCAACCTAAAGCTGAACCCCAGGAACTGTATGAACAAAGGAGAGAAAAGGAAATCTCTCCCAGCAGCATCAGGAGCAGTGGATTAAATCTCCACAATCAATTTGATGTACCCTGCATCTCTGGAATACCTGCATAGAAAACGAATCATACCAAAATTGAGGCAGGGGGCTTTGGGAGCAACTGCAGACTTGAGGTTGGCTTTCTGCATCTAATTTGTTTCTGGTTTTAAGTTTATCTTAGCTTAGCAATTAGAGTTTATTATCATTGGTAGATTTGTTTATTGACTTGGTTGCTCTCTTATTTTTTTTAATACATAGATATATTTTTTTTTTCTTTCTCTCTTTTTGTGAGTGTGTATGTGTATGTTTCTTTGTGTGATTTTGTCTGTATAGTTTAGCTTTTGCCATTTGCCTTAGGTTCTGTATGTCCGCTTTTTTGTTGTTGTTGTTGTTACTGTACTTTTTAGCACTTGTTATCATTGGTGGATTTGTTTTTTGGTTTCATTGCTCTCTTCTCTCTTTCTTTCTTTGTATTTATTACTTTTTAATTTTTTAATTTTTAATGATTTTTAAATGTTTTATTTTAATAAATTTATTTTATTTTTTTCTTTCTTTCTTTTTTTCTCCCTTTTCTGATGAGCTATGTGACAGACAGGGTCTTGGAGCTCTGTCTGGGTGTCAGGCCTGTGCCTCTAGGTGGGAGAGCTGGGATCAGGATATTGGTCCACCAGAGACGTCCTGGCTCCACATAATATCAAACAGTGAAACCTCTCCCAGAGACCTCCATCTCAACGCTTAAGACTCAGCTCCACTCAATGACCAGCAAGCTACATTGTTGGACACCCTATGCCAACAACTAACAAGACAGGAACAAAACCCCACCCATTAGGAGAGAGGCTGCCTAAAATCATAATAAGGTCACAGACACCCCAAAATACACCACTGGACGTGGTCCTGCCCACCAGAAAGACGAGATCCAGGCTCATCCACCAGAACACAGGCACCAGTCCCCACCACCAGGAAGCCTACACAACCCACTGAACCAACATAACCCACTGGGAGCAGACAACAAAAACAATAGGAACTACAAATATGCGGCCTGCAAAAAGGAGACCCCAAACACAGTAAGCAAGTTAAGCAAAATGAGAAGTTAAGCAAACTTCTCATTTTGCTTAAGCAAAATGAGAAGACAGAGAAATACACAGCAGATGAAGGAGCAATGTAAAAACCCACCAGATCAAAGAAATGAAGAGAACATAGGATGTCTACCTGAAAAAGAATTCAGAGTAATGATAGTAAAGATGATCCAAAATCTTGGAAATAGAATGGAGACAATACAAGGCAAATTTAAGAAGGACCTAGAAGAACTAAAGAGCAAACAAACAATGATGAACAGCACAATAAATGAAATTTAAAATTCTCTAGAAGGTTTCAGTAGCAGAATAACTGAGGCAGAAGAAAAGATAAGTGACCTGGAAGATGAAATAGTGGAAATAACTACCACAGAGCAGAATAAAGAAAAAAAGAATGAAAAGAACTGAGGACAGTCTCAGAGAATGCTGGAACAACATTAAATGCACCAACATTTGAATTATAGGGGTCCCAGAAGAAGAGAAAAAGAAAGGGACTGAGAAAATATTTGAAGAGATTATAGTTGAAAACTTCCCTAATATGGGAAAGGATATAGTCAATCAAGTCCAGAGAGTCCCATACAGGATAAATCCAAGGAGAAACACTGCAACACACATATTAATCAAACTATCAAAAATTAAATACAAAGAAAAATTATTAAAAGCAGCAAGGGAAAAACAACAAATAACATACAAGGGAATGCCTATAAGGTTAACAGCTGATCTTTCAGCAGAAACTCTACAAGCCAGAAGCGAGTGGCAAGACATACTTAAAGTGATGAAAGAGAAAAGCCTACAACCAAGATTACTCAACCCAGCAAGGATCTCATTCAGATTTGATGGAGAAATTAAAACCCTTACAGGCAAGCAAAAGTTAAGAGAATTCAGCACCACCAAACCAGCTTTACAACAATTGCAAAAGGAACTTCTCTAGGCAGGAAACAAAAGAGAAGGAAAAGACCTACAAGAACAAATCCAAAACAATTAAGAAAATGGTAATAGGAACATACATATCAATAACTATCTTAAATGTAAATGGATTAAATGCCCCAACCAAAATACATAGACTGGCTGAATGGATACAAAAACAATGCCAATATATATGCTGTCTACAAGAGACCCACTTTGGACCCAGGGACACATACAGACTGAAAGTGAGGGGATGGAAAAAGATATACCATGCAAATGGAAATCAGAAGAAAGCTGGAGTAGCACTTTTCATATCACACAAAATAGATTTAAAATAAAGACTATTACAAGAGACAAAGAAGGGCACTACATAATGATCAAGGGATAGATTCAAGAAGAAGATCTAACAATTGTAAATATTTATGCACCCAACATAGGAGAACCTCAATACATAAGGCAAATGCTAACAGCCATAAAAGGGGAAATTGATGGTAACACAATCATAGTAGGGGACTTGAACACCTCACTTTCACCAATGGACAGATCATCCAAAATGAAAAAAAAATAAGGAAACACAAGCTTTAAATGATACATTAAACAAGATGGACTTAATTAATATTTATAGGACATTCCATCCCAAAACAACAGAATACACTTTCTTCTCAAGTGTTCATGGAACATTCTCCAGGAAACATCATATCTTGGGTCACAAATCAAGTCTTGGTAAATTTCAGAAAATTGAAATTGTTTCAAGTATCTTTTATGACCTCAATGCTATGAGACTAGATATCAATTACAGGAAAAAAACTAAAAAAATACCAACACATAGAGGCTAAACAACATAGTACTTAGTAACCAAGAGATCACTGAAGAAACCAAAGAGGAAATGAAAAAATACCTAGAAACAAATGACAATGAAAACACGATGACCCAAAACCTATGAGATGCAGCAAACACAGTTTTAAGAGGGAAGTTTATAGCAATACAATCCTACCTCAAGAAACAAGAAACATCTCAAATAAACCACCTAATCTTACCCTTAAAGCAATTAGAGAAAGAAGAACAAAAAAACTCCAAAGTTAGCAGAAGGAAAGAAATCATAAAGATCAGATCAGAAATAAATAAAAAAGAAATGAAGGGAACAATAGCAAAGATCAGTAAAACTAAAAGCTGGTTCTTTGAGAAGATAAACAAAATTGGTAAAAGATTAGCCAGATTCATCACACAAAAAAGGGAGAAGACTCAAATCAACAGAATTAGAAATGAAAAAGAAGTAACAGCTGACACTGCAGAAATACATAGGATCATGAGAGATTACTACAAGCAAATCTATACCAATAAAATGGACAACCTGGAAGAAATGGACACACTCTTAGAAAAGCACAACCCTCTGGGACTAAACCAGGAAGAAATAGAAATTATAAACAGACCAATCACAAGCACTGAAATTGAGACTGTGATTGAAAATCTTCCAACAAACAAAAGCACAGGACCAGATGGCTTCACAGGTGAATTCTTTCAAACATTTAGAGAAGAGCTAACACCTATCCTTCTCAAACTCTTCCAAAACATAGCAGAGGGAGGAACACTCCCAAACTCATCCTATGAGACCACCATCACCCTGATACAAAAACCAGACAAACATGTCACAAAGAAAAAAAACCACAGGCCAATATCATTGATGAACATAGATGCAAAAATCCTCAACACAATACTAGCAAATAGAATCCAACAGCACATTGAAAGGATCATATACCATGATCAAGTGGGTTTTATCCCAGGAATGCAAGGATTCTTCAATATATGCAAATCAATCAACATCATACACCATATTAACAAATTGAAGGAGAAAAATCATATGATCATCTCAATAGATGCAGAGAAAGCTTTCGACAAAATTCAACACCCATTTACGATAAAAACCCCTCCATAAAGTAGGCATAGAAGGAACTTTCCTCAAAATAATAAAGGCCATATATGACAAACCCACAGCCAACATCGTTCTCAATGGTGAAAAACTGAAACCATTTCCACTAAGATCAGGAACAAGGCAAGGTTGTTTAAGTACATTTTGAGAAGAGTCAGTGGAAGGAAGAACAGTAAAGAAGTTAAAATATACTATGTGAAGAGATTTTGAAGGATACAATTTGAAAACAAAAGGAATGACAGGAACAATATAAGCTATACATCTGAAAGGAGATGCCAGTATACTTTTGAAAAGAAAGGGAGCCCGGGCTTCCCTGGTGGCGCAGTGCTTGAGAGTCCGCCTGCCGATGCAGGAGACGCGGGTTCGTGCCCCGTTTCGGGAAGATCCCACATGCCGCGGAGCGGCTGGGCCCGTGAGCCATGGCCGCTGAGCCTGCGCGTCCGGAGCCTGTGCTCCGCAAATGGGAGAGGCCACAAAACAGCGGAGAGGGCCCCACAAAAAAAAAAAAAAAAAAAAAAAAAAAAAGAAAGGGAGCCAGAGTATTCTTTCAGGATATTGAATGACTTTAATGGTTAACAGGGTGAAGGACAAGAATCTTAAAAAGAGTGATTTTCCGTTTCACCTCAGTAGTCCTCTCATTATTTTTCTGTTCCCACACAGTTTTTCAGGACTTGTTTCATTTCTAGTCTTCATGCAGTCCACTGTGCATACGACAGGGTAACTTCCTTTTTCTCTGTGAGGATAGAGTTACACCAGTGGGATAAAAATTTCTGGATTTGTGGAAGTTTAAGTGATACCTGCTATTCTGTGAAGAGTCAGGTTCATCTTGCTTTGGTGGCAGTTTTGGTACAGCAGTGGCTTTTTGGTGGATTTTTGTTTGCAATGCGTTCTGTGCATCCCACAAGAGCCAAAAAAGCATCCATAGGGGAGAGGCTGTCTTGAGAGTGAAGCAGTTTTTACTCTGAAATGACTTTGTCTAGTGTCCCAGCTGGATTGCCCTAGAGTCCAGTGTTGGCCTGGAAGCTCATATTTAGGCTGAGAAGGACT
Organism: Lipotes vexillifer; assembly: GCF_000442215.2. Classification (NCBI taxonomy): domain Eukaryota; kingdom Metazoa; phylum Chordata; class Mammalia; order Artiodactyla; family Lipotidae; genus Lipotes; species Lipotes vexillifer. Next base: position 328,431 of record NW_006783635.1, on the reverse strand, counting down.
TTGGAATAGAAGAGAGCCTTTCAGAAGACAGCAATGTGTGGAGACAGTTGCTAAAAAGAAAAGCTGAGAAAGTGATGAAGTTATCATGGGCTAAATTTACAGTTAACCTGACTCTACCCCTTAATTAGGAACTGGAAAGACCTCAGGCTAGTTCTGGCCTTTATTTTTAATGGCATTATCTACTAAGATAATCTAGAAGCCACTTTATGGTTGTTGTGTCAAATTTATAATTTCAAGAGGAAAGTGCTTCTTTCTCTGAATTCAAACTAAACCAATTATCAAATTATCTTTCCTACTAATAAAAAACTGTAGCTTCCCTCACCCCTGAATTTATACAAACTCAGATACCTAAATGTTGTTCTTCCTTTAATTCTAGATATTTAAACCCTGTGGAAGACAACAAATTTCGATAATACTTAGAATTATTTCCAGTTGTATTTTGGATATTTTATGTGCCTTTATCTGGTTGGAGGTCACAGTCTATAGAATAATTTTATTGATGTTCCCAGTGAGTCAGAAAAATATGATTTCTAGGTGGTGTGTTTATATTCACTAGCTTATTTTTCATTGATGCAATAAATGAGTCAATAATACAACATTTTGAATAGCAAGACCACAAAGATTGCATTTGTCTTCTATTCACCTTCATTTAGAGACCTTTATGCTAGTGTTTTCCCCTTTTGTTTTTCATTATAGACTCAAGACTTTTCAGATTTACTGTATATAAATCAATCTGCATTAATGTTATTTTGAGGCCCAATTGTCTCAACTCAACAGAAACTCCCCTCAAATTGGGTATTTTGTATTCCTTTGACATGATTATGTATTCTATTATTTGTGAAAGTTACTTGGTTTCCAGCACAACAGATTTCACAGGCTCATGTTTTTACCTTTCAAATCCAGAAGTAGAATCGACCACTTCTACAAGGAACCCCCATGTCTCATAGTGACAAAATAGCACTGGAGACAAGAATTTAAGTGCTACTGTAAACAATGGAAGGTGAGAGAGAAGCACTTCTGGGTTATTTCTTCGGGCAGAGCTAAAAAGGATGTATTCTGAATTTCCTTTGTAAAGTTATGTTTGATTTTGATATTTCCAATCCAGTTTGAATAGTATAATATTTTTACTTAATTATTTTATTCCAAAATTACACCTCCTTTTATTGTATACTGAACATCTTGATTCCAAATGAAATAAACATCATTGCCCTTTTACTTTACTGAGACTATAAGAAAACCATTCTAAAATAACAATTCAATATTAATGCAACATATATTTACTAAGTTGTTATTTTTTAGGGTTTTCTTTTTGTTTATATTGCATTTTGCTATGGATGTGCAGTCAGATTATTTTGCTTTAAAATAGTGTTTCTCAAACTTTTAATGCATCAGAATTACCTGGAAGGTTTGTTGAAAACAACAACTACCAAAAAAAAAAAAAAGAGAGAGAGAAAGAGAGAGCTGGATCTGGACATCACCCCCTGAATTTCTGATTCTGTAAATTTGGGGTGGGTTGAAAATTTGTAATTCTAATAAATTTTCTGATGATGCTGCTACCACTGGTACAAAACATTTTGAAAAATCCTGATATAGAATCAATTATAATTTCTCACTCTCTGTGGTTGCAAGTATACTTACCTGATCTATAGCATTAGTTCAGGGATTTCTACTTTTTTTCATTCTGAAGTTGTCGGCATTCTAAGAGTTGCCACTGGAAAATCCATGGAGAATGAAGGTTGTTTAGATTGTTAAAACACCAGGAAAGAAGCATTCGCTCTACCTTGAGATGGTTAGAAGCACACAAAAAAACTCCATCAGCTCTGTATTCAAAATTCTAAACAACAGTTTCATTTCATCACTTGATCCACCTACAACAACTTGGTACATAGTTTTAAGTACAAGATATCTATATTTGCTTTCTGGCTGAATAAACCAGTCCTGCCGCCTAAGATTTAATTTCTGACAATTTTGGAACACACAACTTTCACATGTAATATTCCCTTGTTGTGTATTGTTGCAGCGAGATTATCCTAATTAGCAGTATCTTGACACAATACCAGCCAAAGCTTTACCTTTTCCACTGGGGAATCAAGAAGATCCCTAGTACCTTAGAATCTCATGTCATTAGAAAAGAGAAATAAAATAAATACAATCTGTTGTTGTTTGTCCTGAAATCCTTATAGGTATTACTGTATCCTCATACAGTTGTAAATCCCCAAGTTTGGAATCAAAGTTTTGAAAAATACAAAATTCAGAAAGAGCCTTTTGTAAAGAAAAAGGAGGTACTATCCTTGCTATTATGCAAGATGTTAAGGCTCTCGGCCTCAGGACAAAGTGTTTTGTCAATTCATTGGTCTATGACTTGTTTTACCAACCACAGATTAAAACTCCACTAGAAAAAACAATTCTTAGTTTTAAAAATGTTTAATTCTTATAATTTTTAGTTTTAAGCATTTACTGTCATCCTGTTGCTTTTGATAAACATCATTAGCCACATACAATTATTCAGATAGAAATTTATCTCATTTCCTATGTTTCACCATATACATCTTAATAGTTTTCTTGGGGGAAGGGCTCTTTTCCAAACAAATATATCTTAGGATTAAGCTATTTCTGAACTTCATTTTTATTGCAACATATTTGTAATATATTTTTAAAACTCCAAGAATTTTTTAAGGTGACAAATTCCTTTATACATAAAATAATATGGTGCTTTTAAAATATGGTCACAAAAGTTTTGACACTCCTCCCATTAAGCAGTGAATCCAGGCTCTGTGTCTTCTTGACCAATAGATAGAAATGATGCTGTGCAGGTTCTTGGCCCAGACCTTAAAAAACTGATAGCTCCCTTTTCCTGTCTCTTCCTCTTAAAACACTGACACCATGCTGTGAGGACTCCCAAGCCACTCCACAGAGGAGATCCCATGGGAAAAAAACTGATAGGTAACAACTTGACAACCAGGTTACTCAGTTATCTTGTAAGTTAGTCCTCTGGTCCCAGTTGAGCCAGCTCAGCTAATGTTGCATAGAGCAGAGGTGAGCTGTCCCCTCTCCCTAAATTATAGATTTGTGAGCAAAACAAATTGTGGTTGTTATTCATCCACTAAATTTTGAGGCAATTTATTATGCAGCAAAAATATCCAGAACACTGCTGCTTTCAATTTTATATTCTATAACTGGAAGAAATTTCTTAGGGTTAAACATGTTTACATTCTAGTATCATCTAAACACTTCTTGATACACTAAAACATTTTTAAAATTTAATAATTCTTCCCCTTCTTTAGATCTTTATAATAAATTAGTGTAAGCAAGGAAAGTTACTCTACTTTGATCTATTTCTATTTGTAGTTTTCAAAAATTTAAGTCAACAGCGAATAAGTTTTATGTGGTGATGGAACCGATTGTGGTAATGTCTACATCAATTTATACATGTGATAAAATTTCTTAGAACGGTACACAAAAAATAAAAATAAAGAATTCATGTAAAAACTTGCAAAATCTGAATAAGGTCTGCACTTGAGTTAATATTACTGTACAAATGCCAATTTCCTAGGTTTGAAAATGTACTATGATTTTTAAAGTACTTTAACATTTGGGAGAAGCTGGATGAAAGGTACACAGGAATGCTGTATTATTTTCAAAATAGCTAGTGAGATTTATACTATTTCAAAGTAAAAAGTTATAATAAAAAATTAAGGTCTGGACAATAGAAAAAGTCATTTCAGTAAAATAACTCACCCTGACAAGGAGTCTTTGGCCCATTTATTGCAGTTAGAAGAGGAACTACCAGTCATGTTTTCTAGGATGAGCACTCTTAGGGCTCAGAGACTTTGGTGATGATACTTCAAAGGTTTATTCTTATATTTATACAGACAATTTCATAGAGGAGATTCTGTCAACCTCAGGAAAGAAAAATATGGACGTGTAAGTACTTGGTACAAGAGTGGTTTTAAATGTACAAGGAAAACGTGAAGGTGGCTGAGGTTTATTTGGACACTCATTTTTCCAATGACTTGGATTCTTTAGTGGTCACAATTTTCCCAAACCTGTCCTGGTAGGTGGATAAAGGTTTCAAATACGTGAGGGTTTGGTCTTTATCTTGTGGATTTTTGCAAGTATTTGTAAAAGTCTTCTCCAGTTTTCCCACTTCACCCCAGGTCCTTAATGATGTTCAGAAACCTCACCTGAGGATGTTGTGAGGAAGGCAATGCAGGATTGCATCATTCTTTTGTAAGCTTCATCTTCCTACAGATACTTTGTGATGGGAATGACTTTTCCAGGTTTTCTCTTCCATGGTTCAGGATCCAACAAGGGAAAAGCCATTATTTGGGGCCATCTGTGGGGAGCTGGTTTCCTCTCTTAGTGCATTTTATAAGTAGAGGACCATCATAGTTCAACAAAAATTGAGGTGTAATGGTCCTTAATAGCTCAAAAATTTAGGACAATCCATTTTGTATAAGGATCAAAATAGAGCACACAAAAATAACAATCTCCTTTTTGAGGAGGGGGATGGAGTCAGACAGCAGATAGGAAGCCATATAGGAAGAAGCAGATAGAAGCAGATAGGAAGTCAGGCTCAGTCTATACTTCCTACATATAAGAGTGAAAGTCTTCCTGAACATTGAATAGCTCAAGAATAGAGCTTCACTGCAGCATCAGTCCCTAGGTGGCAGAGGAGAGGTAAGCAGAAGACAAAAATTTGAGACATCAAGGGGTCTCATATATGTGCACTTGACTTTTACTTTGTAGCCCTTTTGCATTGTTGTGAAAATAAAACCACAGCACAGAAATGTTAAAATGTGGCATTATCATTTACTAACATATCTGTGTATGAAAAGAAATGAGAGGAGAATACAGAAACCAGGTAATCACTTTGCCTCAGTTTTTAACACTCCAGTTTTCCTCAGGTTTCTTTTATTCATGAATACCACCTGACATTCCATGTCCCTGGTGCTACCTCCCCAAAACAAACTTATTCTAATAATCAGTAAGAGAAAGTCAGAAACCCCAAATTTTAAATGGGTAAAAGTTACAGGTATGTACTTCACAAGTGAGGGTATCCAAATAGACAATAAACACATGATGATGTGGTCAACATCTATTTTTTTTTAAGAAATATGGGTTTAAACCACAGTGAGAAACAAGCCCACCAAAATGGCTAAAATTTAAGAAGACTGGCCATACCAAGTATGATGAGGATGTAAATTGAAAATATTATGAACTTCTAATAGACATTTTAATTGGTGTAACCAGTTTGGAGAATCGTTTTCAGCCATGTCTACTAAAACTAAATCTTACCAACCCTATCCAGAAATTTCTCTCTACAGAAATGAGAGCGTACATGCACTCAATAGCATTCATAGCAGCATCATTCAATATTTCATAGGCAGAAACAACTCAAATATCCAAGAAGAGTAAACTGCTAGATAAATGGTGGTATATGTAAACCATCCTGCAGCATGAGGAAATACACATACTGGTGCTGTGCGCAACTACTTGGCTGTGTCTCCTAAACATGGCAGACACAAAGGAGAACCATCTGTAGGATTCCATTACATAAAGCTCAATGACAAGCCACACTGATTTAGGGTGGTAACAGTTAGGATCATGGTTTCTTCTGGACAGGAGGGAACCTCCTGTATGTGGGATAACGTCCCCAGTCCCCTCTGATCCAATTTACCATATCTGTGCCACCACCTCTACCTCTGCTCTTCAGGACTTTCAACGGACAGTACCTGTGGGGCTTCTTGGTTAAGCTGTTCCTTTGGAGGCTTTGACCATAGCACAGAGAAATAGAGGGGTCTGAGAGTTTGTGTTTTCTGTTCCCACAGAGTCACTACCATTGGCTGTCACTGGGAGTAAGAAAGTCCAGCCCCCTGACACACGTGGAATAATGCTGAGTCCTCTCACTCCTGAGTTCTCCTCTCAGGTCAGACTGAAGCTACGTGGGGGGGTCCTTTCATGCTGATGACATCTTTCTCCCCTTCTCTGACCTCCCTGCTTCTCTCACTCCCTGACCTGTCTCCCATGGGAGCATTTCCTTAATAATTCACTTGCACACAAATTCTCATCTTGGCATCTGCTTCTGGGAAACCTAACTGAATCAGCTGGCAGTAGTCAGCTTTTGTTGAAAACGCTAGTTGGAGAAGAAAAAAAAAGTTGGTAATGTTGATGTGTTCACTTTATGATAGTCTATCAGGGTGTACAATTATCATTTTTAGTTTTCTATATGTATATTATTCTTCAAGAAGAAAAGTTTTAAAAAAATATATTTCAAACGCTGTGACTAGAAAAATCCAGAAATGTGTCCTAGAATGCTTTCATACAGTTATGTAGTTGTGTAGTAATTTGAGTTTAAGAGCATTAATTACAATGTTATTATAATAACAAATAATCAAAAACATTGTATATATTCAAACTTAATTTTTAAGTTATAGTATGTTAATATCTACATGATTAAACACCCCCTATTTATTAAAAAACACTTTAAATTATTTAATGACAAAAATAACAATAAGTATTATTTTTAAAATAATCAAATTACAAGGCAGTACATAAAATATAGCTCCCATTTGGAAAAATAAAATTGTTTATGTATTTTTAATGTGCATCAAGATATTAGTAGTGGTTAAGATTATGCCTACTTTTTTTTTTACTCTCTTCTGAAGTCTTCAGCATATTTTCTCAATTTTCTATGATAAATATGTAGTCATTTTAATCAGAAATGTAAAAAAAACAAAAGGGGGCTTCCCTGGTGGCGCAGTGGTTGAGAGTCCGCCTGCCGATGCAGGGGACACGGGTTCATGCCCCAGTTTGGGAAGATCCCACATGCCGCAGAGTGGCTGGGCCAGTGAGCCATGGCCGCTGAGCCTGCGCGTCCGGAGCCTGTGCTCCACAACGGGAGAGGCCACAACAGTGAGAGGCCCACGTACCACAAAATAAATAAATAAGTAAATAAAATAAAATAAAATAAAATAAAATAAAAATAGGTGGATATTCTCCACAGCAATCGAGATGGCTACTACCAAAATATGAAGAAAAAAAATAACAAAATAACAAATGTTAAAGTGTTGGTGAGGATGTAGAGAAATTGAAACCCTTGTATACTATGGGTGGGAATGTAAAACAGTGCAGCCAGTATGGAAAACAATACGGCATTTCTCAAAAAATTAAAAACAGAACTACCATATGAACCAGAAATTCCTCTTCTGGGTATGTATCCAAAAGAATTGAAAACAGGGTCTCAAAGAGATACTGGTGTACCCATGCACACAGAGGCATTATTCACTATAGCCAAAAGGTAGAAACAACCATGTGCTCATTAATGGATGAATGGATAAATAAAATGTGGTATACCTATATACAATGTAATATTATTTAGCCTTAAAAAGGGATGAAATTCTGACACATGCTACAACACTGATGGACCTCAAAGACAGTATGCTAAGTGAAATAAGCCAGTCACAAAAGGATAAGTACTGTATGATTCCATTATAGGAAGTATCTAGAGTAGCCAAATTCATAAAAACAGGAAGTAGAATGGTGGTTGCCAGGTGCTGGGAGGTGAGGGACATGGGGAGTTGTTTAATTGTTATAGAGTTACGATTTTACAAGAAGAAAAGTTCTGGAGATTGTTTGCACAGCATTGTGAATATACTCAAAAATACTGAACTGTACACTTAAAATGATTAAGATGATAAATTTTATGTTATGTGTACTCTAGCACAATTTTTTTAAAAATGAGTGGATATTACTATTGCCATTTAAGGACGGTTGAGGTGGAGCAATTCCAGGACTTTCAGTTTTAATCCTAGTTGCTGCCCAACAAATGCTTACTCTGCTAATTAACTCTGCATCATCATCAGTGGTTTCCTTTTTTCTCAGCACTTTATGCTCTAGACAAGTGTTGTCCAGTAGAACCTTCTGCAATGATGGAATTGTTCTATATCTGAGCTGTCCAAAGCAGTAGCCACAAGTACGTGGCTGTTGAGCATTTGAAATGTGCCTTGTGTGACTGAGGATCTGCATTTTTTATTTTATCTAATTATCATTAATTCAATTTAAGTAGTTGCATGTAGCCACAAGGGGTTTCTATATTAATGCTGGTCTAGACTTTTTTGTATCCATTGTCCTCTACCACTGGATGAACTTTGCTTGTGATAACTTTGAGAAAACAGAAGAAAAGCTCTCCACTCTCCACTCTCCACTTCTTATTTTTCTCTTTTTTTGGATTACAGTTATCTCATTTGTTGGAACCACATCCCCTAAACAGTATGCTTCTCCACCTTTTCCACTTAAAAAGCCTTCTTTGTGATATTCCTTTTCATCTGCTCTGCTGGCAAACAATTGTCATTGTGAAATAGCTGATAAGTGCTTTGCCAGTTTCTGATGGTTATCAGATTACAGAGTCCTATAGGTGATCATTGGTGAAGTGCAAGCCAAGACAGTGTGAGTAATTTAGGGGTAAGTACAGCTGCTCAGGTGTAATTAGCTGATACTGGGTGTACTTTATTTACCTGGGAAAGTCAAGCATTCAGAGATGGCTCTCCTGATTACAGAATAAACTCATACAGAAGACAGCAAAGCAACTTTTTGAGGAAGTAAAGGACAAGCACTGGAATCAGATGGCTCTGGGCTTAATTCCATTTATGGCAAATACTATCTATCATCTTGAAAAGTCCAAAAGTGCTCTGATCCTACCATATTTTGCATCTACAAGATGAGGGTAATAATACATTTTAGATGATTAAGCCTGGTATATAGTGATCAGTCAGTAAATGGCAGCTCTTAAAAATGACTAACTCGGGCTTCCCTGGTGGCGCAGTGCTTGAGAGTCCGCCTGCCGATGCAGGGGACACAGGTTCATGCCCCAGTCCGAGAAGATCCCACATGCCGCGGAGCAGCTGGGACCATGAGCCATGGCCGCTGGGCCTGCACATCCCGAGCCTGTGCTCCGCAACGGGAGAGGCCACAACAGTGAGAGGCCCGCGTACAGCAAAAAAAATTTAAAAAATATAAAAAGACTATCTACATCCCTGCTCTTCTTTCCATTACCTCATTTTATCTCTTCATCCATTTGGCTGTAACAGAAATAAGATGTTTATAACCCCACCTGCCTTTTAAAGAAAGTGTCTCTGTGAACTCAGCCTTTCATTTTGCTTGGAAAAATAACATGTAGAGATAAATCACTAAATGATTCATTTAGTTGGAAGAAAGTTGCAGTTCTTATTTGCTGTTTTATTTCATTTTGTCGTCTTGGTCTGGAGGTGGGTTGGGGGTGGAAAACAATGCAAGAGATGAAAGATGAGCCAGAAAAGCTGGACCTGCATAGAGCAAAAGCAAGGTGAGGGTGGGGGACACCACCATGGTACAGTCAAGCAATGGCTTCAAAGACTAGAAATATCCTTATGGATTCTGAAACCATTGGCTGCCAAGCACGTGATGCAAGTTCCCTGTTTTGACACCCCCATAAACCTTTTAGTAGAATTTGCTTTGCTTATTACAGCTTTTTGCATGAAACGATGCTTGTTAGGAAACAATGAGAAGTTCAATTCTGCAGCTATATGAATGAGGGACTAAAACAGAGAGAGAAGACAGCATACATCTTGGGTTGCCCATTCATCCACTCATTCATTTCGACTTTTAATCAACCAGAATTTATTGAAATTACTTTCTTGATCATCTCTTCATGTGAAACATCACCAAGCCCAAAGAAAGGGTTATCATCTTTGTCCTAAAGGATCTTATGGTATAAGAAAAAGGACGAGTACCATAACAAGAGACCTGGAAGAGATGCTGAAGAATTTCCAAGACATCTGCTTCATTTCGCTGATAAGGAAAAAGAAGGTAGAAGGCTCAGAGGCTTAAAAGGCCAAGTGATTGCCACTGAGTGTTAGAGCCTTGGCTCAGACCTGTGATTTTGTAATAATGATCTTCCTGCTACACTGAGAATGCCAATTGTGATATCAAGAGAAGGAGAGTTGGATCTTTCTATAATCATCTCAGCCAAGAGCAATGACCAGGTGTTACTTGGGCTAGACTAGAGCAGAAACTATAGTTGATTCCCAATTATGTCTCCTCTTCTTCCTCAGTATCAAAAGCAACAAAAAGTACTGGTTCTAAGTTAAGATTTCATTTTCCCTCTTCCCCTGTAAGTTTTGTCTGGAGAGCGTGAGCTACAAGTAGAATTGCCCTGTGTAATTCCAGAAAATTCCACTAAAGGAATGCAGTGGGCCTCTCAGCCTCTTTCTCCACTTCGATCAGAGCCTTCTTTATGACTACCTACATCAACTCAAAGATCTGCCTCCCAGACACATGTTTATTTCTTTGTCCTATTTTCTGTGCCATATACTCTCTTTTCCACTGTGGAATCCTGTTCATCCTTGACATCGCAGCACAAGAACAAGCCCTACCTCCTTCAAAAATCTTTGTCTGACAACACCAACTTTCAGTAAGGGCTCTTCTCTATAAATACACATGGCACTTGCTAATTTTATCACCTATGTCCAGGTAAAGGCCTGGAGACCATTCATCTGGATGTTTTAGAGCCCACAGCTGCCCCTGAGGCCCCTCCATAGAACTCCAGCCCTCTGCAGAGCACAGTCTGTGTGTGTGTGTGTGTGTGTGTGTGTGTGCATGCACGTGCACAGACGTGCGCACTGGTGAGTTGGAAGAGCATGGGCAGAGAAAATATATATTAGTGTGGATAATAGAAAGTGACCAGAGGAATGCTGCAAAGCCAACCAAAGTCACCCATTTATAGGAAAACTTTTGCCTGGTGCCTGAGGGTGCAAAAATATATATGTGCTGTGAACCACTAGCTATTCTGTGAAGACAAAAGAAGAAAGAACATATGAATATGGGCCCACCAATTTTGTATTCAAAGCCTGAACTAAATTTCTGTAGGGAACTAAAATTATTGGGTACACAGGTATACAACTAACATGTGTCAAAGATATTATTTAATCCATTAGTTAATGAAGGAACTGGAAAAATATTTACAACCTGTTTAGATGAGAAATCAAAGAACCATAAATTTACATGCCGTAAAAAGTGTTGACATGAATTTGCAAAAACTGTTCTATCCATAGGCCAGAATCAACTGCATTGCACTGGACAGAGTAAATTTGCTTTTATCTAGCCAAAAATTGTTTGCATTGCTCTCAGTTTTCTACAAGTTACCTTCTATATTCAGAATTGTAAAATAGCTTAAGCAAAGACAAAAGCTCACAATCTGATAGAATCAGATAATCCCTAGAGGCTCTGTCGTTTCATGGAAAGGATGTACATTAATCTCTTTAGCTCATACCAAAATCTTAAATTTCTCACTTTACTACTTATTTCCCCAACATTCTTCAACCTCCTCTAACTCACTTGTAGCCATCGTTTGTCCATAACATCTCCTCAGACAAGTAACTCTTTCTTGCCTCCCAGGCCTTACACATGCTCTTCCCCTGCCTTTGAAACTCTTCCCTGTCCTTTTCCATCTTCCCCTACCTAACTCTCCTACTCACCTCTTTCCTTCCCAGTCTCATTTCCAATGTCTCTTTCTCAGGTAAACCTCCTTGATCTCCTGAATTTGAAGGGCTTCTCACCTGCTCCCGTATTCCTAATGCTAGGTACTTGCTCATTTTATGTTTTTAAGCTCAATGGGAACAGAGGCAAGGTCTCTATTTATTGCCTTGGTGAGTAAAAAACAAAAGAAAACAAACAAAAAGAATAAAGCTTCTACATCCCCATGTATAATGAGGGAAAGGATCCCTGTCCTGCCTTTTCTAAATATTGGGATGAGTATGAAGTGAGACCTATAGACAATGACAAATGAGCCTGACAAATAAAAGGGTTTTGTTTTGTTTCTCACTTAAAAAAGAATTTGGCAATTTCTATCTATGAGAGCCTTCGATGCTCATGAAGTAAGGTCCCAAACAGTCAATGATAAAAATCATGGTAGAAAAAATGTTTAGAAGCTGATTTAAAATGAAATTGATCCATAGGAAAAAGCAGACATTTTAGGTAGCATTAGAAAAAGTAAAAGTTGAAAGAATAAACACAAACATGAAACTGGCATATATTTGTGAGCAAGGCTGTCAGTTAATTCGGTAAATACTTATTTCCTTCTGACGCATGCACTGTGTTCTTTTGGAGTATTTAGGGAGGGGCTTGGTAATGAGTTGTTTATTATGACCTAAAAACAAATCAAGTCACATGTAAAATGCAGACACCTAATTAAGGAAGAATAATTAATAGCCCATCATCAGAACCTCCCAACTACCTGAACTCCAATACCACGTCCAGCCTTGCCCGAGACACTTAAAAGCTATCAGTTTACCACAGGTACCATATGATGTCCATACAGAAGACAGATCTACTGACTCGTTAAAGTGAACTAATTATCTCGCAATTTTGAAAGTGAGAACATATGGGAGCTGTTTTCCTCGTGCTTCTGCTTCAAAAACAAAGGACATGAAACTGAACGAGGATTTTCTATAATCTATGTTGCTTGCAAATGCTACTCAAAGTTCACCAAATTCGCCAAAACTAAAAATGCCTAATCCCCCCACCCCAGTCATAGGCTGTCTGGTATTCAGTTCCTCTTCTCAAGTCTTTTTATGTCTAGTGTCTTTTCTCCCACTGAGCTGTGACTACTTCTACCAAGATGCGCATGGCTAAATTAAAAGTGAACTCTTCTGACCATTCAATTAGTTGTTGGGTCAACACAATGTGAGCAGCTGGTGAGGTGCTTTAATTTGTCTTCCCAAATCCAGCAGATGCATTGGTTCTGTAAGCACAGGCCTCTAAGGACACAGAGCCTGTCTTCAGTGGACATGGCAGTGAGAATCCCAGGCAGGGAAGAGAAGCCCTTGAAGGAAGAGGAGAGACCCTCTCATTCAGGAGCACTCTTCTTTAGTTTAACTCTGTAGCGGAAGTCAATCTCTGGCTTCCAGATGGAAACAGCTTAGGATCTGGGGCCCAAAGTCAGCTATATTGAATAAGCCTGTCATTTGTAGTAGCACCCAAATTCAAAACTAACACTGAGTTATTTGAAAACTGAACCATTCATATGATTCAGCAATCTCACTCTTGGGTATATGTCTGGAAAAAGTAAAAACTCTAATTTGAAAAGTTAGTATATCCCACTCCTGGGCATACACCCAGATAAAACTGTAATTCAAAAAGATAGATGCACCCCAATGTTCATAGCAGAAGTTTTTACAATGGTCACAACCCAAACACCCATCAACCGACAATTGGCTTAAGAAGATGTGGATATTATATACAGATTATATATAGATTATATATAGATTATATATAGATACAATATATAACATATATATATTATATATATATATAATATATATATACACACACAATAGAATATTACTCAGCCATAGCAAAAGAATGAAATCTTGCCATTTGCAGCGACATGGGTAAACCTAGAGAATATTATATTTAGTGAAGTAAGTCAGACAAAGACAAATATCATATGATATCATTTATATGTGGAATCTAAAATATGATACAAATGTTTTATTTACAAAACAGAAAGAGACTCACAGACATAGAAAACAAACTTATGATTACCAAAGGGGACAGTGGCAGAAGGTGGCGGGAGAGAGATAAATTAGGAGTTTAAGATTAGCAGATACAAACTACTATATATAAAATAGGTAAGAAACAAGGTCCTACTGCATACTACATGGAACTATATTCAATATCTTATAATAAACCATAATGGAAAGAATATGAAGAAGAATATATATACATATATATATGTATATATATAACTGAATCTCTTTGCTGTACACCTGAAACTAACACAATATTGTAAATCAACTATACTTCAATAAGAAAGCAAACAAACAAAACAACTGAGCCAGGTCACAGAAGCATAAGGCTGAGATTATTCAGTAATAGTTTAGTAATATCTAAACGTTTATCTAGGTATTAACCATTACATTATTAATGAAATTTTTATTCTTTTGCCTTTCTTTATACATGAACTTTGTCCTTGCTAGCTTACATTTACCTAGGGAACTTGTCCCAGACAGAATGCAAAGAGAAGGAGCAAGGTGATATATGAGTTTTGTCATGCAAAAAATAGGATTGGGCACTAAGGCAAAGGCCCTGCAAGGCAGGCAATGGTCGTGAGAGTAGGTTTCCCAATACTAATTTCTCCTCCTTTGGTCTATCAACAAGCATGTCTAAAGCATCCATTGCCATAGTGTTCTCCAGCAATGTAAAGAGACATCCTTTCACCTACAGCAGCAAGGGCAGGAAGCCAGCCATTTCATGATAGATATGATGTGAGTAGGGTTTACAGTTGAACTGTGTCCCCCCAAAAGAGATGCTGAAGTCTTCACCTTCAGCAGTGGTATATGAACATGACTTCATGTTTAAATAGTCTGTACAGATTGAAACAAGTTAAGAGGAAGTCATTAGGGAGAGTCCTAATCCCATGTAACTGGGATCCTCATAAGAAGACAGCCATGTGAAGACACAAACACAGAAGAATATCATGTAAAGACACAAAGACACACAGACACAGGGAGGACACCATGTGACAATGGAAGCAGAGACTGGCATGATATCTGCAAGCTGAAAAATGCCAAGGGTTGCTGACCAATACCAGAAGCTAAAAGAGGCAAGGAAGGAGTCTCCCAGAGAGGTTTCAGAGGGAGCATGGCCCTGCTAACATCTTGATTTTGACTTTGGGCCTCTAGAACTATGAGACAATACATTTCTGTTGTTTTGAGCAACCCAATTTGTGGCACCTGAGAAATTCATACATGTACTATGAGAATATAAAAAAAGGAAAGACGAGACGAGAGCAAGAGGTGAACATCTGTGTCCCTATTTCCCACTCTGGGCTTATGCCTGTAGGATGTGAGAACATCAAGTAATTGGGGTAGGGGTAGGGGTAGGGGGGTCTCTTGCCAAGCTTCTGCAAGTACTTGAGAGAAGGCTACCTCACAGGTGCCCCACAACAACCTGGGGAGAGTCCTGGCAAGAAAATCTTGGTGGTACAATGTATCTGAAAGGGGACCCCAAGAGGTATAGCTTTCCCAAGGCTCCCCTTGGTGCCTTTGTGGCATTCCCAAGGACCAGGAAATGCTGCAACCAATAGTACTTTATGTTAGAATTCCACATTTGTCTTGAAGTTCCAATTACTGCTCTTGTTTATCTCCTCTTCTCAGTCGTATAGATTTGTTTTGAATGGGTTGGGAACACAATTCCTGATTTTCCAGTGAGGTAACCATTGTACAAGTTGGTTAAACAAACATTGCTTTTCCTGGCATCCCAATTTCTGTTAATGACATGACCATTCATTGTGTCTCCCAGGCTTGATACCACAAATGCAGCTTAGGCGACTGCCTCTCTCAGTCGTAATGTTGTCACAATCATTCCTCCGTGTGATAAATACCCTATCAGCCCTTCTGAGACCAGCCTCCTGCCTGCTTCATTCATTAAAGAAAGAAATAAAATTAGTGCTTAGTAAGCAACAGTCATCTTTCTAGGTATTTGAGGTTTAATAATGAGTGCAGTGGAAGTAATATCTGCCTTCATAGAGCTTTTATAGTCTGTTAACAAGGGTAGATATAAATGAAATAATTATCCAGCTAAATTTCTAACTGAAACTGTCATAAACATTGTGAAAAGAAAGTGCAGGGTTCTATGAGATATTGTAATAGGGGAACTGATCTAGTCTGGCCAGTAGTAGTACAGAAAGATGGAAGAGGAAGTGACATTTGATGCAAGATCCTACAAGCGAGCAGGAGTTACCTGGGTGGAGGTAGGTGGTGGTGGAGTGGTAGCTTATGGTAAAAAGCTTATGTAAATGAACTTATTTACAAAACAGAAACAGACTCATAGACTTAGAAAACAAACTTATGGTTACCAAAGGGGAAACGCGGTGGGGGGGGGGGGTGAATTAGGAGTTTGGGATTAACATATACAGACTACTATATATAAAATAGATAATCAACAAGAACCTGCCGTATAGCACACGGAACTCTACTCAATATTCTGTAATAACCTATATGGGGAAAGAATCTGGAAAAGAATGGATATATACATATGTATAACTGAATCATTTTGCTGTACACCTGAATTAACACATTTTAAATCAACTGTATTCCAACATAAAATAGAAATTAAATTTTAAAAAGCTTATATAAAGCCTGAAGGAAGAATCAGCATGGAAGGAACCTTAAAAAGGACAGCAGGATGGCAGTGGAGAGTCTGTGGGGAAAGCTATAAGAGCAACAGAAAACTATTGTAAAATTTCCACTGGGTGATTACATCTGGCAACTGCAGCCTTCAATCACATGGTTTGACTGTGAAGAGATGGGAAGTGTCAGTGTTGGTACAGGGAGAAGATCTGATCTCCATTCAGTGGTCCTCAGCTTGGCTGTATGTGGGCATCACCGGTGGAGCTGTCCAATAATCTGGTGCTGGGTCTCGCCCCCAGAGTCCTATACAATTCATTTGGTTACACTCTGGGCATTTCAATTTGTAAAATTTCTTCAGGTGATTCTAATAAGCAGTCAAGATTGAGAACCACTGTGATACCTGGATAATGGCAAGGGTTTTCTATTTTTCCTATCTCTTTTAACATGTCTCATCCCTGTCCCCATATTTAGAACAGTATCTGATGTAATGCTTAAGAGGAGAAGGAAGGAATGAAGGAAAGAAGGGAGGGAGGGAGGGAAATGAGTGAACATTTTTTAATATATGTTTCATTATTTCCATTTATACTTCTATCTCTAAGTAAAATATTTTGCCCTGGGACTCTTTCCAAGATGGCGGAGGAGTAAGACGCAGAGATCACCTTCCTCCCCACAGATACACCAGAAATACATCTACACGTGGAGCAACTCCTACAGAACACCTACTGAACGCTGGCAGGAGACCTCAGACCTCCCAAAAGGCAAGAAACTCCCCACGTACCTGGGTAGGGCAAGAGAAAAAAGAATAAACAGAGACAAAAGGATAAGGACGGTACCTGCACCAGTGGGAGGGAGCCGTGAAGGAGGAAAGGTCTCCACACACTAGGAGCCCCTTCGCGGGCAGAGATTGCGGGAGGCGGAGCGGGGAGCTTCGGAGCCGCGGAGGACAGCACAGCAACAGGGGCGCGGAGGGCAAAGCGGAGAGATTCCCGCACAGAGGATCGGCGCCAACCGGCGCTCACCAGCCCGAGAGGCTCGTGTGCTCACCCGCCGGGGGCGGGCGGGGCTGCGAGCTGAGGCTCGGTTTCGGTTTCGGTCGGAGCGCAGGGAGAGGACTGGGGTTGGCGGCTTGAACACAGCCCGAAGGGGTTAGTGCGCCACGGATAGCCGGGAGGGAGTCCGGGGGAAAGTCTGGACCTACCCAAGAGGCAAGAGACCTTTTCTTGCCTCTGTGTTTCCTGGGGCGCGAGGAGAGGGGTTTTAAAAGCGCTGCCTAAAGGAGCTCCAGAAACGGGCGGGAGCCGCGGCTAAAAGCTCGGAAACCAGAGACGGGCAGGAGACGCTAAGGCTGCTGCTGCTGCCACCAAGGGGCCTGTGTGCGAGCACAGGTCACTGCCCCCCCCCCTCTTCCGGGGAGCCTGTGCAGCCCGC